>NC_092635.1:30930871-31243893 GCF_039555335.1 Amphiura filiformis
CTTGGAAGTCACATTATTATGTAAGTACTTGAAAGAAGAATTTAATTGCTTTAATTATATCCAAGCAAAATAGCCACATGTTCCAACCATCAGGCTTGGGTGACCCTGTTTACACACAAACGAAGTTCAAATTTGACTAATGTCGCCTTACAAAAAAAAATGTAAAGCTCTGTGTGCATGTATACCCCGGGTGTAAACAGGGTCTTAGATAACCTGTAAAAGATAAGTACCGTACACATAGGCATCATGTTTTGCAATGATTTCTTATGGCTGGCACATGTATTTTTGCTAAGAAGCCAAGTTTTGTACTGGAATTGTGATCTGTAGCACATGTACGGTGTGCAAGTGTAAATTACTTTATATATTAAAGAGATTCCTAATTGAGTTCTTCAGACTTGCTGTTACTTTTGCATTTGAGACTTCTTTCGTTTCCACCGTACAGTACAGCAGGTGCAGAATATTAAATACCAGTACATTAAATACTAAATTAAATGTCATGTTCTGCGGTGCGGTGTGCGCCATAGTTGCATATCAGACTTTATTTTTTACTTTAAGTGTAAATTATAATAAAAAAAATACATGTAAAACAATTTTGATATCAAATTGGATCGATTTATCCCATGGGTAAATATGGTCAAGCTACGAGTTTAAAAATAGTGGTTGAGAGGTACATTTGTAGACGTGTAAATAGTATATCAATAAATATTGGGCGTAAAGCATCTAATTCTATCATTAATATGATTTCATCAATATTTTCAGTGATTTTTGATTTTCATTGGGCAACTGGGGCAAAGCTAAGCTTTAAACGAGAAATTAAGCCCCTCCGTGCCCCCTCACCTCAGTGGTGCAGCCATGTGATCACATTCTGGCATACTTTTGACATAACCAAGAACTATGTCAAATATGTATCAAATTTATTTTGACACAAATTTGACATTATCAAAAGTATGTCAAATATGATCCTGCTTGACACAATTTCACCCAAATCTGAATATTTGGTGGCATTTTTGTTGCCCTCAAGTAGGATTTCCAATAACTTTTGGCACTGACTGGAAGGTGTGCATGCAACATGGTGGAAAAGGATTCCCTGTGCTGGCTCACCTCGACGGCAGCTCCTGAGCTCCACCACTGCATTCACATCAGTGTGTAAATATATGATCACGATTTGACACAATTTTGACATAACCCAAGTACTATGTCAAATATGTATCAAATATATTTTGACACAAATTTGACATATCAAAAGTTATGTCAAATATGATCCTGTTTGACATAATTTTGACACAAAATTATATTTGACATGATTTTGACACAAATGTGATTTGACACACTTTTGACATAGAACTATGTCAAAATATGTCAAATTTTTTTGATACAAATTTGACATATGTCAAATTTGTGTCAAATTTGTGTCAAATCACGGTCCCAATTCTTATCGTTTTTGTTTGACATGATTTTGACATATGTCAAAATTGTGTCAAATTTCGGTCAGGGTTGGGAGTACGGATTTACATTGGAATGCTTAAACAGAGATGCCAATGGGTTATGAAAAAAAAATCTGAAATTTGCGAACGTAGGGAGCGAAGCGACCGAAGTCTCGCCCCCACGGCCGGGGGTCCAGGGGCCAGCTTAAGGGCCCCTGGTGGGGTCAGGGGCAAAGCCCGGTGAAGTTGAGGGGCAAAGCCCCCAAAGCCAGAGGGTTTCTACACATTTTACACTGCAGGAGACACCATTTCTGAGGGTAAAATTACATTCAAATGGATTAAAAAATATGGTTATTTTGAGAAAACAAGCCTAGATAGCAGTCTTGAAGACTATCTATTAAACATGTAATATTCTTCAAGGCTTGTTTTCTCAAAATTATACCATAAAATATGCAAATTAGGTACCTAAGCCCAGGCAATTTTAGCAGAATTAGCACCCCAAAAGGCCATTTTTAACATAAAAACCTGTTTTAGACTTTTGTGAAAAAATGCTTCCTTCATCCCAAAAAAGTGGTTTTAAATGTTCAGTTTCTTATACTTTTGTACATGAGAGACATTCTCCAAAGTATTTTTTTGGCCTAATAACATGGCCTTCATAGCTGAAATGGATATATATAATGCGCAATATAAAAACGATGATTCATCAAATTTTGACCCCCCTATTTTTTTTGTTAAATTTTCAAAAAATTTTTGGCCAAAAAGTTATATGCCTAAATTACTTGTTATTTAATGTTAGAAACCATAGAAATACTGCTACTTAAAAAAAAATTGCCAATTTATGTTTACAAAGTTGGATAAAGTTGTACATTTTAATTACTTTACTTCTACTGAACAGCTAGCAATGTATACTAATTCAATGTGTTCCTGACTGTTCCATAGAAGCTTAAGTAATCAAAATGTACAACTTTATCCAACTTTGTAAAATAAAATTGGCAATTTTTTATTTTTGAAGTAGCAGTATTTCTATGGTTTCCAACCTTGAATAACAAGTAATTTAGGGCCTATAACTTGCTTTTTTTGGCCAAAATATTTGTTGAAAAAAAAAAAAAAAAAATTTTTTTTTTTTTTTTTAGAAAATCTGATTTTTTTTGGAAAAATACAAAAAATCGGAAGATTGGCATCTCTGCTTAAATCATACTAATATTTTCACATTAAAGATTATATCTTATATCACTATGGACCACAATGTCCTCATTCCAGTGGCATAGTTCAATGACCTTATTAAACAATCACAGTGCAAAATTTGACCTCAAGTTGCAGAGTATGAGTTTTTGTACTCAAATTTTCAACGGTCATTAAATGAATGTACAAATGTATTGGGGTTAAAGAACTGTGCCATGATAGATGAGCATACTGTGGATCCTAGTGTATTCCACCAACTAACTTCATAACTCTTTTAACACCTATTCAACTATATATTTGTAGTACACCATATTGGACATTTGCCCAAGCACTTCAGGAAACTCATTTTGAACATTAAACGGAGATGATACATTTATTGACCAGACAATTCATGTTCAACTCTTTCCTATTATGATTTTATACAAAGTATTTCTATTATTGGTGCCAACATTATGTACTCATGAATAGGACCATGTGGTACTGACATTATGATTTATGCTTTGTTTTATGATAATTTGTCTTATGGAGAACCAATGACCTTATTAAACAATCACAGTGCAAAATTTGACCTCAAGTTGCAGAGTATGAGTTTTTGTACTCAAATTTTCAACGGTCATTAAATGAATGTACAAATGTATTGGGGGTTAAAGAACTGTGCCATGATAGATGAGCATACTGTGGATCCTAGTGTATTCCACCAACTAACTTCATAACTCTTTTAACACCTATTCAACTATATATTTGTAGTACACCATATTGGACATTTGCCCAAGCACTTCAGGAAACTCATTTTGAACATTAAACGGAGATGATACATTTATTGACCAGACAATTCATGTTCAACTCTTTCCTATTATGATTTTATACAAAGTATTTCTATTATTGGTGCCAACATTATGTACTCATGAATAGGACCATGTGGTACTGACATTATGATTTATGCTTTGTTTTATGATAATTTGTCTTATGGAGAACCCCCTGAAAGGGTGGAGGTGTCATAGATTTTTGGTTGGTTTGATATTCAAATTCCCAAAATTCCCAAAATGATTTTGTACATTGTGATGTGCATTAAAATGGCTTTGATATCAATTTAAAGCTCTATTCAGGGGTTATCAAATCTGAATATTGGAAAGTTATATATATCATTGGAAAGCTTGATATCAGCTCTTCAAAAATGCAATTAGAGTAGGAGTAACCATGCTTGAATATTAGTTCTTTCAAGTAAAATTCACCAAATATTTTTGGTCTTGTGTTGATATTTCCTTGTAGATTCTCCCCACATCAATATTATAATTGAAGACCGAATTAAAAAGACTAGTGTGCATCTGATATCAGGGCAAAGGCGTGATAGGATTGGTTGGTGACTTGCACAGTACAGCATTTTTGATCTGGTGGACAGGACGTCATACGCAAACTAGTCTTTTTAATTCAGTCTTCAATTATAACACAATTTTGGCCACAAACTGTCTAAAAATGCATACTTTTCCCTGTCATGCGGGTATAGCTTTAAAGATATGGCCTTCTGAACTCAATTTGGTGCATGGGGGCTGACAAATTAAGATGTGACGCAACACTTTTGACCCATGACCTTACGCAAGTCTTACCTCTCATTTGTGAATCTGCTCCTTCTAGGAGTTGGTAGAATATATGGAAGTTCCTCTCATTTTGGTTCTGACTAACTACTCTGGATTTCTCCAGTAAGAAATTAGAGATTTTCCCACCATCTGGTACACCGGCCCTGCTGAACTGGATCTCTACATATTTGCCCTGGAGAGTAAGGAACACAATGGTATCTTACTATAAATAGGCTAATGTTGTATGTATGTATGTGTGTATGTGTGTGGTTTATGTAAAAGGCTCCGTCAGTTTCGATCCAAATGTCGCCAAATTCATACAGGAGATCGAGGAATATACGGGAAATTGCCTGGACTTTATTTGGTTGAAATCGGTCAAGAATTGGCTGCAAAAACAGTGAAAATATGGGTAAAAATGGGGTTTTTGTTATGAAAAACTGCAGCTGGTAGGCAGCGCGTCAGCGCCAAGCATGCGTAATGCGACTACGCCAATGCGCTACAGAACGGCGCGAGAGCCACGCTACTTGCGAGCCAGAGACCAGTGGACATGATAATATAGAAAGAAGGAAAAATAAATAGAAAATAAAGGACACAAAGGTACATGGACCTAAATGAAACGGGCACGAAACAATGAAGGAAAGAAACTAATAAGGAAATGTAAGAAAAATTTAAGATGTAAGAAACTAATCAGGAAATAGTAAGATAAAATGTACCTTTTCAATGATTCTACCTGTTCAGTAATTCTTCCTGTTATAGTGAACGAAGCGCGGGTATCCCGCTAGTATATTATTATTTTTAAATGTGGTGATTTATACCACACCTTGCGAAACATGCTAGGCATCTGCACACTTTACAGGTTGTCGTTGACAACTATGTGGCATCAAAGAAGTCACTAAAACAATAAATCTTTCAGCTGTGTAAGTTCTTTGTCCTGGAAAATTTCATGCTAGCACATTTTCTAGGTCACATTTGACTAAGGTCACACTATTCGCCAATCGCACAGTCATCTCAAAATAGGTTCTACCTGCAAAGCGCATGCTGTGTGTTACTGCATATATGCTTTGCAAAACCCTTCAGGTGCGTTGCTAGAAAAACAAAAATGGATATTTTGCATTCGTTTGCAGGGAGAACCCCGTTTTGGTAGCAAGATTGCAGATCCGTGCTTAGGGGTTCAAACTTGCAATGTCAGACACCTTGACTATATTAAATGAAGATGCCCCTAAAAACATAGCATTCCTTGGATGAAACTATACTGGATAAGACCAAAGCTGCGATACAATAGTACTGGCAACCAAAGTCAGGGCCTTTTAAGTACAAAAGCATGGGGCCTGTCAGTTGCTGCAGAACTTGCCGGCTATTTTAACATCCAATGGTCTTATCTCATTTTTACACTGTATAGTCATTGTTAAAGTCTGCTTATGTAAAGGGCTGTGCAATAATTATGTGTACCCACAGTGGTGAATTCTCAAAATGGTCAGACAAAAATTGCTTGGCCCCCACCCTTTTCCACTTGTCAATAAATCTTTGCCTCCACCTTTCAACATGCCAATAAATCTTTGCCCCTCCCCACTTTATCCTGCCAAAAAATCTTTGATCCCCCTTTTAGCCTACCAAAAATCTTTGGCCCCTATAATTCACCACCCCGTGGGTACACATTGCACCACACCTATGTCCAAAGGTACGAGGAAGGGGACGTTCACCAACATCTTGGACTAATGACGTGAAGCTGGTTTCTAACAAAGGAATACAAGGTGCAACACACTTGGCATCAGCTCGAGTGAGATGGCGTACTCTTGTGAAGACCACAGCAGCGCTACACGGCGCCACCTGACAGAGAGAGAGAGAGAGAGAGAGAGAGAGAGAGAGAGTTGATACTTACAAATCTACTGGAGTTGTTGTTGCGTACTGTCTTGGCATTACCAAAAGCTTCTAGTAGCGGATTAGACTGTATGATAATATCTTTAACGTGTTGTACTTTGGCTCCTCCACCGGATACTTTGGCTAGGTAACCCATGATGTACTTGGCTGCTACTGTCTTACCTGCACCGCTCTCACCACTGATGGAAGAAAATAACAAGAATATTTATAGGAATATAAAACCAATTGACAAAATTTGATGACAATAATCACTCGGTCATAACAAATGCATTCTGCTCACTTCCAGCCTAACATCCAACCCTAATCCTCAAGTTATGGGTTATTATAAATTCATACATTCTTAGATCCTAATTTTAATTTATATTTATGTTACTCTCAACAATTACAAATTCTCTTACTTGCTGCCCTTGAGAAGTGGATGGATGGGACAAGAAGATGTCTGATTAAAAATATATTGAGAAGCAAAAAAAAATGGAAGAAAAGTTGAGAAAAACAACTTATCCCAGCCCAGAGCCCCGACGCCTCAAGCCGAGGCTACCTTCCAGGACAGAAAGCAATTTTGATCATTTCATCCTCTTTTTACCCACTTGTTGTAAGGAAAGAGTGTGATTTTGATACTCCTACCAAAGGATACACATGTTTCATAATAATGTTTGCACCTACCTTATAATGACACACTGGTTTTCGTATTCTATAAGCATGTTTCTGAACATGTTGTCTGTCAGGGCATATATATGAGGTGGATTCTCATATGAAGCCTATAAGAAAACACAGAGAAACAAAAATATCTATTATAACAATAAAGACCTTTTCAAATCAACATCGGAAACCTTCTGAGAACCAGATCACATGCACCAGATACGTACGCATCATAACATGTTTCCAGGGATTCACATTAAAGTTTGTTCGGCTTTTATAATAAAGGCAAAAATTATTCTGCTTTGTTACTGAGCACGTTAATAAAGTCGCAACTCAGGCTCACATAAATTTACATAAGTGTGCACCAGTCACGCATTACGCAATGCACAACTAGCATAAGCACTGCGCCAACCGTGTGCACGCCATTCTATATCAATACACGGTGTTTTTCGCCTTATATAAGCAGAATAAACTTTAACCCTCAGTAGTGACACATACTGCGCAAAGCACAACCACGGCAACTAGCGTAAGTGCTGCGCCCAACAGCTGCGTGACGATCGACCAAGAATTATAAACTGGGTCGACATAAAAATACTATCTTTGGAAAACTTTTGATTTGAAAAGGTTTATTTTTAATGGGATGAGGCAGCTATTTAATTTGCACACACATCTATGCGGCATCTTTAAACGCTGATGTGTGTACGCCAGTGCCCAAAGATGTACGAACTGATTCTCAAAAAATAATATAGTCTAACTTCTGGCTACTTTACGAGCATAAGATTTAAGAATATCTGATACCTTATCTGTTAAGGAAACAAATGAGTGAAACCAAAAGATTGACGAGGCTCTATTAAATGAAACCCTCTCCCTCTGTGTGTAAAGAAACCAGAAGGGAGTAAAAATAACATTGATGTTTTTTAAGAGCACAGGAGAAGCTTAATCAACATTTCTAATCCTCGATCCCTCCCCAATGAAACTTATTTCATTCAGTAGGACCGGCCCGTAGCCAGGATTTTTTGTGGGGGGTTGATTTTGAAAAAGTGGACTTTTTTCCCGGGGGGGGGGGGGGGGTGCAATTTGGTGAAAAGTGGACTTTCTTCCCCAAATTTGGCTTCAAAAACCCAATTTTTTGGCTCGCTACGCTCACAACAAATTCTTCAAATTTTTGGACTTTTTGTATACTTTCGATGCACCCCCCTGGCTACGGCTCTGCGTAGGACTTCAACAATCTTTTGGTTTGTTTCCTAACAAAAAAGCTGCCAGCAAAATTGTCGTCATTTGATTGTTGGGAATAGTCTACCTTCCTTCTAAAATGTGTATACATTTTTGATTTCTTTTCTGAAATGAATGAAAGGCAGGCTTGTTATTTTCATATTAAGGCCGTCTTAGCTTGGCTCAAGCATTATATATCATGTATATGGGTCTGGTCTGTTGATTTTGTGTGGATTCAAGTATTTGTCCTAATAAAGATCAACTGGGTAAACATACAGAAATGACCTCGCATTCATTGCACAAAATGGAATAGCCTTTTCATGATGTAGCATATGCATATCCAATTTATCTACAATTCTACATGTATTTATTTCTATAATCTCTTACAAATGTATTTAATCATTTTTATCTGTATTTTTCATTTTATCTTGTTTATTTTATCAGTTTGTACTTCAATTTGTAATTCTAAGAATTTTCTTGAACGTATTGTTTTTGTTATCTGGACCTCTTGGGCGAGCAATACTTTGAATTTTGAATGAATTTATGAATGAATGAAGTTTTGAATGAATGAAAAACGTTTTTAATGAAGTTTTGAATGAATGAATGAATGAAAAGAAAGTGCCCATGTGTTTGGGTTAAGTTATCATGAAGGGAAGACAAAAGTCTGTTTCAGATTGCCAGAAAAAGGATTGATACACCTGTATTTATTTCATTTGTATTTCATAGCACAATTCAAAGGTCATGCACCAAGCTCAATTGAATGCCCGGACTGAATGCAGAATGTGGAGGGTGTGAATCCTGTGGGGGTGAATGGTGTTACAAAACTATTGTATAGTCTGTATGCCTTCCTCACAGAAGTTAAGTAAAATCAAATTTTGAGATTTTCTCCAGGATCAGCTCCCCAAGTTTCGTACGGGTTACAACGAGACAATAAGCAGTAAGTTCCTTGTCCTCTCAATTTGTACACAAGAGCGTACTTACAACCGAACGCCTTATCGATTGAGCTAACTTGACTGCTAAAAAACTTGTAAACAGACAGACAAATAATTGGCTACTTACAGCTCCTTGGTACATATCTAGTTCTTTTTCTGTGAAGTATGGCATCTGTTTAAAAGGATTCACAGATATTAAGACTGGACCAATATAGGTCTGAATAACAGTTAAGGAAAATATTGTCCATTGGTAATTTAAATCAATAATAAAATAAATCACAACAATGATAAAAACAAAATAAATGGATTTCTGATAGTTGTAAATTGGAAGGAAAAATAAAGTATATTTTTGCTGGTTATTGTTTCGGAAGAAAAAAAGAAAGAAGATTGTTTGCTTGACATGACAAGCTTGTCCTCCACCGACCGACCCTGATCTGGAAAATCTGGAAAAAGGGTGTTTTTTTTTGTTTTACTGTACAAATGAATACTGACCCTAATTTTTGGAAATTCCAGAAAGTTTTTTTTTTTTTTTTTTCTTTCAACGTTTTTGACATCCTGAAAAGTTTTTTTTTTATAGTTTCTACACACTTCTAAACTGTTTTAAAAACATGAATGAAGTGGTATTCAGTAGAGAAATATCTAAACTCACACTATTTGGGCTATTTAGTAAGCTAATTAAAGGTATATAGTCATGTTTTTGCTATGACCTTTAAAAAATCCCAACCAACTGACCCAATTCTGAAACAGTTGTGGAGGACAAGCAAACAATCTTTTTTTTTTGGCCTCATGTTGTCTAGCTGATTTAGTGGACATCAAGCCTCAACAAAATCAAAGCAGAAAACGTGTGCCTTTACATCAGGATGGGTCAGTACCCAAACGTTTGAGTAGGGACGTGCCTCTGAGAATTTGAGAATATTTTTGTTGTTCAAAAATTTGAAAAATTACCCATTTTTATCCAAAATTAATCTAGAAAAGAGGGCCATTGTTATACCGAAGGCTTGAAAACGATGCCCATATTTGCAGCACATTTCTGTGGCTTTGTACCCTCCTGGCCGTCACATGCCTTTACAACTCATGTTGAGGTTCTAAAACATGGCACGGAAATAGATGTATTGATCGGATATAAACTCAGCCAAATTAAAAAGTCGCCACTAGTTCCATCCCCATTTAATCAGAGTCTGATGAGTTTATGCCAAAATAATTTATATAATAATTTTCTATACATTTTCCTTCTAAGGTTGATACCAAATTTGATATCAAAAGTTTAATCATCGTGAGCATAGGAACCGTTGTTTGGAAATTTGTGCAATTTTAAAAATAACAAATTACGAATTGACCATGCAAAAGCCAATGCATGGTATCAGCTTATTATGTGGCCTGAAGCAACCCGTACAGGAATCATTGTATATTTGTCTGCGCACAATTAAAAGAGCGAGGTATTTGATTTGCATTTTGACATGCATGGGTAACAGCTACACACACCCTGACATCTTATACCCCATTGAAATTTCTGCAGTCACAAACAGTCACGCTTTATAATCGATTTAACCTGCCAGCCTATTCAGGCGACGTAATTCTTGGCACTCATGCTAGCTCCGCTGCGTAATACAACTCCCTATGTCATTTTAAAAATTGCATGAATTTCCAAACAACGGTTCCTATGCTCACGATGATTAAACTTTTGGTATCAACCTTCGAAGGAAAGTGTATAGAAAATTATTATATAAATTATTTTGCCATAAACTCATCAGACTCTGATTAAATGGGGATAGAACCAGTGGCAACTTTTTAATTTGGCTGTGTTTATTTAGGAACAGCTATACAGACTGGTCAGGAGGATATGGTGTGTCATTTTGATTCAAGATCACAAAAATATGATAATTTTGAAGCCTGGTTAGCTTAAGAGTCCCTCTAATTAATTGGCTGGTCAATATTTATTATAAATTACACCAACTGTTTTATCAAAAAGGATACGAAAATCCAGTCATCCATAAAGCGTTTCTTCAAGTTGTCAACGATAGCATTCTCTTGGATCTTGGAGAGGAGGACCATGTCCTCCACTCCCGTCTGCTTAGGACCACTCTGCCAACTCGACTGAAATAGAAAAAATATATCATGATAAGGCATTGTAAATAAGATTTTTTTAAAACAAATATCATCATGTATGGAAAATACAATCATATTAAACATTTTCACACAAATCTATGTGGAAGATATACTCTGGAAACAATGTAAGGCTAAAAAGGAGAAAATGTTTCCAGAAGGTCATGCACATTTGGTTTTTGAGAGTAACTTCATCTTCATTTTTTCCTTCAGAAATCAATAAAAAATCATTTTCTCATGCATTTTCTTTACAAGCAATATGAAATCTATGAAAATCAATCCATAATTTAACTGAAATGTTTAATTTCACATCTTATCTACTCTGCACTAATTTGACAATCAATACTTGTAATTTGATGGCAAATGTTACCATAAATCTGGACTCAAATATAAATAAAAGATACAAAATTGCATTTTGCATTTTTGTTTTTAGGCTACCTACTGGAAACAAACTTGTTTCATTTTGAGGCTAATGTCAGATTGTACTGAAATAAGCTCATTTCAAATTTAAAAAAAAAAGGTATTTAGAGCCTTCTGCCAATTACAATGTAAATATACGCATGTACACCATGAGAGGAACTTTAAACCCATCAGTACTACCTACTGATTGCTTAGAATAAGCCAATCAGCAGCATGGTAAAAATGGTGGTAGGGCACAGCATCATCCCTATATCTTTGTGTCAAAAATTGCTGTGATAGTACGGCGAATCCACTCGTTCTTCAACAGTTACGCATGGCGATTTTGTTCGAGATAGGCCGAGCGACTCAGGATATTGAACGATATGAGATACCGCAGCGTTTCTATTCATACACGTTTTTACGATCTGCACATGGTCATTACCCCATATGAAATTGCCATTACAAGAAAATTCAATTTGTTGTCAGGTAAAACTCAGGTTTTGTTTTCAATACACTAACTGGAAGTTCAATACACTCAGCTGCGATTATCGTTTTCTTTCAACACATATATTTTACTGCATTTTCACCGAAATGTTTTTAAATCGTACAATAATAATAATGTGATATATTCAACTGTTTGAGAATTATGATCATATGAAAAGAACAAGCATAGTCCATTCAGCTCAGATCCATGTGCTGTATAGCACTGGCTATATAATATTAAATCACAAGTCTATAATACAATGCACCGTAGTGAGACATTATACAACTTTCTTTATCTGCGTCAATAATAGAATATTGATTTAAATGGAATTGAATACATCTCTACATCTGAGTTTGTACTTAAATCACTGAGCGATCTAGCAATCGGTTTCTAGCCAATCAGATAGGACTCCTTTTCTTGCATTCGGAAAAGCGAGCTATACCTTATTGGTGAAATACCAATCGCCTGTCACTCACCAACGGAGTATTAGAACGTGATTCATTGCAGGGGAAAATAATTTTGAATTGGATCCTACAGTTCCAGGAAATGCTGGGTTTTAGAGCTCTACAAGTCACAGGAAAACAAGCTCTTAACAGTGTCCTGTGAACATAGCTTTTAAAATTCATTTTCGTTAATTAATTCCCCCTTGTTCTTGAAGTAAATGAAATGGGCCAAAAACAGCAATAATGTATTAAATCCTGCATAGTATTTAGCTCTTTTTAAATAACACACACAAAAAAAGTGGAAAAAGAAAAAAGTAGCATGTTTTGAATGACAAAAAACAAACAAACAAAGTTCCTCTGGCAGTTACTGGACCAAATATTCTGTGTTTTCCCTATTCAAGTCCCTTGCACAGATTTAAAAATATCAAGTAACTTCCTCTTGCATTCATCACAAACTTGGTGCCCTACTTTTCTATCAGTCCATTGCACAGGTACAAAAACCAAAAACTGTAGAAGATAAGTTTTGTCGGTTTAGTTTTGTTTGTCTGCTACGTGCAATGATTTTCATCACTTGCAGTGTACTTTTGTACTGCTTTCCTGACACTTACATGTATGTGGGCTCTGGAATTGGCCATTTTTGGCCATCAAATTTTGCCTGCTTAGGGCCTACATTGGTTGTAGGCCCGATTGTATCGTATCTGTTCATGTGCACAGTGATTTTCATCACTTGCTCTAGTGTACTTTTTTATTCCCACTGATTCATTTTGTTTCTACAGATTTAAGGGAACTGGTCATTTTTGGCTGTCGAACTTTACCTACTTGTAGTTCTAATACCTACATTTTTCTATTTTTGTCCCCTTCTGCGTACTGTCTAGTCTGTAGTTTACTTGTTTCCCCACATCAAGTTGGTGTACCTTGCTCTTTTTCTTTCCTATACAGTTAAAATCAGGCATAAGAGTTGTATTCTAGGTATACCAGTTGCCTTCTCTATTTGTATGTTTTCATTTTGTGCTTATATTTATTTCCAAATTCAGTGCAATTCCGTGTGTATAGCCAGGGCTATATCTGCACTTCCGAAAAGGAAATTTTATTGGAAAGTCAACCGTCCACCTTTTGGTGTTGTTGGACTCAACCTCCTGACCCATTAAATCCATCAAAAGTGTTAATTTTGGAAATAAAATTATCAAAGTCTTGTGTGTGACAGAAAGAATAACATTTTTTTTAAATTTCTACCAACTTTTGTCCTTACATTTATTGAAATATTCCTCTAATCTTCAAAACAAAATTGTAAAATTATTACTAGAATGGATAAGCCAATGCTTTTGCTTCCTATACTATGGGTTTAGTTTTGCTTCCAACACAAAAAACTCCACACCTAAAGTTGCCTCATATCCCTCCTGGTACAAGAGACCAATATTTCAAAAAAAAAAAAAAAAAACATGTTTGTTTCCTGTAGCAGGTCCAAAAAGTCAAATGCGAAATGCATTTTTTAAATTTTAATTCATGTCTTGAAGTGGAAAAAAAACCCTTTTCGCTGCAAATTGGAATGGGAATTTACAGTGGGTTTCTCCGACACATAAAAAAACATATTTCTTCAGATTCAATAATATTTATGATCCTCTTTCAACCTGCAGTAGTTTTTCACTATGCTCATTTGTTGTGTAATGTGTAAATGTTTACTCCAGTAATGTTTTATATTATTTTTTTGCGATTTGTCCGGGTTTTTTTTTCTTTGTAAGTGAAAAAAAAAATTCAAATGCGCACAATAAGCCGTCAAAAACGAAATGCGCGCTACAGGAAACAAACTTGGTTTCTTTTTTGGCCTTACGTCAACTACATAACTGGGTTACAAGTAGCCACACATTTAGGCTAAAGTTTCTGTCAACTCAAAACAAGGATACGATGTTCATTATTTTACAAGAATTTTATGATGCTATTAGGAATTTTATTATCATTTGGCTTATTTGCAATATTATGCTGCACAATTCAATAGTTCAATTTGGTGCTAAATCGCTGTCAGTGGCGGCACTACAGGGGAGGAGCAAGGGGGCCATTTTCCCCTAAATATTTTTGTTTCCCCCAGTTTGCACCCCCCAGTTTTGAGAAAAAAACTTGGTTGGTTTTGCCCCCTGATATTCACTTTCCCCATGCCCCCCACCACTGATCGCCATTGTTCAATGTTTTCCTTGGTGCAAATGACTTGAAACTCCGCACCATTGTATCTACAACAAATGTAAACATTATGTACATGTACCACATACTACAAGGAAGTCTGCATTAAAAATATTACTGATAAATTGAACTGTGTACATTGTAATAATCATTTATATTGACACACATATTATTAATCATACTATATGATAATAATAACTTCATAATTCCATTTTGAATGTCATGGTTAGATAAATTATGCTTTCAATATTCCAGACAGGTAGGCTTAAGGGACCGTTCACAAACACTTGCTAGGGGGGGAGGGCTGATGCAAAAGGGGGGTCCCTTAAATTTTTTTACCCTCTTAAGGGGGGGCCTGAAAAAAATGACCATAAATTTTCCTGGGAAAATTGAGTTTATATGCTTTTCTATGGGGTTGACGGTTGACCTATAATTTTCATGTCAAAAAGGGGGGCCCTGAAATTTGTGACATCTCGAAGGGGGAGCCCGAAAAAATTTTCCATGATTTTTTTTTTTGCATCAGGGCCCCCCCCCTTACAAGTGTTTGTGAACAGTCCCTAAATACATTTTCTAAGGCTTAGGCAAGAAAATAATGTTTTGCCACATAAAACACTTAACTATTGCCATGGAACATTTATTATTTATTTGTTTGTTTGTTTAACAGCGTTTAAGTAAAGTTAGCAGGAATAATTTCCCACTATAGTGCTGCCCTCGCCAAATGATCAACTTAATCTGGTAAAAAAAATCAGATAACTTTAAGGGCATTTCGTGATCCACAGCATCATCCCCCACTTGTCTCCAAAAAGTTGAGATTTTTATATCACTGGAAACCTCTGGCTACATAATGTTTATGTACAAAATATTTCTTGCAGATTAATTCGTTTAGCAAAGATATTGTGAAATTTGAATTTTGTTCTGGTATACCAGAACGAAATTACAACACATTGTCTATGGAGCAGTGTAATATACATAATGATGCGTAACTCGCAAACACAAAATCGGAATCAACTGAAATTTTGGGAATAAGCTTTTTTCGTGGATATCTACTGAAAAATGTCATAAAAAGAGGATGCTAGGATCATGAAATCCTCCTTTAACTTGTTTTTTTAACCAGTAATTTATGCAAACCAGACATTTTTCTGGCAACTTTGTCAGAGGTTTTTTTCATTACTTTTTGTCTATTTTGACACCAATCAAGTCATGTGCAAATTATATTAGTCAATCCTTGTGAATCATCCACCAATAAATCAACAGATCAAGTTATGCATCATTAATCTTGATTAGCTCAAATTTGATGGTATGATAAAAAAATTAATTATGTAGCTCTACATGTGTATATCATGTATATTATGACAGTAAGATGTGGTTAGGCAAAATGAGTCACAAGTTGACCACATTCAATTTTGACTTCACAACATAATATTATATCAATTTTGATGCACTTGTTATGAACACATTTTGATGAAAAAGGCACACAAATTGAATCAATAGTTTCCAAGACATGAAAAGTTGAATAGTAATCAATGTGTACAGGATATGTTCCTGCAGGGGCTCAGAGAGGCTTTCAGAGTTATGCGGGGGGCTTAATGGCCAAAATCGCCAAAAAAGCTGATTTTACATGATTTTTAACAACGTGCAGGGGGCTTCAGCCCCCAAAGCACCCCCCTGGACACACCACTGGTAATACCTTAATGTTGTGTAGCTTCCTTACATCCAATAACAAGAGCACTAATGCAGGGTTAGAAATATGCCTCACAAAGTTACAGGCCAGTCCGGCCTGTAACTCTGAAAAGTTACAGGCCCTGGTGAAAAGTTACCGGCCAAAACTTTTTAGAGCTTTCAAACGGGAAATCAAAGCACTTCATGCAAAATTTATTAGAAAAGAGAAAAAGCTACAAGGCATAATGACATCATGTTTGTGGTTTTAGAAAAGGACATTTATGAATATTAAAAAAGCAATATTTGTCTACACCACAGAAAATCACCAAAGTAGTAAATAGATACATGTACATTAAAACATTGCACTTTCAGAGCAATATCACACAAATTGGGGCAAAGCAAAAATACACAATAATGTCTTTAAAATTAATTCTTAATTACTCAAAATTTCTCGATTATATGCTAAAATAATTGCTTATCAGTTTTTTATTCTATGCAAATTTTAATGTTCTGGTGCCTGTAAATATTTAGACAGAACATTTTTAGTTAGGCGGTAGAGGAAAAATTGTGTTCAAACGCTTGTTGTTTTTGGCGGCAACACGAGTTGTGCAAATAAAGTATGCCATACATTATTGGTACTAAATAATGCTTAGAATAGGCTTGTCAAAGCAATGCTTGAACCGTTGAAAGATCAGGGACTTTTGAAATTAAATTTATTTCATACCGGCTTTGTAAGTGATGTAATAAATAATGACAGATTCAATACAGTATACAGTTGTATTTGAATATTTTGAGCTTTTAAAAATTTCCGGCTTTGAGAAGGGGCAAGCTTTTTGGCAGGTCGAGGGGGGAAGCGATTTTTGGCGGGCCGTTCAGAAATTTACCCCCCCCCCTCCCCGATTGCACAGCCCCTTAGACCCTATTTTACTTGTTGGAACCTTCAAAACTCTACCCTTACGCCTTCCTGGGTTTCTTGAATGTATGTGCATTCTTTTTATTTACAAACAAATTGAAAAACAACAAGGAAGTACATTGCGACTTTAAAGCTCAACTGAGTACCAAGGCCAACAAGGTTTGGAAAAAAAAAAAAGCTATGTGCTATCAGAGGGATATGGAACTATGCTAGTATTATTGGGTTTTTTTTCAGTAGTAAGCTACATGTATGCTACCCAGATTTAAAAAAAAAACTTTTTAGCATACTTTTCCCTTGCTTTTGACCATTATGCAAACATTTATCCAAATAATTGCAAAAAGCCTGAAAAGACCCAGCACCTAGCTAGGGCTATATGCTTTTATGAAACTTTTTTTTATATTTTCCTTGGCCTAAATCAATACAAAAAAGTAAAATGAAAAGGACAAAAATAAATGAATGCGCAATTGCGCATGACTTTCTGTATCATCATGTAGTCATTGTCTGTGTCTACTTTTGAACTTCCTCATTGTTTCAGGCCATATCACTATGGACAAGCTTTGCTTAGTAACCATAACATGGTCGCAAAGTTGGGGACCCCAGACCTACTTTGTAAAAATGTAAATTTTTATTCTCTTCAAAGCATGACATATCTTGATAGAATTTAAAGATGTTAAAAAATCACACCCCACATACACAAAAAGTATATAATGTGGTACATATGGGACTTATATCAATTAAATTTTGTACCTCAATTTTTTGTTGTTGATCTTTGTGAAATTAAAATAGTCCTGAAAATAATTGATTCTATAACCTTTTGGTTGCTAGGTGTAATCAAACACATGCTGTAATTCCAGACCAAAACATGCACAATAGCTGACAAGAGACGAGCCGATGTCACACAGTATGGCATTTATGGTTTGGAGCAAGTGTTGGTCATATGACTCACTAATCTACTCTGAAATCAGGGGCTCTCCTGAAATAATGAAAAAATAACAAAAATTAAGAGAAAAATAACATCATTAGCCCGGATCATTAGTGTAAAAATTTGATATAAAATGGTTGTCTTTGATGAGAATACCACATGTTTTAGACCACTAGGGGCCCATCATGATCATCATTTAGTGTTAAAATTGTAGGTGCAATTTACAAATTATCTTTTTTTTCTGCATGAAAAGTAAGGGTCGATAACCAACAATTGAGGAGTCTCTTTCGACTCTATGGGCATATTTGAAGAACCACAGTCCCGAAAGAAATATTTTGCACTTATCTACTTTTATAGACAACTATAATGATTACCATTTATGTCAAAAGTTAGTGATGAGGTTTGCTCTGGCATTCAGCACAATAAGGGTTAATACTGGACACAAGGGGCCAAGATCATACTGTTAATGGACTTGAAATGCTTGAATAAATTTGGACAAAGGAAAATCCTAAATTCTGAGATGTTTGTGAACAAAATTAGTATAAATAGGAGCACATATGAATCACAGGCTACCGGCATGAGGCACAAGTCCGGCACAAGCATTCAATTTTTCGAAATGATTTTTGGACATGCGAGGAAGTGTGGTTTACATAATAGTGATGTGGTCGACATGCCTTATGTCGACATAATGTCGACGTCGGCACGTATGCCGACATGTCGACATCAAAAAATCATGTCGACAAAATTTTTTTTTTTTTTTTTTTTTCAAAAATATTTTTGGCCAGAAAAGCAAGTTATAGGCCCAAACTGACTTGTTATTCAAGGTTGGAAACCAGAAATACTGCTACTAAAAAAAAAAAAAAAAATGCCAATTTTTTTTTACAAAGTTGGATGAACTTGTACATTTTGATTACCTTTGCTTCTATTGAACAGTCAGGGACACATTGAATTAGTATGCATTGCTAGCTGTTCAATAGAAACAAAAGTAATTCAAATGTACAACTTTTTCAACTTTGTAAAAAAAATTGGCATTTTTTTTTTGAGTAGCAGTATTTCTCTGGTTTCAACCTTGAATAACAAGTCAGTTTGGGCCTATAACTTGATTTTCTGGCCAAAAATTTTTTTTGAAAATTAAAAAAAAAATTTTTTTTTTTTTTTTAGAATTTTTTTTTATGTCGACACACCGTCGACGTCGGTATACGAATTATATCGACATGTCGACAATAAAAAACGGTGCCGACCACATCACTATTACATAATGATCTTCAGTAGTTACTAGTATCAGTACAATAGCATAGAATATCTTACTTTTCATGAAAATATTATGATATATGCATTTTAACCAGATTTAACTTGTCAAAGTAACAGATTTTTCAAAATGTATTTTGCTCAAAATGTATATTACAATGAATATCCATTCTGTCAACTGAAGAATAATGCTTTGAATCTTCTCTGTTACTAAAAACACAAATTTAACCCTTGCAGAATGGAATTAAACCGTGGCCAGTTGATATGTTTTGGTTTACTGTCGCAGCCGGTCGTTTGCATTTCCATCTGGGGTTAAGACTAAATGGGATCGGATCATTAGGTTCAAATTGGACACCTAAAAAAGAGACAGGGTCATTTTTCATTAGCCATTGTATTGTTTCTTAATTATAGGTAAAACATCATATTATTACACCAGTCCAAGGTATTGTAGTTGCCTGAACTAAAACATGTTTTGATTATATCTGAAAGCAGTTAGAAAATCATGTGGGATTGTTTTAATAAGTCTTTACAACAATTACCAAACTTTGCCACACAAGTTCTTCTCCAAGCGAAGCAAATCAAGAATATGACAGGCAACAAATACACTACCTCTGTAAACTTGAAACTGTTAAAATCATAGGGAGGATAAGATGAGTTTTACTGTAGAGTTGGTGCAGATACTCCAAAAATTTGTAACTTTTTTAGAAAAATGGCATGTTATTCAAAATAATGAAAATTACAACAAAAATGAACTTTGATGCGGGCAGGCAATTCTCGCTATTCGCAATAAGGGCGCCGCCAGCAGTTTGCGATGTAATCGTGATGTATCATGGGAAAATCGTGATGTATCATGGGAAAAGGTCGACATCAAGTCCGCCATATCTGAATATTACCATGCTATACATAGGAACATGTGACAATATTTTTAGTTTGTCAATATAACGGTATTACACGCAAATCGATAGAGAAAAAATTAATTGTGCACATTTCAAATCACATTATTAAGTATTATTGAGTATCGATTCGCGTGTAACACCTTTATTTTGACAAACTAAAAAATATTGTCACGTGTTCCTATGTAATAGCATGGTAATATTCGTATTGCGCGGACTTGGATGTCGACCTTTTCCCATGATACATCACGATTAGATCGCAAACCGCTGGCGGCGCCCTTATTGCGAATAGCGAGAATGGAAACTAGAAACCACAGTTGTGTTTGCCCAAACACGAATATCTATGCCCGTGACCACACCTAACCCCTTCCCCTATTCCCTTTTAAGGCAGTTTTTGTCAAGTGATCAGTTTCCTTGACGTACGATTCGGGCCGTTATCATTGGAAAAACAGGTAGCTAACAAAATATTACCTATTGCGTTAATAGGTCGTACCTACTTTGCTTTTAAAGCCTTTGAACTTTGACCTCTGGGGTTGCGGCTACCACAGAATACATCTAGGGTCATGGGCTATCATTGTTTCAAGTATGAACCCTGAGGACGCTCTAGTTTTTACGCCGAGCTGTTTGAAATTTTACACATAATTATTACTCACTATAGCCCAAGACATTTGACCTCTGGGGTCGTTGTTGCTGCAGTAAATATCTAAAGGTCATGGGCCATCATTGTACTAAGTATGAACCCTGAGGGCGCTACAGTTCTTGAGCTAAAGATGTTTTAAAAGTTTGCACATATTGCTCCCTGTAGCCTATGACCTTTGACCTCTGGGGTCGTGGGTATCATAGGGTACTTTTAGGGTCATGAGTCATCATTATACTAAGTATGAACCCTGAGGGCACTATAGATCCTGAGCTAGAGCTGTTTGAAATTCTTCACATATTGCCCCCTGTAGCCCATGACCTTTGACCTCTGGGGTCATGGCTACCCCAGGAAATTTTTAGGGTCACGGGCCATCACTATACCAAGTTTGGGCCCCGAGGCTACTTTGGTTCTTGAGCTAGAGGGGTGCAAAGGAAGCGTGAGAAGAAGAAGGAGAAGGAGAAGTCGAAGACTAAACACAACAAATACAATATCTATGCCCCGTTGCACGGGCATAGATAACTTATGATTCACTTTCATTTGCCCATTAACCTATAACTGATACATGTACATTCATTCAAATTGGAAGTGTTTCTAACTTTAATTTAGACATTGGACTTTTTTATAAATTTTTTGACAATATCACTTTAATACAGATCATGATTACCATACTTTTACAACATACAACAATAGCACAGTCTAGACATTCATGCGAAGATAACAGTTTGCTTCATTTCCTTTTCATCATGTTTTGCTGCAATTCAGTTAAACTGGTGCATCCATGTGTGAACACAATAACAAGCTTATTATATGATCCATCTTTCCTGAATTTATACATCCCAAAGCATGTACTGTAAAGTACATGTACATGATTATTGAAATTTCACACCCTAACTGTTACAATGCTCAGGGTGACTGCCTTGTTGGATAACAAGTCTAACTTGTAATTGTAGGGTTTAACATGTAGAAGGAGAAAATTGAATGAATGAATGAATGAGAAGCATTTTGAAATTACCTAGTTTTTGTTGCCAGAAGAAGAAAGAAGAATCGGAGAGCATTAGAATACCTAGCTGGGGGGTGTATATGGGGCAATTGGGGGTGGGTGTGTTGGTGGTGGTGGTCACACAGAACCCTGATGTAAACACAATAACAAGCTTTTTATATGATCTATCCTGAATTTATACATCAGCTAGCATGTGCACTGTACAGTGGCGGCACCAGGAATTTTTTTCCGGGGGCATTGAGGGGGCAAAGTGAATTTCAGGGGTGGGCAAAATCAACAAATTTTGCACAAAATTACCACAAAAAGGTGAAATTTTCGTAATTTTGGGTTTTTACTGGGGGGGAAACAGGGGGGGGGCAAGAGTTCTGACTCATGCCCCCCGCCACTGGTACTGTAATGGGGAAGAAAGTACATGTACTGTACATAATTATTGAAATTTCACACCCAAACTGTTACAATGCTCATGGTGACTGCCTTAAACAGTTTTACAAGGTAACCTAATATAAGTTTATATGATCTTTTGTATCTCTTAACAATTCTTTTGATATTTTGTATAACATATCTCTTGTAAACATGTTTTGTTAAATATTTGTTAGTACTGTAGTTTGTATCCACAGCCCCAAGGAAGAACAACCTAGGGTTGAAGTGGGCCCACCGTGGCTAAATAAAGTTGAATCTGAATCTGAATCTGAATCTTGTTGGATAACAAGTCTAAATATGGGGGGGGGGGGTCACACCAGGGGAGTATCCAGCTTTCTTGGTCAGGGGGGGCAAAATAAATTTTGGGGGCACAGACGAAAAAAAAAAAATTGCAGTTGCATCAAACAATACATTAGGCCCCTATACTATACCGGTTTTGTTTTTGAGAGACTGTACATGTCTTTGAGCTTCCAAAAAGGCTTTATTGGATCGATTTATGCAAAATTTTGTAGTTTACACTATTTTTTTGCCCATGATCGGGATGAAAAGGGCTTTATTGTGACAATGTGCGTCGCGCAGCTCACAAAAAAAATTGAATTTTACACTATTTTGGCCCATGATAGGTGTGAATTTTGGGCTCCTTACCCCTTTTCTTATCCTTTGCCCTCCAGATTTTCTCTTTCATTTTTTTGTCAGAGGGGCACTTTTTTCTTTCATTTTTTTTTTACAGTACGGAAACGCTCAAATATGCCAATTTTCCTGCTAGCAAAGATTTTTTTGCACCAGAGTCAAAGACCTAACCGCTGGGTCACAATGTTACTTTTTTATCAAGTGTGCGGTTTTATGGCATTCAGAGTTGTCCAACCAATCAGGTCAGACACTGCTCCGTCCAAGCATGAACTTATACAAAACAAGATATGTCACAAGGACAATGTAGCCAGGGAGGTTTATTTTTATCAGTTTTTGTCAGGATTGTATTGTAGAACTTGGCTTTGATTCATATTTATTTATAGTGTCCATGTATGGGATATCCTATATCCTGTGTGAAGTGGATTTCATTGAACCCTTTTATCAAAATACATGTAATATGTATTGAAACACCCTTTATCCTCACTCAAGTTATTTTTAAATGAAACTCATGTCAGAGCAAAATAACAATAACAAAATGCTTACCCAAGAAAAGTATGGCACCTATCTTATAGGCCTATTTTTTTTTGAATTCCCAACTTAGTATTTTTATGAAAAAAGAAGGGCACCAAGGCAATTTCTCAAAAGTGAAGAAAACACACACAAACAGTCTGACAGATGATTTTATAATGAAGGGGAGGGCTGGAGCACCAATGGCAACTTCATTAGAGGGCACGGCAAGTGACTGCCTTGGGTAAAGGACATATTTTGTGGGCATTCCGGCAATGGGGATGGGCACCCACTGAAAATGCCATGCGTTAATTCGAGGGCTGCATGAATGGCTTCAATTGGGCCTCCCTCAAAAAAAATATCAAGGTATCATTTACAAAATCAGGCCTACCCATATCTTGAAAAGTATTGATGCTATATATATAATTTTGGTATCATTTTAAAACTTATTGACTGGTGCTTACATTTTTATCAAATCATGAAGTATCAAAAATGCGACTTGTTCCTGGTTTTGTCAGAACGGGTCATATATTCTTCAAGTATGAACAGGAATTTTGATATTTGAAAGAAAATGAAGATATTATATTTATAATGTTCTTATTTATATGGTATCACAAATCCCTAAGAGGGACTTTTCATGTAAAATCATATACCTAATATGCTATTAATACACCTCAAATTAGGCAAACAATATAAAGAAACAGTAAGGTGCATTCCCAAAACTTATTATTACCATATTAAGGCAAGGTCAAGCTCAACTGCCTTTTGAGTAATACATTTGTAGTGTTTCCTTTTAAATAAAATTTCAAGGCTGGCTCCAATATGAAATCTAAATGGTGAAAATTAAATGACTGCTGTAGTTGGTACTGAATAGATAGACCAGTAAATTGCATCAAGGTTGTTGAAGGTTGAAAAAGGGTGTTTTTTCTTTCCCTTGACTAGCCATAGTTTTTCTTTCCTTTGACTAGCCATGATACAACCTCCACAAATTGAGTAACATCAGAGATTTAGGGGTTCCCCACATATGTGACTATTCAATATGGGTGAGGGAGTGGGAGTTTAAGAAGGAGGGGATCCATAATTCTTTTTTGGGGGGTCTTGGAGGGGGAATCTGGGTCTTTTGATTGAACCATGAGGGGAGAATGTGAACAATTTTAAGCAGGGGCGGCGCCAGGGTATTTTGATAGGGGGGGCGATGCAATTTCAAAATGTTGAAGAATATTCATGCGGCGCGATAGCGCGGCTCCTCGCGCTTGCGCGAGCAGGGGGGTGTCTGAGGGTGGATGTGCCCCCCTCAGAATTTGGAAAAATTTCAAAATGGAAGTACAAATGAAGCCATTTGATGCACCATTTTCACCCTTTTATTGGTTATTTATTTATTTTCCAACCGCATATTTTTATGGGTTTCATTAATGGGCCCGACTTGCGGACCGCATGTTTTAGGCATGGACCTACTCAATTAGGCCTATACATTGAATTTTGGAGTCTTACTTTTTTCCCATGCTTTCCCAGTCCAATTTCACCTTTGTTGAAATAAAATTTCTTTCTTTTGACCATGTTTACCCCATTCCTTTCAAATTTTTCTTCTCTCATGTCATCCTTAGGCCTATATATACAAATGATCGGGCATTAAGTACAATTCTTTGAGCCTGTTTGCAAAGTCCCGGTTAATAACAATGCAGCGTTTAAGTCGAAACGCGGTGTATGTTTTAAAGTTGCCTATATGAGATGCCTTATATTAATTACGCAATGAATAGGCCTAGGCACGATAAAAATGATATGAATAGGGGTGTTTGGAAGTCGGAAAATATTTTTATATGTAATTCGTTATCAGGGGCGGAGGCGGGGTGGGCGCTCCCCAATCATCGAAAGCCAAAACGGTTCAATTTATGAGCAGTTTTTATGCTTTTTCGGTCAAAAAGTCAACAATTTTGCCCATTAGCGAGCGAAAAAATTAGGTTCTTTATGCTTTCTTGGTCAAAAGAGTCCACAATTTTAGGAAAAGGTCCAAAACATGTCCACTTTTTCAAAATCAGCCCCCATAAGTCCTGGCTATGCCCCTAACCGTATTAAATAAAGCCAATATTGCTTATTATTGCTAAATAATTTTGATACTATTTCTGAGAGAGGTAGCATATGGTCATTTTCACGGTAAAGGGTGTAACTTTGGATTTTTAACATTTTGATCCGTAGTGTTCTAATAAAGCCACAGAATTCCATGATTTTTGGCCACATAAGTCATCTAGTTAGCAGCTACCTTGGGTAGCATAATCATCTTCGGAGTTACTGCGTTCAGTTTTAGCAGGCTTAAATGTACCTAATATTGCCATTTTGAAAAACTATAAAAAACAGTAACATTTTTGTAAAACCCTGTGTTTTCTTCAGTTAGTTCATGGATAATTTTTCTTATCCTGAAAGTATGGTCATATGTTCAGTAAACACTGCCACAGTAGATTTAATTGTGAACAGCCCTGTATTTTTGAGAACCGGACTTAGAGATTTGTCGTTTCGGAGGCTTCATTTTCCGTTAACAATTGTTAACAAACTTTGTGGGTATAGCTTTGGTTCATAATTCTTGGTTATTTCTTCACTTCTTCTTGATTCATAACAGTTGATATCTTAACTTGAAATGGGTAACAAAAATTAGTCGATTTGCAAGCTTTTAAAATTTTTATAAAATCTTGACTTCAAAGAGCCATTTTTCCGTTAACTTTTTTGAAGCCTCCGAAACAAACTGTTCAGCAAGCTTGGGCAAATATTAATAAAAGAGCTCATCCAATCTATTTATCAAAATGTAGCAAAGTAGATCCTCAAGTCACTTGTTTTTAAATCATGGAGATATATATCACCGTTTGAAAATGGGACCCAATACAAACTTTCCGTTAACAATTGAAGCCTCCGAAACAAATGAAGCCTCCAAAACAACAGTTAGCTTAATTATCATCTATGCATATCTAAATTGGTGTGTTCCATATTGATATCTGCATTGTAATTGTTACATGATATGTGCAGAATGTCATAAATTTTAAAAAAAATTGATATTATGGTTAATGTTTGAAAAATATACTGATACCCAAGAAAGTCCGTTTCGGAGGCTTCACATGCAAATAACACCATACTTAACAAATGGGTGAAAAAATTACCATGTTATAAATCTACAATATCTGCCGCATAGAATCATTGATTCAATACACACAAGAAAATAACAGCTTAGATGATCCCAACAGTGCTGTTTTCAAAAAAACTACTTCTGCAATGTTTACCCATTGTTAACATGAAGCAACGAAACAAAAAAAATGACTTGCTGTGATAATTTAAGTTATGTCACAACTGAAATTCAATACTTAGAAGCAATGCATGAAAATTGGTAATTGTGATATTTTTTACCTATTTTTTCATGTCAACTTGTAGTAGTTAGCCAAATATTTTACTTTTATCTCACCTGTGTTGTTAACTGAAGCCTCCGAAACACAGATCGCTTGAATTGCCAATTCTAGAAAATAACTCCAATTTCTGTGAAACTTGGCTGGGAGGTTCCTTTCATCAAGTAGTATTTGTACATGAAGTTAGACATTCAAATTATTTTAGGAACCCAATTAAAACTTAAAAAATATGTTTAAGGTTGGGAAATTTCCATTGCAAATGACCCTTGATGTTAAAAATTTTCAAAATTGCAATTACAAACATAGCAAAACATGGTATAAAATTTAACTTATATCTGTTGACTTACTTTGGAATGAGATTTCACATGTATTCCAGCTTTCATGTCATAATTTTCTGAGCTTATGTAAAATACATTTTTTCTTAGATTTTAACCAAAATGTTATGGAAATGTCAATTTTTTTATCAGAAGTCAAAAGGTTTAAGCCTTGAAACATTATTTTACTGGAATTTACGTTGCTTCTATGCATGATTACAGTAAACAGAAACATATTTAAGTGGTTTGAAATTTTGACCGTAAAAATCAAAAGTTACACCCTTTACTGTGAAAATGACCATATATATACAAACAATGTGATAAAAGTAAAAATTGTGCTACAGATATCAGATTGAAAGTAAACTTTATAATGATTAAATTGCTGGCATGACACAGACTTGCCTATGTTGCCGCGCCAGGACAGTGACGTAGCCAGGATTTTTCCAAAGAAGTTGGGAGAAAAGGCAGGAGAGGCCAGGTGACTTTCATGGGGAAAATGTGCGGAAAATCGCCCAAAATACAAAAACCAACAACTTTAAAACCGAGTCGGTCAGCATTCCACAGGGGGCAAGATAACCATGGCAATGGCTCCTTTTCTTCTTCTTTCCCCTCCTCTCTTTCTCTCCCCTTCCCTTTTTCTCTCTCCTCCCTCTTCTCTTTTTCCTCCCTTTTACCTCTTTTTTTGCAAATAATAGGGGGGCTCATATTGAAATACCCTACCACGTTTTCACACAGAAAGAAGGCAGGATTCCCCTCGCTAAGCGCCCTCAGAAAAGCTCGGTCATAAAACGGATGGAATATGCATCAGTGATACACCCTGCCCAGGATTTTAACAAAAGAAGGCTAGCACAGGAAAGCTGCAGGATGGCGCACACCTTCCTGTGTAAGGGAATTTCAATATAAGCCCTTAAGTTCTTTATTTTTTGTTTGTTTGTTTTGGAGTACCGGTATACGAAAACGGGATGACCAAAAATTTTGGCAGATTTTTTCTTAACTGGCAAACTGGTTTTCACCATTTCACAAAAACAAAATTCCCAGATCCCTAAAAAATATCAAAAATTGCATGAGAAATATTTCCACTTTACCAAGGTTTAATCAGGGTGTGGTTGAATGGTTGTATTTGGAGTCATAATCAAGGCTGTCAACTCTCACGCATTGGCCGTGAGTCTCACGCATTGGGTCACTTTCTCACGGTCTCACGCCAAGGTAATATAATCTCACGCCTAGGTAGTAAATCTCACGCAAAAAGCTGGAAAAATCTCACGCATCGTCATGAATAATTTGTTGCTCCTACCCCCCGCTTTTCACATTACATGCGCCGTGGCTCAAATATTCATGGTACAAAATGAACATTGGAGTCGGCAAATCCCGTACGCCTCTTGCCTCACGCCAAGCAATTCCAAAAAGTTGACAGCCCTGGTCATAATGTTGTATGTATGCCAAAATGACAACAACAACAAAATGTGCCCAGGGGAATTTCCCTGATTCTGGAGTTTTCTGATCTGGAAAAATGAGTTTTCATTTCCCTGATTTCCCTATGGCTGGAAACCTTGAAACAGTGTCACATTTAAGAAATCTAATTCAATTTATGTTTGGTTTGCCCCTAATCTGCGCCATTTTTCTCAAAAAATAAAGCACATTAGTGACAATTAAGATATGTATATTATAGGGGCAAGGACTACAACTACTGCACTGAAAATTCAGCATTTCAAGGCAAGTAGTTATTTATTGATCAAATACTGGTTTTCCCTCATTTTTGACTGTAACCCCACAACTGTTGTCTGTGCTGAAATAAAATTTACAGTGCAGTAGTTGTAGTCCTTGCCCCTATAATATGCATATCTTACTTGTCCCCAATGCGCTATAATTTTAAAGAAAAATTCAAAAATAGGTACAAATTTGGGCAGGGGTGTAGTACCCCCTTAAAGCACTATAAAAAGTGCTATACATGTACAAATGCAAAATTGGGTAGCAGTTACTTCAAAATAAGGAGCAAACTGCTATGTGATACAGCCAAATTCGAACCCTGTACCCGGTACTTAAAGTTTGTTCGGCTTATGATTTGGATTTTGTTACTGCGTGCGTCAATTTAAGTCCCAACTCACACTCACAGAAATGCGCCAGTCACAAATTTAGTATTATCTGTTCCAACTTCCGATGACACATTTATTCAATTTTAAGCAAATCAAAGCTGTATTGATTACATATTTATTTGCTCCATTGCATTACACCCACAAGCGTTTCAAGTGCTGCACTCAACTGCGTGCACACCATTCTAAATCAATTATATTAAAGGAGGATTTTGTGATCCTAGCATCGTCTTTTTATGACATTTTTCAGTAGATATCCACAAAAAAAAGCTTATTCCCAAAATTTCAGTTGATTCAGATTTTGCGTTTGCGAGTTATGCATGATTTTTTAAATGTGTATTACACTGCTCCATAGGCCACTGTTGTAATTTCGTTATGGTATGTTACCAGAACGAAATTCAAATTTGACGATATTTTTGTTAAACGAATTAATCTGCAAGAAATATTTGGTAGATAAACATTATGTAGCCACAGGTTTCCACAGACATAGACCGTAAGGTACTAATTTCGAGGAGCATAACAAACACCAAATTGGTGTCGTATGACCTTTGACATGCATGCAGTCTTTTGTCGAGAGTTGACATGGTCTTTCAATTTGTGCCGAGTGTCCTTGGCAGACTTGACTATGCTTCAGTGGTCATGAAAGGATCATAACCTCTGCCCCACTAATCCCCAGCTATTGTCTGAAATTGCTCCTCGGAAAATATATTATAACAACTCAGTCCTCAAATGATAGTCATATAATGACCAAAAGATAAATGACTGACTATCATTGAGGACTGAGTTCCGCAGTCTAAGGTTTCCAGTGGTATAAAAATCTCAACTTTTTTTGAGAAAAGTTGGGGGATGAGGCTGTGGATCACAAAATGCCAGGTTTTAAGACAAACAAACTTTATACCTCTGTAGGTTTTTATTAGGGGTCTTTTAAAGGATATGGTGCTATTATTACTGTACAATAAATGGAACAGGGTATTCTACAAAATAACAATTTATAAAATGAAAAACAAACAACAAATGAATAAAATTAAATAACATGAAGTCTTTAGGAAGGAAATAGAATTGCAGAAACTTACTGCACTGGAGCCCCGGACTGGAGCTCCAATGCTACTATTATAAACATTACATGATCATATCCTGATGACTCTAGGAATTGCTCTCAATATTGTTTGTGTTATTATTTTTGTTATTGTTATACCAGGAAGTGAGTAACTTCAGTATTCTTCAATCTTCAATCTTCAAAGGTGAATCCTTTTGCAGCTTTAAAAGCTATACTAGTATTAAAGGTGAGCGATTACTTTTAAACGGCCTAGATTAAAATTGCACTTGATGACTTATTTTCAGAAAAACCAATTTCAAATTTTAGACTTTCAATAATTGCAAATTCACTATACTCAACAAACAGATAGATTGTACTCTACTCAACTCAAGCATGCAGCTCATGACTGAGACTGAGAGTGAGACAAATCAATGAACTGTATGAATCATGAATGTTTTCTACCAACTTCCTTCCAACTTCCAAGTTCCATTCCACTCCACATAAGTTTATGCGTGCATGACCAATATTAAATGAATTATAACTTACCATTTTGATAAGTAGTTGACAAGCTACTCCAAAGAGAAATTAAAAATCCCGAGTTGTTGTCGAGTCATTCAAGTTTTATACATGTAGACCCTCCCCAACATGGATTAGACGCCCGTCAACCCTTGACAGATTTTTAGGTCGTCGGCTCGCTACTTCCGGGTTCTGATTCTGCAGACTGCAAGCTACAGTTTGTTCAGCGACGTCGGCTTTATTCAGTCCCAGTCAAACTATACTCCGAAGCTACCATTACATCCAAAGTCCATCTCGAAGATATATATTATTGCTTAGTTTGTTTTATTTCAAGTGAATTTGACAGATATGCATGAATGGCAGCACTTGAGTCATAGAAGCTCATGAACTTCCGCAGCGATCGCTATTCGCGATCATCATGTACCATTTAATCAGTAATCGATAATTGGCAATCAATTAACAATTATACCGGTTAGTTGATGTAACATGTACTTGTAATCTCGTTACTATTACTTGTGGATCTTGCTGAGGGACCAAAAGGAATTCTGAATCTTCTGGATTTAAAAAAAAATTAAAGTCCCATCACAGATATTGGAACACAGTGATCCCAGCAAAAGTATAAATAAAAATTCCTTTAAAAAAGGAATAGTGCGCCCAATGGGAGCTTTGATGTGATGTGCTGAACCGTTTGGGTACAATTTTCTTCTATAAAATAATAATGTAACATTTAGCATAGTACGCAAAGAAAGATTAGGAAATAGAAAGCATAGGCCTATCTATTACATTGAGAGAGGTGTAAAATCGTACTGCATGGGATTTATTAGGATTGGTTTCAAATAATAAAAATTCCTTTAAAAGGAATAGGGCGAGCAAATGAAAAATTGTCAAGAGAAATGAAAGAATGAGTAACCCTTCACAATTAAAAACAGGGAAAATATGACACAACAAAGACCAGGTTACCATTTCGGTTACTATTGTTAGGAAATCATGTGGGGGGGGGGGGGAGTTGTTGGAGCAGAATTATTTTATTCTGAATATAGGTTTGCATATTTAATTCTTAACGATTGTTTTCCAAGTGGAGTAAGATATAGTAGTCGGTGGCATGGTAATACCTGACAATATTGCATGCCTGGTTATTGATTTAACGGAAAGTTACCGCGGATATCAGGTTTTAAGAGCATTTTAACTTGTTTAACATGTTTAAGCGATGCAAAGATCATGGTGTATTGGGTGTTTTTATTAACCCATTAATTTTGTATTTCAAACAAAAAAGGGGAGCATATAGGCCTACAATGTACGCACAGGCTTTTAAGGATTTTTGCAAATGTTGTCAATTGCAACTACCGTGCTAGATATTCCAGGGCAGTGGCGTAACTCCTATGGGCTCAGGGTGTGCAAATCCGGGGCGCCCGAGCTGGTGCCCCCGCTTGGGTGCCCATTGGTTCCAGCTAAGATTTCCCCTTCCATTCCAACGGCAAAAATGTGCCCCTTTCAACTTCAAGACTTTTTTCATATAGTTTGATTGCGAAATTCTCAGTGCTTTAAAATTCTTGTAAAGTTTTATATTTCTCAGTGCCTCCTTCTTGTCAAGTTTTATATTGCTCAGTCCGGATGCTCAGTGCTTCATTCTAGTAAAGTTAACTGTTAAATGCTCGCGAGTGCGTCAATCTTGTTAAAAGGGCATTTCGTGATCCACAGCCTCATCCCCCCACTTTTCTCAAAAAAGTTGAGATTTTTACATCACTGGAAACCTCTGGTTACATAATGTTTATGTACAAAATATTTCTTGCAGATGAATTCGTTTAGCAAAGATATCGTGAAATTTGAATTTCGTTCTGGTGCACCAGAACGAAATTACAACGCATTGTCTATGGAGCAGTGTAATACACATAATCATGCATAACACGCGAACGCAAAATCAGAATCAACTGAAATTTTGGGAATAGGTTTTTTCGTGGATATCTAATGAAAAATGACATAAATAGAGGATGCTAGGATCACGAAATACTCCTTTAAGTTTAATATTGCTCAATGCTTCATTTTTTGCAGTTTTCTATTGCTCAGTTTTTCATTCTTGTAAATTTTACATTGCTATAGTGTATGTTTCATTTTTCTAAAGTTTCACATTGCTCAGTGCTTCATTCTTGTAAATGTTATATCAGATATTGCTTAGTGTTTCATTCTTTTGAAGTTTTATATTGTTCAGTGCTTCATTCTTTTACAGTTTTATAATTGCTCATCAGTGCTTCCTTCCTTCCCTCCTCCTTCCTTTCTACCTTCATTTATTTATTTATTTTTGTTTTTATTGATATATTCATAATATTGATTAACTCATTAACTCATTTATTCATTTATTCATGCTTGCTTACTTATTTAGGCTACTTACTTACTTTTACTTACTTACTTATACTTACTTACTTACTTTTTACTTACTTACTTACTTACTTACTTACTTACTTACTTACTTACTTACTTACTTACTTACTTACTTACTTACTTACTTACTTACTTACTTACTTACTTACTTACTTACTTACTTACTTACTTACTTATATACTTACTTACTTACTTACTTACTTACCCTACCTACTTAATTACCTACCTACCTACCTACCTACTTGGATTAGGATCGGAAGTATTATACAGTCTAAAATAGGCCTGTGATTAGACATTGTATGACCTTTCGTGACCGGCCAGAGGTCAAATTCAAAATTGCTCCACACCTTTAAAAAAACGTAGGATCTTGTGCTTCATGTGTGGTAATCTTCATCACAAAGTGCAGTTCCCAGTCCGGTAGCCCGTCCCGTAGCAGCTGTATTTTTGATGTAAATCTCACGAAAGCCAAGGAATCACACTAAAACCATAATGATTTAAAATTATTACATCATAGAAATAATGTCATCCCTGGGCTGCGTGCTTCCGCTCGACAGCCTTCGGTGATGCTGCATCACAGATTCTAGAAGGAACTGGTTGCATCAAATTATCTTCGTTGGCAGTGCAGTGGGAGATGCCATTCGCTACTTGCACGGTTCCGCCAGTATGCACTATGTGCGTGGAGAGCCTCGAACTGGCAGCATACATGAATGGGAATTGAACTAGTCATAACGTTCTGTGTAAGGTTACATAATTCTTCCTTTCATGTATGCTGCCAGTTCGAGGCTCTCCCCGCACATAGTGCATAATGGCGGAACCGTGCAAGTAGCGAATGGCCTGGTTTTTGGAACAAATAAAAATCCGTTTAAAAGGATTGTCGTGTAGCCAACTTTGTGGAATACACTGTATGCCTATGCATGGTAAACGTTGTTTTAATAAACTAATGAACTGATCATTTTACTGTATTTATGCCTTTATGCTTGGAACATGATTTAACTGTTACCCACCAGAAGATGCGCATATTTTAAATATTTCACTTACAGATCCACCGGAGTCCAATGTAATAAAAGACTCCTGTATCCAGTTTCTCACTGTACCGCACATTGGTGGACCGAGCAAAGTGTACACTTCGCTTTTAGGAGTAGATCACTGGTTGTCATTTAATTGTATTCTTTTTTAATTAATAATTTCAAATTAAACTAATTAGTATAATTAATTAACAAAATCAATATTAATTAATTTGATCAATATAAATTAAATGTTTACCCCTTTTACTAATTATTCAGTCATTTAGTGTAAGATTTTCGATTATGATAGGCTTAAACTCTGCCCGCGAGCCTTTTTTTGGATCAACCTTTTAGCTTTTCAAAGTGACATAGTTCGCTAATGAAGGATTTTTCCCAACTTTCTAACGCACATCATAGTTTTGTCAGAATTTCCGTTTTGATTTTACCATTTTTTACTGCCGGCTGAAAATTTTTCAAAATCAACGCGTGAAATCTAAGGCTAATTATAGGTTAGATATGAATATTAAATGTTAGACCAAAGTAGCTCAAAGTACATGTACTATACACCTGATCCGTGAACTTGTCTTTTTTTAAAGACAAATTCTTGTTTGATCGTATTTCTTACTTTTTCGCCGTCATTTGACACCAGTTTCAGCTTAAGTCTGTTACTTTATGCACAGGTTTGGGCATATAAAGTCTGCAAAACACATAACGCAGCTGTTATAAATTTGACTATAGAGGTTGTGCATATGACGTATCATACCGTAAATATGCATGCCGGACTACTCGAATGCATTCAACAAAAGCATGATTGCAATCTACCGCGACAGTTCGCCTTACACACATATCAAATGCACTACGATCAAAATAGGTTGATGATAACATTAGATTGATGGACTGCACTGCGCCATGATTAAGGACACTGGTTCAAATCCTTTGTTTGGAGCCAATCAATAATTTCACGCACAATATTTCAACATAGAAAGAAGAGTGATTTATTTACGCGCATTTTGATATCGGAATACAAAACAATACAGTAATTATTATTTGATTTGAACTAATGACCTTCCGTCCACGCACTCTATAGATGATTAAATTTCACGCATGAGTTTAACACCATGATTTTTTTTTAAATACAGTATCAAGCATTGTGTTTTTATTCTGACATTTACTAAAAAATTAAAACTATTACTTTTAATTTTAAATAAATCATAACGTGAAAAGGCATAGGTCAAAATTTTGCTCATTTCAACACTAATTCGATCGCTTCCAGTGCCTATAAATATGACTGAATGGGCATTGTATAACAATAGCCAGCAACTGACTAACGTTCTGAGTGTACTGACCATATACTGCATACTGTACGAGCAGTGTATTTCAATCGATAACAAGCTACAACCAGGGTTTCTCTATTCAATCAACAAGAATTGGATGGTCCTTTTACTTTCTGAGGTTTTGGCTCTAAGACTGATAACGATTTTTGTTCAGGGACCATCACAGATTTTATAAAGAAATACCCAGCTATAAAAATGCATGGTTGGCAAAATATGACCTAGCTTCTAATTCTACGAACAACTTGATATAATGATTCTTTTGTTATAGATATCACACTTCTATAATAGCCCACTTCGCTCAAATCGAATCAATTTCAATGATCAAAAGAAATCTGGTATGTGTGTGAGTAAAGGGTCAGGACAAAAGTGTTTATTACCGGATTCGCACCATCCACTTGCATTGTCTACATTCAATTGAATTTAGTGAATGATCTCTAATTGTTGGGGCTAACGATTCCAGGGATTTACATTTCCTGAAAAAAATCCCTCCAAGTTGGCTGATGCGATAATCAAAACTCGCAAAATGTTCAGGTGCAATCCTATCCATGTATAGACCGGTCAATATTTGCGCATATGAAAAAAAATACTGTTCGGGTTCTGGCATGGTATGAACGTTTACACAGTACTTTTTGTGGGACGTGAGAGCACATCAGACATATCGAATTACATCTGAATACGAAGATATTAAGAATGTCCTTGTGATATCAAATAATTAGATTTTTTTGAAATTCGCAATATGATTATTCAAAATTTTTTTGACATCTATATAACAGTCCTCGAAGTAAAATTTATAAATCTAATGATATGTATGTAGCCGGGAGGAAACTCCGACTATCAATTGAAATTTGTGATCTTTTGTATTAAAGATCTAGATTTTCCCCCCAAAACACCTAGAAAATTGACAGGTGGTGAGCGCCACGAATTCTCTAAATTCAGTACATTTCCGTTGTCAACCGTGTAATTGAATAGGATTATTTTGAAATTTTAAAACGCTTAAAACAAGTAGGCCTATGTTAATAAATAATATTAATACAAGCTAAAACCGTTGGGGTTCGATAATGAACCCCACAAAACTAACTGAGTGATGGAAAATGCCATACGGCTGAGAGGTTTTGCCGTCTCTCCGCCCATCATGCCGCTCGCCGCCTAAAAATTGAGGCCTGTTGGGAAAAAATGTGTCTCTTCAATACGAAATGTCAAAATTTTCAAATAATCGTCGGCTTTTCCTCCCAGCTACACACACTTTAAGTACATATCTTTAGATTTATAAATTTTACTTCGAGGACTTTTAAATATGAAAAATAAAAAAATATATCAATTTTGAATATTTTGCCATAAAATTTGTATTACATCGCCAATTTCAAAAAAATCTAAATTTATTACCATCAGGACATTCCTCGTATTCAGAATACAATTCGATATATCTGATGTGCTCTCATGTCACACAAAAATACTGTGCAAACGCTGTTACGTTGTTTGCTAGTCCAAAAATAAGGTTCGCTAATTCAAATATAGAATAGTTTGCATCTTCTAGGATGTTTTGTTACCTAGACAACACAGTAAAATTTCAAATCCCATCGACTTTTTTACCTAGTTTTCTATTACCTAGTTAAGTTTGATTCTCATGGGGATATCGATATGGGAGTTTGGGACAGACATTTTTTCTTTCGCCGCGGCAGATTTTTTTTTTTACAGAGTTGGGCGAGGCATTTTTTTTCATCTCACCGTGGGCGATTTTAATTTTCATTTCACTAGTGGGCAAATGTTGTTTAAAAAAAAACCTCGCAAGCCACACCATGGAAATCTAAATGGTGTGCCCCTAATGCAAACTATTCTTTATTTTTGTACTATTTGTACTATGTTCCGTCAAAATCGAACCACTTTTACGGGTTTTTTACCCTGTATAGAACCAAACATTTGACCTTTGACCTTTAAGTTAATAATTCGAGAACGGAATATTGAAGATAGGTCAAACGATACTGTCCATTTTCCGAATCTTGAATATTTGAACCCTGTGGAACCCAACTCGAGAACTTACTATATGCTTACAGTATTTCTCCTTCTACATGAGTACTTAACAATGCCTTATTAGGACAACTGAGCCAAGTAGTACATCGGAGATAGGTCAAACTATTCTTTTTCGGAATCCTTATGATGCGTGCATCGTTATGATTTTTAACCAGATTTAATCAACTTTAAAATTTGAGCCCGGATAATCAGCCATTTTGGTTTACGCAAATTACTCCCTATTGCAGAAAAATACAGCACTCATTTTTGGGATTAAAACATTTTTTCAATTCTGCCAAATGAAATATATAGGGTCCACAAGTTCCCCCCTAAATACTTTTAAAGATAAATCGAAACGTATTTGACGAAATGCAAATGTGTATAAAGATGTAAGTAGCCGTATTCCTTTTACACATGGCGTCACACGTCATTGCGTTCAGTGAATGGTTCATTATGTAAAAAAGAGACGGTGTTAAAAGTGGCATCCGAGTCCATAGGAGTCAGATCTCAAACAATACAGTAGGCCAGGCATATTCATGTGTTTTTTAAAGAAAACTTGACTGCTATGGACTCAAGTGCAACTTTTAAAACGGCCTCTTTTCTTACACAATTAACCATTGCGACTGAACGCAATAATGTGTGACGCTATAAATTGGCACACAGGGGTAAAACAAATAGGGTTATACATTATCTTTTTACATGTTTATATTTCGTAAAATACATGTATTTTTAGACTTATTTTAAAAAGTATTAGGGGGAATTTATAAGTTGTGGACTGTATAGCTTAATCCTAAGCATTCATTTAACACTAACTGGAGATAAAACAACACATTTTTACCAATTTCTTGATAAAAGAGCCAAAACATGCATTTTTGGCATGTTTTCTGACAATTAAGTTACAAAATATTGCATCAAGCCTAAGCATTCAAGATCTTGAGTTGATTTTCACTTTTTTGTATTGCTTTATTAAATGAAACATGTCTTTTCCAAAAATTAGAATGCATAAATTGAAATTAGACTTCGTACAGGTCTTTAGACCTTTTTAATCTCAAAAAATGAGTGCTGTATTTTTCTGAAATGGTGAGTAGGCCCTTTCCCCTGTCAGGGGTTTTCGTGGGACTTTTAGTATGGCGTTCTGGTGAACTCGTAGATGTTACACATGGGGCAGCTGCCCCCTTGGCTATGTCACTGACTGAATCGAACTTTGGACATCTTCCCCCGTCACGCATTTCCCTTTGCAACCAGAGCTTTTCAACCTGTCCCGGGAATTGATTAGCTCTTTTCGCGACGCGACGCCTTAATTTGCGCATAGACCTTTGACCGTGAAGTTGGGGAGTTGGTGAAGTACAGCATGTCTGGCAATGCCGACTCAACCAGAACCAGAACCAGAATTTTTGAGATATCGAGCGATGACAATTATTTATACGCGTACATATGAAATCAAACTATTTGCCCGAGATTTATCTCAGAAATAACAGGTTTACATTTGCAATTTATCGTGACCTCTGATTTGTTCGACCAGGAAAGTTGAGAACTTTCTCAACTTTCCTGGTTCGACTATGCTCTGCATACGTTTTGACAGTAAAATGAATCTATCGATGCACACAATTAGGCCCAACAATTATAAAATTCTCACCCGCGACAGACTATTCTCGGGACTATTCTGTCTGAAATTATGAGACATTAATCACTGATATGACTTACATTGCAAAGAGGTCCGGCGAACCCAGAAGATAATGCAAATAGACTGCGGAACGAACTCGGTACTCAATAATTAGACAGCCATGTTTATCTGTGGCCATACGACTTGGAAAAATGGTTCCATCTATGTGTATTCACTCAGTTCCAATAACTTAAACTCCCTGTTCCTCCAACGTTCGAAATTTGTAGTTACTACAACTGGTATTCACTGGACGGCATAACTTAATAACGTGCATGCCAATTTTCATGAATGTTTCGCAGTAACAGTTGATACATTTTAATACATTGTAATGCAAGCTATAAATTCACATACCATAGACAATCAGTATGTTTACTTCAACGTGTTTGAGTCCGATACAGGCTGGTAACAGGCATGATACTGCTCAATGGGCTGTGAATAACTGATAGGTTATTGCATAATACTGCAATCCGAAGAACTTTTGTTTGCAAAGTCCTAAATTTGATCCAATGAGATCGATTGTACTTTCTGGCCTACAATGTAACATTCAAGCTCAATAGTATCTGTTTATCGCTCGTCCCTAGCTACTGGAGTATATAACAATGTAAAAAGGGATTGAAGTGGGTGTGACCAATCAGAATCCAGAAGGCATTGGACTCCATTTGATTTGGGAGTAAAAACATAGACAACTAGAAGTGCGACCTCTGTCGTCGAACTCGTTTGGCATGAATAGAGGGCCAAAACAATTTCAATCAACGGTATCGCATTTTAAGGGGTCGTTTCGTGATGTGTCGCCGATTTCGAGACAGAAAATGCATTTTTCGTGTTGACACCATGGATTATATTTTCGTATTTTTTGCACCATTTATAAGAACTCGTGAATGTTACTAAAATTGTGATTGAAGTTAAGCCTTTACCCATCTGATGGGTCGAGGACGCCTGGTTTGGGGTTCCAGGAAGTAAAACGTCCCCCATTTATCACAAATCATAAGTTGATCTAAATCAACGTCATAAAAGATTTGTGATTTTTAGTTTTTGCTTCCAAAACATTTTTGTAGGGGCGCTAATTAATGCTCAAAAAGTCGTTTCACTGGTCTCCTCCACAGCCGAGATGATTCCGCTCATTCAACACAAACCGGCGGCGGAGGAGACTACGGTAAAAAAAAGGTACGTAAATGCCTCAAATAACAATTTAAAAGCCGGCTGCATGATTTATGAAAATAAATGACTTTGGTTCAGGGAAGTTGAATTTTGCTTGGATTGGAACTTTAGCAGACTAGACAGTAAAACGAATGTCATCTTATAGAGATCATTCATGAAATTGGGATCATACTTGTTCTAGTAAATCAACGCGATAGACCATGGAAATACGCGGTAATTTATTGCGTAGCTGTCTCGCTTGTCGCATTTCATGGAACAATCGGCCCTCATTATCATGATTTGGAGAGTTTGACTGGTGGTACGCTCTCTGTAGTACTCTGTGAGCATAGACAGTAGTTTTCTCTACTGTCTGGCTGGTCACTGTCTGGTTACTACAAATTTCGAACGGTTGAAGACTTGTTCTCGAGTTGTAGGAAGTGCCACACCAATAACAAATATATAACCACCGCTATTACTTTGTAAATCGAGTTTCGGAAAAATATTCATGTATAAAACTAACATAATCAAAAAGGCAGATTGTTTTTGATATTACATATCAGTTATTCAGTTACTGTCAGTTTCATGCCAGCACTACTAACTGATAGTCATATAACGACCAATAGATAAATGACGACTATCATGGAAGACTGAGTTCCGCAGTCTAGCCAACACGGAGTGTTCAGTGGCAATGATGATTGATGAATTGATGATCAGACTGGTATCAAAACCACAAGCAACAAGGAGAACAACTATTGATTGCAAACAACAATAAACTTATTGATTACAGTATTTGAAGATAAAGCAAAACAGTTCAACCACTGCATGGTGTTGCCGTCTGATATTTACTCAGGTGATGCTAAAATTGATGAGTTTATACATTTTTTTTGTGTCTACAGTTTGCGATGAGTTCAGCGCGTTATCTTTAAGGTGCCATATATGTGCTTAGTTCGGTGGAATTTGCTTTGGATTTCATTTTAAAGGAATGGCGTGGTTTCCTAAAACTAAGTACCTCTACAAATTTCTGAATTATATAAAAATTTAAAATTTATCAATCAAATAAAAAGAAAGAAAGAAAGAAAGAGTGAGAGAGGGGGAGGGAGGGGGAAATAAATAAAGAAAGACGACAGAAAAAGAAGAGAAGAAAAAATAGAAAAGTATTTCATAGTACAGCGCGCTAATCGATCAGTGGCGTAACTTTGGGCCAGGGTGTCCGGGGGCGAAAGTAGATCGGGTGCGGAGGACAGTGGCGTAGCTAGGGGCTGTGGCGCCCAGGGCTAAGGATATATAATGGCACCCCTCCATTCTTGGAGCGGAGCGCGCGAAAATTTGCGCAAATAGGACTAATCATGCATTAATTTTTAGCAGTGGCGTGACTCCTATGGGCTCTGGGGGCCGCGTCCCCGGGCACCCGGGCTAAGGGGCACCCATCAGCAGACCGGATATCATTTCGACACGATAATACTTTGTTATAGGAAAGAAGTGGAAACCTTTACCCACCATTTATAGAATTATACTCTTCATTTGGGTGCCCCCTTCAACACAAAATTTTCGCTCGCTTCGCGCGCATAGCACATAAATTGTCATTTGAAAGACCAAAATTCAACTTGATTAGGCTATACGAAATTTGTATGCACATTATTGCGTGCCCGCACCACTGGTATTGTGTATTCTTTTCTCTGGGCGCCACAACCCCTAGCTACATCACTACAGCTAGTGACGAATCTTCAAAAGTAAAGACTTTGGAGAAGGTCTATGGCCAAAATTGATTAGCTTTGCACCATGTCCATAGTCCGACGAGTAGGACCTGTTTTTTCTTAGTTAGCAACTATATACTCAAGACTATGATCGCTCAAGAAAGATTAACAGCGAAAGTCCACTAACCAGGCGGCTGACACTGAAAAATTTGCATGGAAAAATGACCCGTCTCCTCCGCAGCCAATTTGGTTCCGCTCCATCGAAATCAAGCTGGTCACGGAGGAGACTACCCTCCTTTGTGTTTGTTCATTTGTGTATGGAGAGCCCTTTTTGGAGTCCAGAATGACTTAGGCTACGCTCTCAGCTAGAGTCCGACGCTGCATTGCACTAGAAATACCTTTTCTGTGAAATCGCTATAGAGCCAACCGGGAGCACGTATTCGTTTTGAAAATATAGCATTAAAATTAGTATCACCCTTGTGGCCCCCGTGCAGTGGAAAACCTTAATTCTTTCATTAAAAGGAAATTAAAATTTAAAAAAACACGGATCTACTTGTGCACCAATAAAATTGGCACAGCAATTTGTCTCAAATATGAATGAATTTTAAGAAACATACGGGGTATGATGAACATTGACCTGACGCCATGATAGTAGGATCTATTAGTCATTTTATATACAATGTATATACCGTATTGTCATAATACCAATATTTGTCATTATATATAATGAGTAATATCTAGCAACGTAAATGTGCAGTTCATATGCACAAACGAATACTGATCTTTATGATATTCAGGTTTTTGTACATCACATATAACATGTCACATAGGAGGTCATACGTGTTGACCTTCATCTATTGTATTTGTTCATCTGTGTATGGAGAGGATTAGCGCCATTAAACGCCATTAAAACTCCATCAGTATTAGGGCGTAGTTCAGTGAACTCACCGGATTGCTATTCCAAGTACTTTGATGATACAGATAATATGTATTAATGGGTCGAGGCGATTGCATTGAAAAACCTAATAAATTATTCATAACAGTTACGTAATCAATCGATAGTGCGGACACTTTTCATTTGCAAACCACCAAAATTCGTGATCTTTTAGCGTTGGAAAAGAAACCACGTGAATAGAGTGCCCTCTCAATAATATCAACTCTCTGCACTAACTGACCCACCAGAAAAAATTTTTCGGGCGGCGCGGTACGGTCAATGGACTTTCGTGCGCCATGTGTGATAGTGATAGTGATAGAGAGCATACATGTAGTCTGTTAACTTAGGGAGTGTTCAGAAATACTTTGGTGGGGGGGCTGGAAAATATTTTTTTCATGTTGAAAATTTTTAAACCCCCTCTTCGCGAACCCAAAACTTTTTGACCCCCTCTTAATGGACCTAAAACTTTTTGACCCCCCCCTCATATAGGTTCAAAACTATTTTGACCCCCCCATCATAATGTACCATTCTACTAATTCAATTCTACTACCATTCAAATAGCATTAATGATACTAAAATTTGTATTCAAGTGTAATGAAATTTACGCATGTCATTGATATAAAATAATGTGGAATTGTGGAGTAGCACGGGAATTTTTAGTAGCACGCTAAAAATTTTGCCATTTGGAAGCTAAACGAATGAAATTCGATGTGAAAGTGGATTACATACGCGCGAAACGGGCACAAATTTGTACTTTGGGGGCTAAAATGGCCAAATATGAGCTTAATTTGGTCAGAAACACACAATACAAGCGTCAACATTGGGGGGATGATTGAATGTGCCATCCCCCCGGATCTACGACTATGTTTACTGGGACTTTTTGTTGCGGCGAAGCGCGCAAAAACAAGACTATTTTAGCCCAAAATACAGGGGCGTAGCCAGTTTTCTTGGTCGGGGGGTGAATAAAATTTCGGGGGCACAGACGAGAAAATAAATTGCAGAGTTGCAAATACATATACCGGTTTTGTTTTTTAGAGAGACTGTACATGTATTTGAGCTTCAAAAAAGGCTTTATTGGGACAAAACGCGTGCAAAAATTGTGTATTTCGCCCATGATGGGATGAAAATGCCTTTATTGTGACAATGTGCGCACACAGCGTGCAAACATTTTGTATTTTACACTAATTTGGCCCATGATCGGGTTGAATTTTTATGCCGGAAAAGGGTCGATCTCCTTGCTCCTTTTCTTTGCCCTCCAGATTTTCTCTTTCATTTTTTGTCAGAGGGGCACTTTTCTCTTTCATTTTTTGTTAGGGGCCCTTTCGCCCCTAGACTATGCCATAGTCGAATTTTGAGAAATTTAGAAATAGGCCTATGTTATCAATCTCGATATTATAATGTAATAAATAGTCTATAAACAAATCTATAGTTGCCCTAGATGTTGGCATTCTAAGTGATCATTTGTGTCCTGCCTTACTTTTGTTTTTTAATATTTTGTGAAAGAGGGCTCCCTTCATGCCTACCAGTGATTTTCTAGCAGTCTGTTTTATTTTGGAGAATTGCTCACGTTATACTCACGGAAAATATATGGGTATCAAGCTAACAGAGGGCGTACGGTGACTGAATAGATCAGGAAAATCTATCAATTGTGCACACAATCGGAGTTTTTAATAAAAAACCCTTTAAAAAGGGATGTACCGGGACAGGAATGATTTCATGTGAAGATTATATAACAAAAAGTAGATTACATTGAGTAACAACCATTTTCTTTTTTAAAATATAAATATACAGTAAAAATAATTTTTAAGTGTAAAGATTGTGGTTGTTTGAACATTTTGAGCCAAGTTCCATTTGTTGCTATTCTTTCAACATCAGTCTTTACGTTGTTACATAAATTTGAAAAAAGATGGAATAGATTCCAAACATTTGGTACCAAATGTGATCCTTCTACATCCTCAAGAATTTCGGAAGCTAATTAATTGGCGATTTTGCCCAATAGTTTATGTTACACTCTGTTTTGTATTCTCTCTCACACTATACTTACGTCAAAACTGTCTATATAGTATAATTGTGATTGCACAAATGAAATTTGTAAAAGCAAACAACATTCGCATCTTTTAGTATAGATTAATTCATAACAATCTGGTTTGAAAATTTAAACACACAGAATGTTAAACACTATATCAAGAATAATTATTTTTGGAATATATAAACAACAAATATATTATAGGCCTACACATACTGAAACCCAATGCTATTGTATTAATTTTGTTTATAGCATGGTTAAAGACTAGTGATATACGTAGGAACATAATTCGTTACATCTGCACCAAAGCTACATTTTACTGATTTCTGATTTTTACATCTGCACCAAAGCTACATTTTACTGATTTCTGATTTTTCTGTATATCATCATAATATTATAGACAAAAATATATGAAGTTAATCAACTTATCCAAAAGAAGGTAATTGTTTATCATGTGTGCAAATAGCTTTTGATACCAGACTTTTGATTAAGGGCATAACATACACCCTCTTCTATCCTAACATATTATTATTATCATGTGAAACTCCTAAATGTACATAAAGGCGCTGGAACTGACAATAGCGATATTAACACAGAATAGCAACACTGACTGCTAATATGCAATTATCAATGTGAGGCTTTGAAATTAGCGCAATTATGATAAGAATTTGTTGAAATTAGCGCAATTATCAACCATCTTTTGAAATTAGCGCAATTATGAATTAAACGTTGCAATTATGAAACTTTCAAAATGCTCCATGAAAATAGCGCAATTATGATAATAACTTTTCCAAATTAGCGCAATTATCAACCCCATTTTGAAATTAGCGCAATTTTGAACTAAACATTGCAATTATGAATCTTTCACAATGCTCAATGAAAATAGCGCAAATATGACAATAACTTGTTGAAATTAGCGCAATTATCAACTGCATTTTGAAATTAGCGCAATTATGAACTCAACGTTGCAATTATGATGAAAATAGTGCAATTATGATAAATTTTCAGATTTTCACTTGACCTCTTCATTGAAGTGATAATTGCGCTATTCCGCTATTTTCAACAAAATTGCGCAATTTTGCGCTAATTTGCGCAATTTTCAAATTTCCAGATTTTCACTTTACCTCTTCATTCAAGTGATAATTGCGCTATTCCGCTATTTTCAAAAAATTGCGCAATTTTGCGCTAAATAAATTGCGCAATTAAATTGCGCAATTTTCAGATTTTCACTTTACCTCTTCATTGAAGTGATAATTGCGCTATTCCGCTATTTTCAACAAAATTGCGCAATTTTGCGCTAAATTGCGCAATTTTCAAATTTCCAGATTTTCACTTTACCTCTTCATTCAAGTGATAATTGCGCTATTCCGCTAAATTGCGCTAAATTGCGCAATTTTCAAATTTTCACTTTACCTCTTTATTGAAGTGATAATTGCGCTATTCCGCTATTTTCAAAAAAATTGCGCAATTTTGCGCTAAATGACACAATTTTCAGATTTTCACTTTACCTCCTCATTCAAGTGATAATTGCGCTATTCCGCTATTTCCACAAAATGGCGCAATTTTGCCCTACATTGAACGGAAGAACCCCGCAGGGCAAGAAAGAAACTGTGAACTGCTAATTTTTTTAATAACATGCACGCAGCAGCCCAAACGTTTCGAGAACATGCTCCAAGTGGGACCACAACGGAAGAGCCCCGCAGGGCAAGTAAGGAAGTGTGAACTGTTAGGTCTGATGTGTTAGTCGTTTCGGGAACATGCTCCAAGTGGGACCAGAACGGAAGGGCCCCGCAGAGCAAGAAATAAACTGTGAACTGCTAATTTTTTCATAACATACACGCAGCAGCCCAAACGTTTCGAGAACATGCTCCAAGTGGGACCAGAACGGAAGAACCCCGCAGGGCAAGAAAGAAACTGTGAACTGCTAATATTTTTAATAACATGCACGCAGCAGCCCAAAACGTTTCGAGAACATGCTCCCAGTGGGACCACAACGGAAGAGCCCCGCAGGGCACTATTTTCAAAAAAATTGCGCAATTTTGCGCTAAATGACACAATTTTCAGATTTTCACTTTACCTCCTCATTCAAGTGATAATTGCGCTATTCCGCTATTTCCACAAAATGGCGCAATTTTGCCCTACATTTTGCAATTTCCAGATTCTAATTTCCTTAATAACATACACCCAGCAGCCCAAACGTTTCGGGAACATGCTCCAAGTGGGACCAGAACGGAAGGGACCCGCAGAGCAAGAAATAAACTGTGAACTGCTAATTTTTTTCATAACATACACGCAGCAGCCCAAACGTTTCGAGAACATGCTCCAAGTGGGACCAGAACGGAAGAACCCCGCAGGGCAAGAAAGAAACTGTGAACTGCTAATTTTTTTAATAACATGCACGCAGCAGCCCAAACGTTTCGACAACATGCTCCAAGTGGGACCACAACGGAAGAGCCCCGCAGGGCAAGTAAGGAAGTGTGAACTGTTAGGTCTGATGTGTTAGTCGTTTCGGGAACATGCTCCAAGTGGGACCAGAACGGAAGGGCCCCGCAGAGCAAGAAATAAACTGTGAACTGCTAATTTTTTTCATAACATACACGCAGCAGCCCAAACGTTTCGAGAACATGCTCCAAGTGGGACCAGAACGGAAGAACCCCGCAGGGCAAGAAAGAAACTGTGAACTGCTAATTTTTTGAATAACATGCACGCAGCAGCCCAAACGTTTCGAGAACATGCTCCCAGTGGGACCACAACGGAAGAGCCCCGCAGGGCAAGTAAGGAAGTGTGAACTGTTAGGTCTGATGTGTTAGGTCTTTCTTAAGAAATTGATGTTTATGCAGTTTAAGTGCGAACTGTTATTGAGACATTTTGAGAATTTCACTTTACCTCTTCATTCTACTGTTCAACGTTTACGCATACACGCAGCAGCCCAAACGTTTCGAGAACATACTCCCAGTGGGACCAGAACGGAAGAGCCCCGCAGGTAAGAAAGAAACTGAACTGCTCATTTCTTTAATAACATACACGCAGCAGCGGAAACGTTTCGAGAACGTGCTCCAAGTGGGACCAAAACGGAAGAGCCCCGCAGGGCGAGTAAGAAAGTGTGAACTCTTAGGTCTGACGTGTTAGGTCTGATGGTTACGCATTTCCTTCACATCTGGGGATTTACGGCCAAAATGTGTTTCTATTTTTCTTAATAACATACATGCAGCAGCCGATTATAATGCACTTTCAGTTTCCCACACGTTCGAATGGGAATTGCATTGCGAACTTTCCCAATGTTTGGTAACCGTATTTCCTGCAATAATGTGACAACTTAACGTGGAAAGTTCTATTCTTTATTGTTTGGCAATATTGTATTTTGTCAATACAATAGTATGTTTAAACTTGTAACTTTGTGTTTTTGATCGGAAAGATCGGATATTTTTATTGCCGATTCGAAATTCTGGACCATCGCAAGGGTGCAGAACTGTTACGTCTAATGTTTACGCATTTCGATTCCGCTACGTGTTAGGTCAGACAGATACGCATTTTCGACTTTTGAAAATAGCGGAATAGCGCTATTATCACTTGAGTGGTGCGGTAATGTGAATAATTCAAAATTGCGCAATTTTGTCTAAAGGCCATTTTGAAAATAGCAAAATAGCGCTATTATCACTTGAGTGGTGGGGTAAAGTGAAAATTGCATAATTGCGCAATTTTGTCTAAAGGCCATTTTTGAAAATAGCGAAATAGCGCTATTATCACGTGAGTGGTGGGGTAAAGTGAAAATTGCAAAATTGCGCAATTTTGTCTTAAGGCCATTTTTGAAAATAGCGAAATAGCGCTATTATCACTTGAGTGGTGGGGTAAAGTGAAAATTGCAAAATTGCGCAATTTTGTCTAAAGGCCATTTTGAAAATAGCGAAATAGCGCTATTATCACTTGAGTGGTGATGTAAAGTGAAAATTGCAAAATTGCGCAATTTTGTCTAAAGGCCATTTTTGAAAATAGCGAAATAGCGCTATTATCACTTTAGTGGTGGGGTAAAGTGAAAATTGCAAAATTGCGCAATTTTGTCTAAAGGCCATTTTGAAAATAGCGAAATAGCGCTATTATCACTTGAGTGGTGGGGTAAAGTGAAAATTGCAAAATTTCGCAATTTTGTCTAAAGGCCATTTTGAAAATAGCGAAATAGCGCTATTATCACTTGAGTGGTGGGGTAAAGTGAAAATTGCATAATTGCGCAATTTTGTCTAAAGGCCATTTTGAAAATAGCGAAATAGCGCTATTATCACTTGAGTGGTGGGGTAAAGTGAAAATTGCATAATTGCGCAATTTTGTTTAAAGGCCATTTTGAAAATAGCGAAATAGCGCTATTATCACTTGAGTGGTGGGGTAAAGTGAAAATTGCAAAATTGCGCAATTTTGTCTAAAGGCCATTTTGAAAATAGCGAAATAGCGCTATTATCACTTGAGTGGTGGGGTAAAGTGAAAATTGCATAATTGCCAATTTTGTCTAAAGGCCATTTTGAAAATAGCGAAATAGCGCTATTATCACTTGAGTGGTGGGGTAAAGTGAAAATTGCAAAATTGCGCAATTTTGTCTAAAGGCCATTTTGAAAATAGCGAAATAGCGCTATTATCACTTGAGTGGTGGGGTAAAGTGAAAATTGCAAAATTGCGCAATTTTGTCTAAAGGCCATTTTGAAAATAGCGAAATAGCGCTATTATCACTTGAGTGGTGGGTAAAGTGAAAATTGCATAATTGCGCAATTTTGTCTAAAGGCCATTTTTGAAAATAGCGAAATAGCGCTATTATCACTTGAGTGGTGGGGTAAAGTGAAAATTGCAAAATTGCGCAATTTTGTCTAAAGGCCATTTTTGAAAATAGCGAAATAGCGCTATTATCACTTGAGTGGTGGGGTAAAGTGAAAAATGCAAAATTGCGCAATTTTGTCTAAAGGCCATTTTTGAAAATAGCGAAATAGCGCTATTATCACTTGAGTGGTGGGCTATTATCACTTGAGTGGGGTAAAGAAAATTGCATAATTGCGCAATTTTGTCTAAAGGCCATTTTGAAAATAGCGAAATAGCGCTATTATCACTTGAGTGGTGGGGTAAAGTGAAAATTGCATAATTGCGCAATTTTGTCTAAAGGCCATTTTTGTAAATAGCGAAATAGCGCTATTATCACTTGAGTGGTGGGGTAAAGTGAAAATTGCAAAATTGCGCAATTTTGTCTAAAGGCCATTTTGAAAATAGCGAAATAGCGCTATTATCACTTGAGTGGTGGGGTAAAGTGAAAATTGCAAAATTGCGCAATTTTGTCTAAAGGCCATTTTGAAAATAGCGAAATAGCGCTATTATCACTTGAGTGGTGGGGTAAAGTGAAAATTGCATAATTGCGCAATTTTGTCTAAAGGCCATTTTGAAAATAGCGAAATAGCGCTATTATCACTTGAGTGGTGGGGTAAAGTGAAAATTGCAAAATTGCGCAATTTTGTCTAAAGGCCATTTTGAAAATAGCGAAATAGCGCTATTATCACTTGAGTGGTGGGGTAAAGTAAAATTGCAAAATTTTTGTCTAAAGGCCATTTTTGAAAATAGCGAAATGCGCAATTTTGTAAAGTGAAAATTGCATAATTGCGCAAGGCCATTTTGAAAATAGCGAAATAGCGCTATTATCACTTGAGTGGTGGGGTAAAGTGAAAATTGCAAAATTGCGCAATTTTGTCTAAAGGCCATTTTGAAAATAGCGAAATAGCGCTATTATCACTTGAGTGGTGGGGTAAAGTGAAAAAATTGCAAAATTGCGCAATTTTGTCTAAAGGCCATTTTGAAAATAGCGAAATAGCGCTATTATCACTTGAGTGGTGGGGTAAAGTGAAAATTGCAAAATTGCGCAATTTTGTCTAAAGGCCATTTTGAAAATAGCGAAATAGCGCTATTATCACTTGAGTGGTGGGGTAAAGTGAAAATTGCAAAATTGCGCAATTTTGTCTAAAGGCCATTTTTGAAAATAGCGAAATAGCGCTATTATCACTTGAGTGGTGGGTCTAAAGGCCATTTTGAAAATAGTAGAATCAATTGCAAAAAATTTGCGCAATTTTGTCTAAAGGCCATTTTGAAAATAGCGAAATAGCGCTATTATCACTTGAGTGGTGGGGTAAAGTGAAAATTGCATAATTGCGCAATTTTGTCTAAAGGCCATTTTGAAAATAGCGAAATAGCGCTATTATCACTTGAGTGGTGGGGTAAAGTGAAAATTGCAAAATTGCGCAATTTTGTCTAAAGGCCATTTTGAAAATAGCGAAATAGCGCTATTATCACTTGAGTGGTGGGGTAAAGTGAAAATTGCGCAATTTTGTCTTAAGGCCATTTTTGAAAATAGCGAAATAGCGCTATTATCACTTGAGTGGTGGGGTAAAGTGAAAATTGCATAATTGCGCAATTTTGTCTAAGAGCCATTTTCACCAAACTGATTTTCTTCTAAGTCTAAAAAATACACTGATAATAGCGAAATTAGCACTTTTTGATAATAGCAGTGCTATTATCGCAATTATGTGTAGAAACGAATGACAAAATAGCGCAATTGCGTCTAGTATAAAAAAGAGCGCTAATATCGCTATTATCAGTTATAGCGCCTTTCTCTAAATGTAGAACCAATTGTCCTGCCAATTATTCTCTATCTCCCACCAACTGCCAATTAATTTTCATGTGTAAGTTTTCTGGAATAGATGTGTAATGACATCAAAACATTTTCATTAACCTATAGCAAGATCGCTGCTAGATAACCTTGACCCTGCTTGAAAAGCACTATGACATGATGACCACACACTGACACATTTACTGAGTATTTTATTGTCCCCTGCACTTTATACTCTAATAAGGTCAATGTGCATGGTAAGAGGACCAGCGAATTTGCCCAATTTTCAATTTAGAAAGAAAGTTCCTAAAATATATACTGATTTTACCTTAGTAATGCAAAATCAACACAAAACTTCTGCTTTCTTCACACACCAATTTTGGTATTTCTATTTGCTATGACAACTTGATCATTTTTTGACAATATTTTCTGTTTTATTCATAAACTATCAAACAGAAAGTTAGAAACAACAACAAACTTGATCCAATTAATAAGTACCGTGGCCAACTTTGCTGGCCCCGGTACAAAAATGCAAAGGTATTATGCACAATGGCAAGTGGACTACGGAGAAGTCTATTTCGCCCCCTGTCTACACTACTGCCGAAATGGTGTGTTTTGCTATTAAATTGATGGGCCAGTTCGCATGATCGTGAAGCGCAAAATTTTGCAATATTGTACCCTATTTGGGACCAAAACATGGTGCTTTTCGATGTGCTAAAAAAGTTGTACATGGCAATTATTGCTTTAGTTTTTCTTCTTTAAGGATTTTTAGGGGATGTCCCCCATGGAAAAAAATTAGTGGGGGAGGATGTGTACCCCGGTTCTCCAAGCTTCCTCCGCCTATAATTGTAATGCAACATGATTTAGTTGTAAATATCAGTGATAATAATTAATAAATGAATAATCTGTACTACATGAAACATTATTGTAAAAATTGTCAACACTAAAGAAGAGCAAAGATATTGCAGCTTTCAGTGATTTAAAGAGCTGACCAGAAAGAACTGACACAAACCTCAAAATTAAGTTATACACTGGATCAAATGTACTTTTGTTCTGGTTTAATATGGGAACGTTTGCGCGCGCAGCGCGTGAACAATTTTTACACCCCCCCTCTACGTGCCGAAAAACTGTTTAACCCCCCCTGTTCATACACCCAAAACTTTTTTAACCCCCCTATTCAGAACTCCTAAATTTTTTTGACCCCCCTAGTACATATTTTCCAGCCCCACCAGAGTATTTCTGAACACTCCCTTATAAAATAGGTCTTACACCAGTGGCGTAGCGAAGGGGCACGTGCCCTGGGCGCCACCCTTAGGGGGCGCCAAATTAACAAATTCAGCGTCGATTGTGCGCCCTATCCAGTGATGAAAGTCAAATTTTTCAGCATTTCGGCACAAAATCATTTCAAAGATCAATTTAAGACCGATATTCAACTTCATTATGACCACAAATTAATGCGTGATTGGTCCTCGCAAGTTTTCGCAAGCTCCGCTCCAAGAATTGGGGAGGGGTGCCATTATATAGCCCTGGGCGCCACAACCCCTAGTTACGCCACTGTCCTATACACGTCGGACTATGCACATCCTTGGTCAGGGGCACCCTGGCCCAAAGTTACGCCACTGACCTTCATGGCATTTCGAGACAGGCCTATGTCCATTTTGGCATTTCGAGATAAGAAAGGGTCCAAAATATGAATATTGATCCAGGTCGTATGAGGAATGTTATCCCCGGTGGGGAAGTTTCTTATTTTTATTACAAAAAACGAACACACAACATTTTGCTATAGGGTAAGATTATTTAATCAACAAAGTAAAAACACGTCGCATAACAGATGATGGTGGATGCGATATCGCTATTTTAGACGTCGCCATTGGATTAACACATAATCATGAAATCTTCACAAACAATTCTAAATTTGTTATGTGGTGTCAAAGCAAAATTATCTTACTCTAAAACCGTTGGGGTTCTGCAAAGTACCCCACTGCAAGTATGTTAATTGTCCATTTATAATCGCTAACCGTGTATTGTGAATGGGGCTGTCAGCCCTGTATCTTCGCCAGCCTCGTACGTCCGTGTTGCGTGTCCTATGCCGCACAGTGTCTTCGACCCTATATCTTCATGGCAGGAATCGCCATGGTAGGTTAAATCCACAGCCACGATTAGCCATTTGGTTCAAACCTTTAAAGCTCTTTTAAACTAATAATTAGTCGAGGGACATAACTAAGGCTACTCACAATAGCCGGGTAATCGATCTTGGTTGTGCGTGATTAAGCTTGTATACCCCATTGAGGTCAATGGTCATCGACTTTTATACTGCCTACAGTGAGTGCAGCTGTACTACACGCTGCACGCTGTAGTCCATAACAGGACCAACGCAATATAAAATGGTCAAATTTTGAGTTCAAAGCGCACGGCCAATTTTCAAAGCGCATTCTAGCGACTATCATATCTGTTCAACACGTATTTCCAAGTTTATGAGACCAAATCTGGTTTCTTGAGAAAAAAATCATGACGGAGATATTCATCATTTTCTAACCCGGTATCAGAAGATTTTCGTCTGATATCAAAATCGTGCATAGCAATTCACGTGTATCGATCCCGTGTATTCATTTTAGTGTCCCTTCTGCACCAAATAATTATTAGCCAGGCGGTGTCGGTGTGTGCCGCCTGTCGCATAACATGATTTCAACCAATTTTTTTTGCAGTGTACGTAGCGTAGGCCTAGGTCCCATTTTTCGCAATTTTTCTTCTTTGCCCCCCCCCTTCCCGGCTGGCCAGGGTTTGGCCGCATGCGCATGCTGCTGCCACACAGAATGTTTAGCAGCCATCAAACTTGTAAACGAGGCTAAAATAACTTTTGAGCATCAACCGCTCGTTACAGCGAAAATCGATTAGCCTCATAACAGAAACCAACTTTCCCCATTGATGCGCAATGTTATGTGTCTGTATTGAGCTTGGTATGCTATAATTTATGGTAATGATGTGCAATGATTTATGTTCTTTATAACGTATTCATTTTAGTAACAAATCATGTTAACTGAATATCAAGCCTGTTAAGACCCAACTCATTCCTCTAATTCCCACTATTTTGAAATTTTATATTTGAGCAATTGATTTGCTTTTTTTGTTATTACGATTTATTACTTTTATTTCATAGAACGACGACACCATCTTCTGAGAGATCCATTTTAAGTTCTACAATTGCATTTTGGGACGTGCAGCAAATTTGTCGCCATTTTCATGAGCAATGGAATCAGAGCGAAACAGAAGAAAGATTTCTGATCAATGGAAAATGTGGCTTTTGGATCGTTAAAATAAATCTCAGCTGTCAAGATGACAACGCAAGTGAGTAGCTGCATGTAGAACTAATAGAAAGAAAAATACACAAAAGGAATCTTTAAAAAGCAACAGATTTTGTGTGTTGTTTACGTTTCAACTTTCATCACTGTTCATGATCATTCGAAAAGTGATTCGGCATTCAGGCATGTCCAGTCCCAGTCCAGTCCTTGGTTTACACGGTTTAGCCGGCAGCCAAGGCCGGTTTTATTATTTCATACCCAAACCATATAGTAAACCTTCTCTTAATCTGACCCTAACCCTGTAAACATCAAACCTAATCCTAATTTAGCCCTTTTTTTAGAACTAAAAAAAGTGAATTCAATTTCAAATTGCATGATGAATGATTTATTGAGCTTGCATGTTGCCGAGTCTCAACCTGAGAAGACTGAAGTTGCTTGTGACAAATTTGCTCACCGATGAGCTAGAGATCATTGCATTTGAAATCTAATCGGATTTGCCGAAGCATGATGATGCCGTGTATGTGTAAAGCCAAAGTAAGTAAACACAACCGATCACAACAGCCTGCGATCGCATCAAAAATGTTGCTGAAAGTAAAATAATAAATTGTATGTGAACAAAATTTTTAACTCATCAAAATAGGCAATCTTGATTCAAAAGAGACAGTTTACTCATCAAAATAAATTTCATCCAAATTTCAACATTACCAGAATACATCTGTTGCAAAAATGTCGGTGTTGACCGACCAAAAACAAGCAACGGACTGTAGCATCGAATGCGTAACTATCGTGTTCAAATTCGAAGCTAGAGTTCTAGATTAAAACGAAAGTTGATCCTCAAGCCTAGCGAGATCCAGGCCACTGCACTGGTGATGGATATTATTTCTTATGGGGGACATGGATAGAGCTGTTGGCTATCTCAAATCACATCGCAATGAAAATTTGAAAGTAACCTTTTACTTGAGAAAGCTAGGGCTCCACTTTACATGCTCACTGATTCTTCACTATCACAATTTTTTTGCACCGGAGGCTTTTTATTCTGTTAATGTTGATATTTTGATGAAAGTTATTTCGATTGATGAGTCAACTGTATTTTTTGAGCAAGATTTGCCTGATTTTGGACAGTCTAAAATTTTGCTGAAGTGTAATTTTAGCAACATTTTTTATGCAATCGCCTGTCGTGATCGGCTGTGTTTACTTCTGAACTTCCATTGCTTTATGCTTCCGTCAATTGCAAGCCCGGCTACCAGGGACCCGGGCACAGCGGGGACGTAGCAGGGGAGATTACCAAAGGCAATTGTAAAAATCCCCGCTATGCCCCGGGTATTGTCCCGGGTACCGGGCACAAATTGTGGGTGAAACCCCCGGTACTGTCCCCGCCCATGTCAGCCGGGCTGATTAACTCTCGTAGTGCCTTCAAGGCTGTTATGCTTCTGTCAATTGCAAGCCCGGCTACCAGGGACCCCAGGGAGATTACCAAAGGCAATTTCTGGTAATTTCAGGGTGACAGTCCCGGGTATTGTGTCTACAGTGCCCGGGTCCCTGGTAGCCGGGCTTGCAATTGACGGAAGCATTACACGGTGTCATGCATCAGTGAATCCGACTAGATTTTGAATGCAATGATCTCTAGCCTAGAATGTGAAGCTATCGTTGAGCAAATTCTTGGCTAGACTTCTCGAGCAAACCCGGTCATTTCATCCAAGCAAGTACCAGATCATTCCAGCAAGAGTACAAGTCTACCAATACTCATTCTTCCCTAGGCCAGTCACCTGGTGGAACACCCTCCCTGATAACATCTTGACCTCGCCTTCACCAGAGGTCTTCAAGAGAGCGGTTGCAAGTCACATCTAAATCTTCGCGCCTTTTTTACTTGCACCTATATAATACCGCACATGTGCCTACACCAGTCATCGGCATTAAATCCAGACTTTTGGACTTTGCTGATTATCACGTAGAAGTAGAAGAATCAATGGAAGTTTGAAAGTATCAAACACAGCCAATCACAACAGGCAATCGCATCCAAATTGTTTTTAAAATTGCACTTCAACTTAATTTTAGAATACGTTCAAAATAGGCAGTTCAGTTAACAGTTGACTCAACAAAATAATTATCATCCGAATTTGAACATCAGCAGAATTGTTTATCATGCAATTGTCAAACTATAGTCTCGTTCTCATACTACATGTGGTACAATCACAAACATCCAGTATTCGGAACGGCAGAAACCCGGGTGGGAAAGAGACTGTGTGCGCCGTCTTGCGATGTAAAAATTGGGTAGGACGATAACTCTTTGAATATTTTGGAATAATTTTGGACCAAATAATGAGACCGATGTTACATCACTGATTTATTATAAAAATGGCCATATAAATTTTTTTTTAAATGTAGATATTTATATAGCGCTTTATGCCGTAAACAGCCTCAAAGCGCTTTACATTTATTCCGCCATCATTAGAATATGTCGGAACCACGTTTACAGCCTACAAGTGGCGCAGGGTCCATCATTACAACGACTGTGACTACACTGTGACAGCTTCCCATTGCACCTGGGTGGGGTGAGGCAAGCGAGGCAAAGCGCCTTGCCCAAGGGCGCAACACGGTAGTGGGACGGGGAATCAAACTCACGTACGCACGTCGAGCAAGCTCTCAGATTATGAGTCCAAGGCCGTGACCACTGAGCCACCGTGCCCCATATACACTGTAGTATACTTGGCTCAGTACCGAAAAGACTGAGCATGCAATGTTTATAATAAGCTCTTTCATTCACTTTTTTCTCCAACTTACAGTCTGTTCAAGTTAAGTTGGAGCTGGGACATAGGGCTACATTTCGAGATAAGCCCACAGCCCAAGGATTCACACATGACTGGACTGTGTTTGTCAGAGGGCCCGCAATGAGAGCAGTATTCACCACTTTGTCGACAAAGTTGTGTTTCAACTTCATGAAAGTTTTGCCAAGCCAAGGAGAGGTAAGTTTGAGGCTGGATCAAATTGGGCTATTCCACTTGAAATCCATACACCCTATGATCCCTATCCGTGTACGAGTTTCAAATTGGGTTACCTGAATGGGTGTCTCAATTTGAAATGTACACCCCCCCCCCCCGGGTGTGGGAGATTAAGATTATTATGTCTTCCATAGGGGGTATATGGATTTCAACTGGAATCTATTATAGCCCTTTTTGTGTCAAGTGTTATTTTGCATACTTTTGCCCTAAAACTTGGTCAAAGTGTTTCTAATATATATGTTCTAATGTATTATATAGTGAAGCCGCCCTCTAATTTGCATATATTTGCATAATTAATGAGCTAATTGCATAAATGCTAATTAATTATGCAAATATGCAAATCAGGGGTGGCTTCACTATATAATACATTAGAACAGATTAGAAATACTTTGCAAAATATTGACAAAAAATTATACAGGGTGTAACAATAAAATTTGTACAATTTTGAAAATAGAATGACACAAGTTTTCCGCTTATTTTTTGGTTTGATATTTATATGTCTATCCAGATAATTTCATTAGCCAACAGCCAAGCTTTGTTCCAATAAAATCGATGGTATACAAGTGATGATATGGCCAATTATGTAACCTAGTCTTAACCGCTTGGGCCACTTTTGTCTAAGTGTTAAAAAGTGACTGAAAAGAGTTGAACCATGGACCAGTTGCATGGTACTCTTATGATAAGTAGTTTTAAACAATGGGTATTCGAAATGGTAGAAATGATTACATAATAGAATATCTCCTTGAGTTTTTGAAAGTCACAACTAAGCACTGACATAACAACCTCATTTACTAGAAATCGTGCCTGCAGCTCAACGCACCTTCAACCCAAATTCATGTTGGAAGAGCGTATTTTTATGGTTGTGACATTCGGTAGCACATGGAGTCAAGCAGCTGAAACCAAAAGATTGTTTATACATGTAGCTCATTTTCCAAACTCACGTCTTCCATCAAGGCATACAATAATACATATTTGTATGAGAAGTATGTAGAATTTGTTAACAGAAATTCTGGCAATAGTGGTCGCCCCAGAACAGCTAGAAGCCCAGCTGAACTCAATTTCAAAATTTTATTGTTTTGTACTTATGGATGCAAAAACTGTTCTCAGTTTTACCAATGATATCTCAGGCATATGAGAAATTACTTTATTTATAAGATAATTTCATGACTTCATTTTAAAGAAATATCATATTATTATTAAATTCATGTTAATTATATGAAGACACACCACTTATAATTCTTTTGTGTCAGTTCTTTGATGCTTAATGCACGATAAGCATATCTACGCGGTTCAAACTTGATATACGCAAACATGGCAAAAGTGGCCCAACACGTTTTCTGGACGATTTGATTATCGAACATAACTTTTGAACCCAAGCTAGTAAAGAAACCAACTAAACGTCTTCTTTTAGCCAAGATATTGGTGATTGTATTGCATATAACATTTGTGCCGTAACTCTTTTAGTTTTTTCCTGAGAAGTCAAAATGCAATTGTATAAATTTTATTGTTACACCCTCTATAGTCATTTTAGCTCATTAAATTTATTGATTATTGATAAAACCAATAAGATACAAAGAAAATATAAATTGATATATTTTGAAAACCGTATGTCCGATTTGCTTCAAACAAAAGGCATATTGATAAGTGTGCTTTGCTCTACTCAATTAATCTGTTTAAAACATGCTTAGATCACTTCCATAATGCCTCCAATACCTCCTTAAGTGCTAAGGGACTTTGGTGTAAAGCGCTATAAAACTAAAGAATTGTTGTATTATTTAATTATTATTATTATTATTATTATTATTATTAACTTTAAAACAAATTTAGTGAATCATTTTTTGGTAATCAGTTTTTTTATGAGGTGCGTGTTTTGGCTTCCAAAATTGTGTTTTTATCCGTTACATTTTATATGGTAGATTTAAAAATGAACTCATACATCTGAAACCCTTCAGGTATCTTCACCTACCAGAAGTGCCTGGATTTTGGCCAGTTGGTCTGGGATTCAAGTGCCAGTAACAATGGGGAATTATTTAGTGCCCCTGGAGAGGGTTCCTTTTCTTTTCTTTTGTTCATAAAACAAAATACAAAGGAGACCCAGATCAAGATACTTGAGCCCAATCTTCACATGGGTGGTTTGCAATCAGGAATCCACTTGATGGTCATTCATATCAAGAGACTTATTGATATAGCTGTTTGGGTGGCAAAAATTGGGTATTGAAGTCAAAGTGTCTTTAATTGTGTCACCTTTTTAGTCATTATTAATTCAATAACAAAATAGTTTATTACTAGGGCTGCTAGGAATACGCAATAGCGTTATTTGCGACACAATTTGCATATTTTGGTTCAAAAATATGCGTTTTTTGACATTTTGGGGGAAATCTAAAAAAATGAGCTTTTTTTTGCGTTAAAAAAAAATAGACTCTCCAAATCCACAAAAATAAATTGGAAAAATCACAAAAAAAAGTTTGTCATTTTAAGGGGAAAACTTGAGATTTTGGCAATTTCTGTATTAAAAAATAATATAAAAAAAACCCCAAAACATTTGACCCATATTTGTGAGTTTTAGGATAAGTTGTGGAGGGTAAGTGTTACACCTATTTTTCTTGCCTTATTATTATATCTGGCCCATGATTCACAGGAAATAGTATAATATCTGAAATAATGCAGATCAAATGTGAGGGTTCAGGGTTGTTGACCATTTTGATTATTGTCTACTGTAATGTACATTGTACAATAGGCTGATTCTGAGAAAGATTTACAGAGCACTCTCTCATTATGTATATTTCAGTGTAAAAATATACCCATGCAAAACTTTTGAATGTGCTACCGGACTCATGAGAAGTCAATGGGATTTTTAAGTGAAATATTTCCTCTGCTGTTTGTGTTTTTGCCAACAACAAAATCATTGACTGCATCATGACTCTCATTTTCAGTTATACACAGTGTAGATATAATATGTGACACGATCTGGTCTATGGCGGCCAAAGGCGGCAAATTTGAAACTGAGATAAAGGTACAAATATGGAGTAAACAAAGAATAATTAAATAAGAAAATAGACATCAAAAAACTTCATAACTTTAGAACCAAGTATGCTAGACCTTTGGTGTTTTCAGTGAATGATAAGCTATTGTATATGTGTAGTATATAATGTAATAATTACAGTAACTCAATTTTCAAAAATTCCTCCTTTGGCCCCCCATGGACCAGATCGTGTCACATTTATAAATTAATCATTGGTATTAAAAAATTATCTTTGAATACAAAAAAAAAAAACTCAAAATACTTGCAGAAGGAATACACCTATTAAATAGCATTTGCAATACAAGTAGCTGTATTGTGGCTATTCCATGTATGGCTGTGCCAAATTGATTCCGATTTTGTGTTTGCAAGTTATGCATGATTATGTGTATTACACTGCTCCATAGACAATGTGTTGTAATTTCGTTCTGGTGTACCAGAACGTAAAATTTCAAAATTTCACGATATTTTTGCTAATTTCCCCCCAAAAAATGTAATTTTAATAATTTTTTAAAGAGGTTATAGACCTTACATTACTTGTTATTGAAGGTTGGAACCAAAAAAAAAGCACCACGATTTTGTATATAATGAGCTAATAAAAACCAGGGCAAAAATGTTGAACAATCCCTTGTTCACAATGTAGTGACATTCATCATCTTGCATGATCTCTTTTATTACCAGTCATCAAGGAGTACCCATTTCAAGTTGAAGAAGCCGGGTATGCTGGTTTCCTTATGCCAATTGAAGTCTATTTCAAGAACAAAGAAGAGCCAAAGAAAGTCATCTTTCAGTATGACCTGTTCCTACATGTGATAGGACAGCCACCGGTGAACCACATCCGATGTGAGAAGCTGACGTTCAACAACCCGACGGAAGACTTCAGGAGAAAGCTCATCAAAGCTGGAGGGGTTAGTATCATGCATGTTTCTAGATCTATTTCAAGCAGGGTTAGCAATAAGGATTGAAAGTCAGGAATTTTTCACCCCAAACTTTACCCCCAACTCATATGAAAACCAATGAAATTTTAGAGGTGAAAAATATTTTTGAGATGGAGTGACCAATTTTTTATCATTTTATATAGGCTAATTGCTACTTAGTGATTGAACAGATTTTGTCAATCAACCACAGACTTTCTCTCACAATGTTTCTCATAATTATTTCGGGAGTGAAAAGTTACTGCAGTTACAAAATTCATGAGTGAAAAAGCTTACAAATTTTAGTGAGTGATTCACCCCCCCCCCCCCCAGTTCTGAGTTAACGCCATCCCTGACTTCAAGGGTAATAATCACAAATTTCAGGCATGTACATGTACCTACAGTATCTTGCCGGTAGATATGTACCCATTTATGGCATTAAACTAACATCATTTTGTGTCTAGGATTATATTTATTCCACTCTCATGAATTTGTGCCCATCTACATACATGTATATCTACTGTAACCAATGTTACATGATTATACCCTGACTTTCTGAACCAGTCGTGCTGGTAACTCGTAAAAATAACCCCTGAATAGCCAGACTACAAAACTTACAAGCCACTAAGTTTGGATTTCTCTTTTAAAATCTGTTTTGTTTGTTTGATTGATCACTTCAGTTAGATTTATTCACATATTATCACAAATATTGGTTGGTTAGTTGGCTTTGTCTGAATTTGCACTAACATACATACACAATTACATACATTATATTTATTGATATTCAGTTGATTTTCAAGTATTTCAAAAGTGAAAGACACATTGCATGTGATGTGAAATCTGATATTGGTCCTTATGTTGCCATTGCTGTTGTGTTTTACATTTGTTTGAAATTGTGTTTTTGTTGTGCAACAAGTGAACAATTTCCAAGGTGAATTTTAAGTTCTTATTTGTTTTGATTTGTGTTCTTGTTTGTTTGTTTTTTCATAAATTTTGAATTTTACAAGTGGAATTCACTACTTACTATATATGAAATTTACAAACATAAAACATTAAAAAAATATGGCGTATTTGAAGTCAAAATCATCATAATCCTTAGCTGGAAGTTTCAGATGGTCATATTATTTTGACATATGATATGGAATTTGGTTGTATAGGTACATTGAACATGGACTATGGTATGTCATCACTTGAACAATTCTGAGTGGGCAATTGTTTTTAGGGAGGGGTGTTTAAAATTAGTTAGAATATGGCAGAGAATAATGGATATTTATGTCAATTGTTTCACTAACTGTTTTTAAAATCATTCCTTGCCTGGCTGACTTGATTGTTAATACTTTTTTAAACCTTCCATTATAATTAAAAACTATCCGGAGATAATTATAATCATCACACACAATTAGGTTCTCATTACCATAGTGGAATAATGGTCTTCTGATCTTCCCATGAGAAAATATTTCAACTTTTTTTTTGCTTGGGTTAACAGCAAGATTCCATGTTTGACAATAACTGTAAAGAGAATTGAGTGCATCTTGAAAATATTTATATGTGGGAGTGTTTATTAAGCCGAATAATACATTGTCAGATTTCTTCATATTGTGTTGTATACCTCACATTGATTCACAGTTTTGAGGTAAATTGAACTAGTGGCTTTGATATTAGAAGTAAAAACATGTTTCAGAACAGCCCATATTATGTGGTATACCACAATTGGGAATGCTATTACTTTTTCATTCATAACATCAGGGCAAAAATTTCACTGGGTTTATGAAAAAATATGAGCTTTCTTTTGATATCAAAATCAGGCGGCGAGTGGCATGATAGAGCCGGCAACTTGTGAAACCGCCTGGCCGTATGGCATTTTCCATACTCGGTTAGTTTTGTGGGGTTCATTATCGAACCCCAACGGTTTTAGCTTGTATCTATATAATAATACGCATCGTCTATCTGTCTGTATATCTGTCTGTCTATCTGTGTGTCTGTCCGCCTATTTTCTCGGAGGCTAGGGGTCGCACGCCTCAAACTTGGTGGGTGGGTGCATCTTGACCCCATACAGATCAAGTTTGTATTGGTTAATAGTGGGTCAAGGTCACCCGAGGTCATCCAGGGGTCAAATTAGTAAAAACTGTTTTTCTCAGAGACTGGGGGTCGCCGTTCCTCAAACTTGACGGGTGGTGCGTCTTGACCCGGGACAGAAAAAGTTTGTATTGCTTAGTGGGTCAAGGTCACCAGAGGGCATCGAGGGTCAAATTAGTAAAGACTGTCATATGGGCATACAACTTGGTGGGTAGGTGCATCTCGACCTAAGACGGAACAAGTTTGTATTGGTTAGTGGGTCAAGGTCACCCAGGGGTCATCTGAGGTCAAATTAGTAAAAACTGTTTTCCGATTATTTTCTCGGAGACTAGGGGTCGCACGTTCCTCAAACTTGGTGGGGGGTGCATATCTAGACCTCAGACAGAACAAGTTTGTTTCTGTAAGTGGGCCAATATCACCCAAGGTCATCTAGGGGTCATATAAGGTCAAATTAGTAAAAACTGTCGCATGGGCATGAAACTTGGTGGATACAGTCAACTTTTAGAGTCTAATTTTTGGACGGTCATTTTGGGGTCATTCGGGGTCACCCAGGGGTCATCTGAGGTCAAAATAGTAAAAAATGTCGTATGGGCATGAAACTTGGTGGGTACAGTCAACTTTTAGAGTCAAATTTTTGGACGGTCATTTTGGGGTCATCCAAGGTCAAATTACTAAAAGCTGTTGTATGGGCATGAAACGTGGTGGGTACAGTCAACATTTAGCGCCAAATTTTGGAAGGTCATTTCGAGGTCACAAGGGGTCATCTGAGGTCAAATTAGTAAAAACTGTCCTATGGGCATAAAACTTGGTGGGTACAGTCACCATCAGCCAGGTAATCGCGACAGCCGAGAACCGCCAAATACGGGTAACCGCCTAGTTTATATTATTTATTAACATAGGCCTATTTGTTTGTGACATTTCAAGCTTTTTAAAATTTCAAAATAATCCCATTCAATTACACGGTTGACGATGAAAATTTACTGAATTTAGAGAATGCACAGCGACCACCACCTGATCAAAATCTCAGTTTTGATCAAGGTAGAAAATCGGGGGTTGAGGCTGTTGATCTACATGTAGTCACACATCTTCAGCACATGTGGTTCTGTTTTCCTCCTTTTTTATCATGTGCCAAATTAATGTTTTATTAAAACAATTTGATAAACTCCATCACAGACAAAAATCATATTTGCTTGTACAATGTACAAGACTGATTAATTATTTCACGTAGTCACAGCATGGACAAATTCATCAAAATGTCCTATTTTCAAACAAATGTCATGATTTACTGTATAAGTTGAAATTTTCATAAAATTAATTTTTTGTGTTTTCCCAATTTTGTACTGTTTGCTTTGTTTTTAAATTTGCAATTATAAATTTCCTTACATTGACCTATACACAAAACTGACAAAAGGAATATATTTGTGTGTTGTTATTTTCGCGGTAGCAGCTTGTAATGTGAAAAGCATGAAAATAAATATAGCACAAAAAATTCCACTTCTACTGTACTTAATGCATTGTCACTCACTACGGGGAGACTGAATTAAAAAGCAAGCGCTAAATTACAGTGTAGGAGAACATGTTCCACAGGTCTCGTAGTAGTAGGTGTGTTGATTCTGTTTCAAGAGATTGTTACACGGCGACAGAGAAATCGCATTGACATCAATTCTATTTTAAGTTGGTTGTGTTACTATAAATAGATACAGACGCCTTTGGGGGAATAGTTGCATCATCTGCAAATGCACTGATATAATGTTGTAGCAGCCGAAAACAGTTTCTTGTGCTTTTAGTTGTTTGTCCTGATGTGTGAAAATACGATAAAATTCAATTCCCCTTTATTTTGTTATAAAAACAGAAGAAATACATAATATATTTTACATTATCAAGAAAACAGACAAAATACAAATTTTTAAAACACACTACTATCATGAAACAGATAAAAATTCATTTAAAAGTATAAATAAGAAAAGGAGGGGAAGCCCTTGAAGAATCGAAAGTCCAATAAATCCACCCTCCTTTTATGAGATATGCAAAAAGGATGAAAAAAAAAAAGTTAAGAAAGAAAGACTATAACATAATGTACAAAATGGGTTCCAGGAGTTCATTGTAAATGTAAGATACGATATATGCAATTTGTATTATTATGGAAAGTTTTTTTTATTGATATGGCTTCTTTCTCTTTGATGTGTTTAATTAGGAATGAGTAAAATAATTTTATCTTTGACTTCAATATGTTGAATTGAAAACATTGCCATAATTGAAACATTGAAAACATTGAAATAATGCCAGACTCTCTTTATTAAAAATCAGGTGCATGGGAACATGTTTTGTATTATAAGCACTACATGTAGGAACAAACTACATGTAACAGACAAACAAACTGATGCAGTGCCCGAAAAAGTACATTGTACATGTAAGCATAGATTCTGCTTGTCCTATCCTCAAAACATTTCAGTTGTACCTAAAATGTGTCATATATTTGGGTGTAAAAATCATATTTGTTGGATGTTTTTTTGCTCTGGAAGACCCATAGCTACAGATTAAGAAACCTGCGCTAGCTTCAAAACTTGCCATTCTGATTATACGGATATCGGTCACTGGCACCTTTTAACACTCAGTTGGTTGTCCGTCGGACAAGTGCATAGCTCATCATGGTTGTCCCCAGTGGTTTTTGAACAATCAGACAAGAGCATAAGTGCTTATTTCGAACATTGAACTAATGTACCTGTGGGCTCTTTACTGTACCAGAAAGTTGATGAGGAAGCATAGTATTGATGAACAGTACCGGTAGTGAACAAAATACCAACCAAATTCAGTTGAAATGACTCTCATATTGATGTACATTCATTGTAGGATTTCCTGTCTATAACAGGGTAAAGCTTCTATTTTCCCCTCCAAATGTTTTTGTTTATGTAGTTTTGTGTGTATCTTTTGAGTTCAAAAGAACACCTGTGGGTGAACATATCTGGTAACATTAATAGCAAGAACAAGCTGAAGGCTCCAAAAGTAATTGAAAATGTCAGGTAAAGCAATCATCGTTTACAAAATTTTCAACCATAGTGCTGTATACAGGTTTTTGATATCTTTTTTTTTATAGTTGTATCATTGATGTTCCTTAGGAACTTGGGGTGTTGCTAAAATTACACTTGTTTACTATCAGTACCGGTATGACTTGATTTGAGTTGGATTTAGAGGATCCACTCCTTCAGAGTGCTTTTGTAGTTACATGTACCATATTCAACATAGTACCAGGGGCACTTAAGTCAGCCGTGGGGAAGGGGCCGTATTAAAACAATGAAATTATGGAAGTCAAATTGGGAAGGTTAATAAACATTCAAGTGTATGAATAAAATCAGTCATGATACTATTAAGTCATGGTGTTAATGTAAATTTGACATTTGACCAATTGGATTTGTTCAAGCACTGCACATTGAAAAGAGGGGCACTTACATGTAGACAGTTGTCACTTTTGTAGGGCCTTTTTAATAGGGGAGGGGCACTAGTTAGATCGTATACGGTAATTGTTCATTGTTAAATTTTACCTTTTTGTCAGATAAATAAAATAATTGGGTTTCTGGGGGAAAATAAACGTAAGTCACATTGTGTCTAATGATATCAAAATGGACATTTCGCAAACATTTCTCTGTTTTTTATCAAAAAACAACAACAAAAAACGAAAACAGATTGTGGAGGTCAGTTTCTTTGGAGCTGTGTTCTGTGCCAGTATACGTTCTATATAAGATCCCGACTGACCTACCTTATTTTTTTTAATTTTTGTTGCGCTAATCAAACCATCATTTTTCCGCCCTTACCGCAAAGCTTGTCCAGTTACATTGAAAAAAGATTGAGGATAAAAAAATCAGAAAAAAAATCAGTGTCTCAAGGAACAACTTTTGAAAAATGGTCACTACCTCCACAACAGTCCTGATCGTAATCTCTTAATCCTAATCCTCCTAAGGTTAATAAACATTCAAGTGTATGAATAAAATCAGTCATGATACTATTAAGTCATGGTGTTAATGTAAATTTGACATTTGACCAATTGGATTTGTTCAAGCACTGCACATTGAAAAGAGGGGCACGTACATGTAGACAGTTGTCACTTTTGTAGGGCCTTTTTAATAGGGGAGGGGCACTAGTTAGATCGTATACGGTAATTGTTCATTCTTAAATTTTACCTTTTTGTCAGATAAATAAAATAATTGGGTTTCTGGGGGAAAATAAACGTAAGTCACATTGTGTCTAATGATATCAAAATGGACAAAAAAAATTGTTTGGTATTCTTAATTTCACAAAATTATGAAGTACATGTAAGAACACCTTTACTTCCGATTAGAATTATATTAGCAATCAATGTTAGCATATTGAATGTTTATTGTTACTTTGTCAACACACAGACTATCACAGATAAGGATATGAGAGACATATTACGTTACATAAGGTGTGAAATGTCCCTACTGCAGTGAACGGCCATGACTCTCTAAAATAGATCTTTGAGTGGAGTAAATTGTCTTGCTTGCTGTATCTTATGAAAACAAGCTGAATATATGACGATGACATGTCACTTTAAAATAGGGATGTGAAATGTTCCTGCGAGGCTGACGAGGTTGTCATGCATAATGGGGATATATCTGAATTACAGTTGATGAATGATCATGTAGTGGGTGTACATCATTTTGTTCCAAAATGTGGTGTTTTATTTTTCAAATATTGTTGGTCCAATGTTGTTTTGTCTAAATACACTTAGTGTAAAATTTGTTGGTCCTAAAGATATTGTGTCTACACATTTTTTTTTTCGTCCATGTATAGGACAATTTTTCTGTTGGCTGAAAATATACGATTCAAAGTAAGGTTTGGACCAAATTAAAAGGACACACTATGACCCCCCAAAAAAAAAAAAAAAACCAGCTAGAAACTGAAGCAATAGCCATGGTGAAAGACAATCTAGTGCATTAATATTTACTAGAACAGTAAAGAAGATTAAAAAGGAATAATAAAAATGAAATCGGCAAATTTCATGGCTACATGTAGTTAGTTAAGATCTACAAAATTTTGGCGCACACAGATTTTTTATATGGAAAAGGCATAACTTCCATGAATTGAATATATTTTATGACAATGTGACGTGTCATATCAAAAAGAGACACTTTTGGGTAGGTTATCAATTTTGAGTGTTTTACATCTTATAGAGATATTTTGCTCCACAACGCTGTTTTCCCCCAATGAAATTGGACATTCCTAAGTGAAGATATTGAGTTTGTAAGTTATGGTATTATAAAATTAGAAATTGAGATTTTGGCCTTTAAAAATATTGTTGACAATGTTGAGAGTAGGAATTACCTTTCAAAATGTCTCAAAAAATACAAGATGCCAGTTATATTCTGGTCTGAAAATATCAGACAATATTTTAAACATTATTAACATCACAACTTTGCAACAAACCCAAATTGTGAAAAAATCACCCCAGGGATGATTTGTTGCTATTTCTCCATTTATGATCCAGCCCAAAAGTGTCTTCTTTCGATATATCACATCACATATATTGCGCTAAAATGTGGTTTTATTTCCAGTGGGCAAAACTGAAAACTGTCATGCTTTGCAATGACAGCCAGGAGGTAATATATTCAAAATCAATAAAAATAATTAAGTGCATGGAAACATGTTGCAATTGGCATGTGTACTGTTATTACTTGTTTCCTGCATGCTTGGGATGAACAACATTTTAGGTCGTCATAAATATTTCCTCTTTATTTGCTCTAGACTGGTCAAAATACATGGTAACAGTCATTAATGTTTTTTCCTCTGTTGGGAGTTCACTCCGTGTTATCTCTATAGGAAAAGCTGTGAGTCATTTAGAAAACTTGAATCATGTGATGGATTTTCTGTTCCTAGGATTTTGTAGGCTGAGCCTATGTTGTAGGTGTATGGGATATTTTGGCAGCTGAGTTACAATGGTTGACTCCACACGAGAAGTGGCATCTGCATTAAAACGCTGCATTCCTGTGATGTGTTTCAGTGTGATACCCTCTTGTGTGTGTAGAGCACACACACCCCCACACTAGTGATGTGGTCGACATGCCTTATGTCGACATAATGTCGACGTCGGCACGTATGCCGACATGTCGACATCAAAAAATCATGTCGACAATTTTTTTTTTTTTTTTTTTTTTTTTTTTTTTTTTAGTTTTTCAAAAAATATTTTTGGCCAGAAAAGCAAGTTATAGGCCCAAAATGACTTGTTATTCAAGGTTGGAAACCAGAAAAATACTGCTACTCAAAAAAAGCAAAAATTTTTTTTTACAAAGTTGGATGAACTTGTACATTTTGATTACCTTTGCTTCTATTGAACAGTCAGGGACACATTGAATTAGTATGCATTGCTAGCTGTTCAATAGAAACAAAAGTAATTCAAATGTACAACTTTTTCAACTTTGTAAAAAAAAATTGGCATTTTTTTTTTTTTTGAGTAGCAGTATTTCTCTGGTTTCCAACCTTGAATAACAAGTCATTTTGGGCTTATAACTTGCTTTTCTGGCCAAAAATATTTTTTGAAAATTAAAAAAAATTTTTTTATGTGTCGACACACTGTCGACGTCGGTATACGAATTATATCGACATGTCGACAATAAAAAACGGTGCCGACCACATCACTACCCCACACCCCGTCTGTGTTTGCCTCCAAACGTGGACATTGTGTTTTGCTATCTAACCGAGGATGTGTGTATGATGTTTTCATTGCCTAACCGTGGACTAAAATGGCGGATTTTTTGTGTGTATAATACTGAAACGAATTTTAGCCATCACCCCGCGGACGGTAGTTTTTACACGTGTGGTCCTCGGTTTCAGGCAAATAGCGTTTAAAGCATCTAGCATGCATTTGAGGTCTTTTGCAGCAGTTTGAGACCGAGGACAGTCCTCGGTTGGAAGTAGGTCCACAGTTTAGGGTGAAAAATCTTGTGTGTGTCCTCGTTTGTCGGCAAATACGTACGCACCCCTGCACCATGAGAGCATTGAAACAATTTAATGCAAAGTCACCCAATGTAGAACAGTTTTGCTGTGAATATTTCTTTATTAATTAAAAAATATTTAATTAAATAATATGTAGACCTAATAAATGAGTTGTGTGCATTGCATTTCCCAAATAGAGCGCATTTATTATTAGCCTCATTGTAGGCATTCATTTTCAACCCAAAACAGTATCTTTTAGCTAACACCTTGCATCTATTAATTAAATAGTTTGGAGCATAAACTTGTGCACATAAAATTATACACATTATGTTTTTTCCCACTTTTTAAAAAAATTATTGAAAAGAAAACATTTCAAGTCCATTCACATTTCTATGGTTTTATCAAAAAACAAAAAAACAAAAACAGATTGTGGAGGTCAGTTTCTTTGTAGCTATGTTCTGTGCCAGTATACGTTCTATATAAGATCCCGACTGACCTACCCTAATTTTTTTATGTTACGCCAATCCAACCTTTTTTTTTGTCCTTACCGCAAAGCTTGTCCAGTTACATTGAAAAAAGATTGAGGATTAAAAAATCAGAAAAAAAATCAGTGTCTCAAGGAACAACTTTTGAAAAATGGTCACTACCTCCACAACAGTCCTGATCGTAATCTCTTAATCCTAATCCTCCTAATCCCAATCTGAGTCTTAATCCTAACCCAAACCCATCCTAAATCCCAACCCTTATCCTGACTCTAAAACCTAACCCTAATCCAATTTTTTGTGGTGGATGGTGGAAATTATCTTGAAATCTTGCCCAAATAAGACATGTCTTGCATAAAAAGAGTAACACATTAGTGTCACAATTTCTTTCTCACAAATTCAGTTCTAATATGTCTTTTATCAGTTAATTTTCAAGCTCAGTACTCGCAGGGAATGTATTATGTCAGAGATTCCTGTACTATAGAATTGCTAAGCTAATACACATCCTGTGCACAGAATTTATGAGAAGCAGTTGGTTCTTGTATACTCCTGTCATTAGATCGCAACGCATGAATGATGGAATTGAAATTGTAATTTTAGACGTGAAGCTGTGTTTTCCCCCTCATACTTCACGACTATCTCTAATAAAGACATTTGTGACGCAATGGAAATGTAAAAATGCTCTGGGCATGTGTCAAGTCAAGAAACATTTAGTGTTATTATATACACATAGTATCTTATTCAGTGGCCAATATTGGTGTTATTGACATCCCAGTTTGTATACAGGAAGAAGCCTATTTACAGGCAAGCAGACAGGTCTGTAGACAATTTGGACCTAGTCTCTGGCAGACTGGAAAAAAGATGTTGGCCATGCCCATTTTGGGTAATCTTGAAGCAAATCATGCATATTTATGAAGGAAACAGCAACGATATGAATGACATTTGCTGCATTTTTAATGTTTTAAGTAATTGTATTTCTCTGTTGCTAGGGGATTATGTGAGCATTGCATTTCTCTGTTGCCATTGGACTTTCTTTCTAAAAGGAATTTGTGCACATTTACATTCAGGGAGGAAGTTATTAATCAACTAATTAAATTTTACTATTTTGGATAGATTTCCTGGCTCCAGGGGAAGTTCTTGGTATTTTGCCTGTACCCATATCCTCCTAAATTGGTTTCCAAAAGTGACACTTTTGAGAGCCAAATAAAGTGGAAATAACCCTTTTATCACTGAATAGATTCATCAGGTTTGTAGATACATTAAGGATAATTTTCATTGAAACAAAACCAATTAATTTACTCACTATTGACAGTTTCGCCTATCATGGTCGATAGGCATCATCAGAATGATGATGGATGATCCTTACTTCAGGTTGGACGTATCCCGACTGTAGAGGGTGTATTTACATCCATGAGAGGATCATACGCGTGACTCAGGTAGTGGGCTCCCTCGTCTCTGTTCATGACGTTGGTTCCTCTTCTCCTTATCCATATTGACTCTACAGTCGGGATACGTCCAATCCATCATTCTGATGATGCTTGTCGACCATGATAGGCGAAACCGTCAATAGTGAGTAAATTAATTGGTTTTGTTTCAATGAAAATTTTCCTTAATAACCCTTTTAGTTTAACAGGGGTGGCCAACTTATGCAAGCCACTAGAGGCCCTCGATGATGTCCAATATAGTATCACAGTTCTTGGCAAGAATATTTAATTTTGTGATTGCATCATTGAATCTAACACATGATTGTTTTATATATATGTTGCATTCCAGGTTGGGATATTAGAGCTAGATGGTTCACCTTCACACAATGCAGACAAGCCAACATCATTATCTACATATAAGCCACATTCTGCTAGTTCAAGTTTGCAGACTTGCAAAATCAAGGTGGGTAACCAACTGTTGTAGATAATTGGACAGGTGTATCACAACTTTTTCGTACACAATTGAACATATCAACTTATTTTGAGAATGTATGAATGTTGTAAGTGATAAGAAATATGAAGGCATTTTCATCTTTCTGGTCCACAACATTTATGGAGGGGGTGTCCCCTGAGCATTGTGGGTAATATGGTTTCATACTTTCTGCTGCTTCAGCGGTATGACGCTTCATCATGCTGCTTGCACTTCTCTGCAAGCGGAGCAGCACACCACTAAGCGACAGCGGCATGACCAAGCACCGCTCTTTGCTCATTGGCCAAAAATTGCATTCTGTTCTCATACGTCTAGAGCAGCACCCCTCCCGTGTTGACTTGAATTCAACTCCTAGGGATATGCCGCTTTGGGCAAAGCATTGGGTGGTTGATCGGCTTGCTGCTAGTTACCGCTAGCATTTTTGGTGCAACTGTGCATTGAAGCAAAATTGTTGTCAAACCGGGAAGTGGCAGGAAAGTATGAAACCAGCATTAAGGATGGAAATTGTCAGGCACAAAGTTTGTTATAATAAGCTTTGTGTGTTAAAATTTTGGTAAGTTTCAATGTTGCATTATAAGAATCCTGGTATGTATGATCCATTAGGCCATATAAAATTAATATTTTGGTTCTCATCCCCTCCCACCTCAACTTTTGGGATTTGTCAGATTTTTTTATATAGATTTTTCAAAAAATGTAAGATGCTGGAATGCTTTAGGAAAACTTGATACAGATAATTAAGTTTATTAGAGAACAAGGATCACTTCCAAGTCTTTTTGTAGTACTTTAGGAAGCTTATCCTTTAGAATCTCACATCTGAAGAAAATGAAAAAGGCTCCCCTTCTTTTCCTAGAGTACTGTTGGAAATGAAAATTCCAAAGAGGCCAAAAGGCATGAAATCTTTTCAAGGAGAAAGTAAGAATGCAAAATGTGTAAAAATGAGCATAAAAGAGAAAACAAAACAAAATTCATTTGTCTGTTTATTGAAGTGGGAGGCAAGTTGGGCTGAACAAGGGGGTGGGGTCAGATGCTGATTTCAAGTATCTGTCAGTCTGGAATGTTATGATTCAGTCTTGAGAAAGTCATGAAATGTAAAATTTAAAAGTGTCTAGCAACCCTGATGAAGATCATATGTGTGTACATCACTTTTTTGTTGTTTGTTTTTTCCTCGCATGTTAAAAGTTTTACAAATTTATGATATTTTAGATGTTTTGTTTATTTAAAAACATGTAACACACAATATTTTAAAATTTACTTTTGTTTCCATTAACAGCAAGAGCCAGATGACAGTAGCATTCAGAAGTACAGTAGCACCTCAGGGAAACCACCCAAACCAGCCGATGTCAAACCTGCCTGGAAGGAGCACAAAGCAGCCTCCAAGGGACCCAAGTCAGCTTCAAAAGAGCCCAAAGCAACGACAAAGGAGCCCAAAACAACTACAAAGGAGCCCAAATCAACGACAAAGGAGCCCAAATCAACTTCAGGTAAATCTGCATCTAAGGAAGCCAAAGCTGCCTCCAAAGACCTGAAATCTACTTCTACGAAAGAGTCTAAATCGAACTCTAAAGTAACCCAAAAGGGGTCTGGAAAAAGACCGCCTTCATCGTCACCACCACCACCGCCAACATCCTCTGGGTCAGCGACTTCTCAAGAGGGAACAAAAAAGCGGAAAAAAAGTACATCTGCCAAGGAGAAAAACAATACGAAGCAAAGTGATAAGTCCTCAGAAAAGTCCTCAGGAGATAAAACAAAAGGAAAAGGCAAAACAAGTAAATCTAAAAATGCTACCAAGCAGAATAGTAAAAAAAAACATCAACGATGATCTGTTTGCGCCTGAGATTGTTGTTGATAGGAGTAAGTCGAAAAACAACAAGAAAGAACCGCCTCCTAAAGTGTTGCCGCCATTCGATGCAGAACTTAGCACAGATGAGCGAGCACCTGGGGACGATGATGATATGGACGTTCCAAGCCCCAGTTCAAGTATTAGCTTTTCATCATTACCAAGGGGTGGTGGAAAAGGTGCTCTCAATACCTTAATGCATGAAATAGATGAAAACGACGATGACTTTGATGATCCAGACATCGTCGCACCATTCCAATCGGACTTTAGCAATCACCACTCAGTATCCAATAATTTAAGCAAAGATTACGATAGCGGCTCTAGTAGGTCGTCAAGTATCGAACGAGAAAGGGAGCGAGAAAAAGATCAAGGAAGGGGGAAAGACAGCAAGGGGAAAACAAAAGAAAAGAGTAATAGTAAAAAAGGTAGTAGCAGTAATGGACCTAAAAAGAATGCCAAAACAGAACGGAAGTCCAGGACTTCAGAGAGCAGCAGCAGTTCAAAATCAAAATCACAAACACAGAGTCATCATGAGTATTTAACCGAGCTAGTGCTTTTACATCGAAAACTGATGTCGCTTAGAAGTCGAGAACAGATTCAGAGGATAGTAGATCTTATAGGGATACAGATCACTTTCAGATTTCAGACAATAGTTTTGATTTTGATCTGTGCAGTCTTGATAAGACGACGGTGAAGAAGTTGCAAGAGTGTGTATTACCATTACCATAGATGGTACGACGGAAATGTAGTGTACGTGTAGAAAGCGCCGCAGCGGATCTGTGCAACCCAGCTGTTGATGTTTTTTATTTTGCCAAGAACAAGTGTTGTTGATGTTGATATATTGAAAGCTGTTTTCTTGCCAAGAAATTTAAGAACATTGTTTAGAGGAATAGAGGTGATATGAACCAGTTCACGGTTAGCTTATTTTTTTTTTTTTTTTTTTTAAGATTTCTAATGAAAATCCAAATTATTTGAAAATATGAAAGCAACTCTAGAAATCTCACAGGACCTGTGCGGACAAACTTTTGTAGCTTGTTGTTCATAACATGTACTGAGTATACATGTGTAGTCCCACCCTTTCTATCATGAAATATGGTCAGAATCGGGGGTGGGATAATACCTGGATCTCCAAGTTGTGAAATAATAAACATTCTATATTAAGTAAATATATTATTATAAATTACAAGGAACTAATTCTCGGAGACACCAAGTTTAAATTTTCACGGTGGTGTTGTTTTTAAAATCAAAATTATTTTGATAAAAAACTATTGACCTGGTTAATGTCACCTTGAATGCTGTAAGAGAAAAAAATGTGACCAGTATATTATAATATACCAAAGAGTATATCAGTAGGGTTCAAACATTGCATTGCAAGGTTCAAATATATTACAGATACGTTGTTGACCCATCATTCAAACATTTGTCAATGTTCTCCTTAAGCAGTTTACAATGGCAATTGAACCATTCTTAAGGCAGATTTTGGCACCTTCCTGATCAATTGAAAGGGACTTGATCATTGTTAGTACAGAAATCTGTAATTATGTAGAAGTATAATACCATTATGTTATTCCAGTTGAAATCCCCGATGTAAGACATGCTGTTACTCTTCCACACAGAGAGTGTGAATTTCAAATCGGTTATCTAAATGGATGATTCCGTTAATCTACACCCCCTGTATGTGAGATAAAAAGTCATGTCTTCCATAGGAGGTGTATGGGTTTCAAGTGGAATAACCCATTTCGCATAAGATTTGGTTCAAACAGTATCAGTAACATGTTAATATCCATAAGCAGTGGAATACTCAGCACCAGAAAACTACAACATTCAAAATCAAATAGTCACCAAATCACGTCACCCATTGGAGCCATTTTGCAGGGGGTTTTTTTGGCATGAAATATTGGCAAACAAAAGCACATTGTGGAGAGAATTACAATTTGCAACCACAACAATTACAGTATCTTAAGTACCTTTTAGTTCATTATTATGTTTTGATGAATCCAAGTATGTGAAAATATTGGATACAACACATAATGATGATAAAATTGGATGCTTTACGCCCAATATTTATTGGTCTCGCTATGAGTTTTTAAAAATATTGGACTATCAGTATTGGTGCAATCAAGTTGTGATATGGGTGCTCAAACGGGTCATGAAAATGTCTCCACCTGATTCCTTAAATTGATAACACTAAACTTAATAGTTTAGCTTGTATATCTCGTCATATGTAAATTGTTTTGCACTTCGCTATCTTTTCCCATTATAATGATCATATATTAAAAAGATGAGTCTTTACATCTCTGCTTGGAAACAACTCCAAATACACTTTTAGAAGCTCTCCTGATTAAAATGTAGCGGTGTACAGTATATCAAAAATATGATTGATGAGATTACTTTCCTCTGGAGACTAATGGTCTTAAATTTCATTCAGGTGACATGCTATAATGTGTCTGTGTCGTAACCAGTCCAATATTTTGCCAATCACATGCTGAACGGTTATGTGAACAAATCTTTGTAAAGCACATGCCTTTACCAATGCCAATTTATCATTAGATTTTGATATTTTCAAGAAATACTATTAGTTACCATGCTTGACATCAACAGTCACTTTCAATCATAAGTTTGATTTTTCATCAAAATGTTTGCTTAATGGTCCTTGATCACTTCCATATACTCTTCGAATCGTGAGTAGTATTCGAATACAAGTGGAATGGATTAGGCTATTCCAGTTGAATTCCATAACCCCCCCATGGAAAACATGACCTTAATCTCCCTCACAGGGGGGTGTAGATTTCAAATTGATTCGCCCATTCAGGTAACCTCATTTGACATTCACTCTCCCTGTATGGAAGATTAAGGTCATGTATTCCATAGGGGTGTAAGGATTTCAACTGGAGTAGCCCATTTTCACAGATTCTCATGAAAAGATTTCTGTAAATCAAAAGATTTGTGTGAATCTAGGTTGATGTATTTGTTAATTTGTACACAGTAGAAACATACCACTACAAAAATCCACAGCAGCTGAAAGTAGTATCCCATCATGCGTTGCAGCACCATGTATATGTGCCATAGAACGTGTACACAAAACCTCTCACTTCACGTTCAACCCCTCGCTTAAATCAGGGGTGCTTAGACCTTTGTTTGAAAAAAATATGACCCCTGAAGTATTGTGAAACTATCCATAGCTCTCAATATTTAAGTGGCTCATACTTCTTTTTGTATACATTTGCTATGGAGCATGCAGGCTGACACACTGCAATGCATGATGGGATAGTCCCCTCAGCTGCTGTGATGTGAATCAAGTGATTTTCACTTGCAAAATCCATTTGTAATAACTGATTCTTGCATTGAGGGATGAAACTAACCCTGCAGTCTGCACAGCAATACATTTTACATGATGGGAACAGTAACGTTAATACAGTGGCACTAAAAAGTCTGAAAATATGGCATGTAAACAGCTTACGATGTCTGATACATATGTACATTGGAACAGATTTGTACTATTATCATAGTTTATATTTTAGCAATTAATTTTTGTAGATTGTAGCAATCTGATCATTATATTAGGTCAATGCTTGTACAAATATATTATATGAAGGATGTGATTCCTAAATTACTTGTTTTTTTATATGAAGTACATAATGGTCAATTTTTTGTTTGTTTTGTTTTTTACATATTTGATTCATAATTTTATGAAAATGGCACATCTGGTGTCTGATGAGAGATGAAATATGTTGTTAACCCCATGAGTACTACATGTATGGTACCTACCTGATGATTGGTTGTGAGAAGGCTATTATAGTTTATTGCACCAATCAGCTACAATGGCTGATAAGGATTGGGTTTACTTTAAAATAATTTAATTGGTCACTGATATGAATGTATTTGTTAATGAACCAATCAGAAACACTGTAACAGATAGAAACAGGAGGCAGTACTTCTGTAGGGTATCCAAAATACTTATGGTTAATACTTATAGTTTGATGTCCTCCAGGGTGTTTTTCCATTGCGACAGACACAGTGCTTATTCCTCTACAGAAAATATTGAGAAGAAGAACGAAGACCCAAACAAAGCTGGTCGTTTGGTTGGAAAATTGCATGCTATCCGAGCCACAAAACTCACCAGTTGAGAATCAAAAATCACTGTGCAAAGAATTGAAAATGTTTCTGTCTCAGCGGAAAAACACCCTGTAAATAAACGTCTGACTATGGCATAGTAACTTTCTTGCAGGTATGAAGACAATCCCATTGTAGTCTTGAATGAAAGATGTCATTTGGGAAGATTAAGGAAAAGCTTTAGAAACTGATATGGTTAAAGCTTGTGTAAAGTCCGGTATTTTGCGTGCATTTTTCTTTGCGATAATTTCCCCCAGGGTTTTTCTACCATGCAGTGATTGTCACAATTTACTGTGCAAGAGGAAGAATGAACAAAACTAATCATCTGGGTAGGAAATTTGCTAGGGCCTAGGCATCATGGAATAATTCTGGTATACCCTGCATACAAGTATAACTCCAAGGCCTAAAAAAAAAATAGTTTGATTGGCGTAACATGAAAAAAAATTAGGGTAGGTCTTTATTTTTTTTTAAAATTTTAATCTTTTTTTGATTTTTTTATTCATTTTTTGCAAAAAATATAAGAAAAAAAAAGTCTAGGTTGGGCCTATTTTTAGGGTCGGTCAGGTTACGCCAATCAAACAATTTTTTTTAGGCCTAACCCTAATCCTAACCCTAAAAAATAGGGTGCGCAGGTAAACCAGAATTGTAATGAAAACACAGGGTGCGCAGGGTAAACCAGAATTGTACCAGCATCATTTGTCGCAATGGAAACATGCACAGACTGTACATCAGCATTTATGCAGTATTGCCTGAAGTGGTTTGTCCAGTGTTTTTATGTTACCGTACATCTCAATATGTATGAAACCATCTGAAATTATCCACAGCAGTTTTACTGAAAGCAAGCACATGTAAAGTATGTTATGTTAATGAACCAATACAATTCAGTTATAGTATGTTAAGTGGTATTACATACTGAATATATTTTATCACTAGGCCTGATTTATAGTATTTGTGGATACAAATATATTGCCATGATGGTCATTCAGCCATAATTTTATGTGAAAAAATGCTATTTCGTGATGTGATAAGTACACCCGAGTTCAATTTTTTCAACTTGAGAGCTATGCGATAAACAGTAAATTATTACGTAAACAGCTACACAAACATCAGAAGAAATGATTTATCACATAAGAGTATAACATGTTTTAAACAGTAATAGTGGGTGATAGACTAGGCATGGCAATATTTTTTGTAATGAAACATTTGCATCTGTGAATTGGAGATTGAATTGGATGCTTCATGATGTTGTCTGATGTAATCAAGTGATTTGTCCCATATCCTGTAAACTTTCATATATAATTTGGTTCACCTCAAGTTGGGTTGTGACGTCAATGCTTTTTCGCGTGCCGACAAACTGATCCTGTGCGCGTTACGTGTGAGTGTTTAACTTTATCCACACGATTCAATACTGCGGCGAGCGAAATATGCACGTACGTCATTACCGAACTTGAGGTGAACCAAATTGTAGTTGGCTATATACCTTGTCACAGACAAAGCAATTCATCACAAAAAAAAAGCAGAAGTGTCCTAATATGCCTTGAAAATGGATGTACAAAAGCAAACATAATAAGTTGCAATATAATATTAGTTTTGTTAAATTTGTACAGTTAATTCAGTTACCATTTATGCAAACTTTTTTTTTTCATGACTCTGTCCCGGGGGCCCTTGTGCCTAGTTTATGTACTCCTTCTTTTTATATCCTTGTTTTACCAAAAAAGTTGAATTTATACCCAAAATTTTAATATCACATAAAAAATAATTGCAACCAATAAGTCCTATAATGATAAAAATATGATTTAAATCATCAATATTTGTTGCAACTAGAGATGCAAATGATTTATTTGACCTAGGTTACTCTCACCTTTTTTTTAATCTACATGTCTTTACATGTATGACTATACATACCAGCTTAAATAAGTAAAGTACTGGTTCTAGTATGCTAATAATATGCATGATTATTTTTTATTTGAAAATGATCTTGTTTTATTGGTTATGCTCCATTGATTCTCAGCTGTTATTAATGAGATTTGTCTACAGTTTATTTTGTATCAGAAAATATGATATGAAATGACACACAATGCTCTAACTTTTGCATATTTTAATGTCAAGTATGATTTTAAGTGGTTGATGCATTCATATTTCCACATTTTTGTACATTTTAAATGATTCCTCCCTCCCCCCTCAACAGAAAGAAGCGCTACTTTTTCCGTTTTTCACATTTTGACTTTGAATCAATGAGCATTCAATTCGATCTTTTTGTGTGTTATATTTTTATAAAATAGTAATATTTTCAAAATCAGGTCATTATAAATCATGAAAACAGGTTTTTTTAACAAAAAGTAATATTTTCAAAATCAGGTCATTCAATCAGTGGCATATTGATTGGACAAATTGCCTCACTCCGCTCAAAATAGCAGAACAAAATCAACCTCAAATTGCAGTATGCAACTTTTTGAAACCCATTAAAAGATAAAAATTCACCTTTCATTGCCAAAAATAGTGTAAAATTGCACATTTTTGCATACTTAGTCCGCATTTGTCCCAGAAGAAAAGGATTTCATTTGTGTTCATTGTTGAACTTTCCCACTACGTAGGATGCGATTGTTAACGTGGGTTATTCCACAAACACTTTTGCCCCACTTAGAAATTGTGTATGGTATTCCACTTCACAACTAATTGTATTGGTTCCACAATAATGCTGTGTGTTGGATGACTTTTCAGTCATCTTTAGTTTTATTTATCATCTTTTGTAATGTGTGCTAAATATTGCATGTTGAACAGTATCTATGCTGTTATTGGTGCTTTATAATGTTAATGTTCAGTTAAAGCTATAATGTACGATCTTATAATATGAAATTGTGGGGTTTTTGTTTCAAGCTTAATTTGTCAAGTTTGTGGGTCAACAGAACATTTTCAATTTTCAACCATGTCACTAAAAGAAGATGTGAGGATCACAAAATACTCTTTCAAAGATATTGGCCCAAGGTGCATGTGTGTGGTTTTAGGTAACCTTCAAAATGTTTTACATGTGTGAGATGGTGCCATGATTTAAGAGAATTTAACAAAGTAACTTTCAATGCAACTCAAAGAAATTGTCATGATCAATATGGTTATTGTTTATTTGATTGAATATTACTAGACTATTTATCATCTAGGCTAGTCAGTTACGGCAATGCACAAGGCAGTTTGTTTGTAAAAGGACACCTGTTAAACGATTGCATGTGTACACCAGCGCTTTGAGCGAACGTTCATGATTTGAAGCTGTGCCCAGTTCAATGCACATTAGCTTAACTGACTAGCTGAGATGAGAAATATTTTGAATGTGTTTCATTCATGTCATTGATAAAGTGGGCTGTTCCAGTTGAAATGCATCCACCCCCTACGGGAGACATGACCTTAATCTCCTGCACAGGGGTGTAGATTTCAAATGGAGTCACCCATTCAGGTAATCCCATTTGAAATTCACACTCCCTGTGTGAAAAATTAGTCATATCTGCCATAGGAGTGTGTGGATTTCAACAAGAATAGCCCAATACATATTTGGAAACAATAAATTTTATCTCAGGCTGGTGGTATGAATGCTACACTTAAACACTGCCATATTTTGGGATGTTTTATTTCCCTCGATTATTTTATCTTGATTTATTTGTGCACATCAAGAAATTTACCATATTAACATTATTTTGGGGAGAAACCTAGTAATTAGGTAAATTATGCGGGGATTTTTTTTTTTTTTTTGAAGATGATTTTCGTTTGTGTGTGTATAATTGTGACCTATCATTTTTAACTGAAATTGGGATTGAGTAATTTCTGGCATGGGGTTTAACTACCAAAATTATTTTTACATTTTAGGTACTCGCACTTAAGCACTTTTCATATAGCATGTTTTTGATAGGTTTACAGGTTTTTTTTCCCAGATACCACCATTCACCACACCAATCAATCTATATGATATTCATTGTATAATCAGTATACATCAAAATGTTGGACCAACACGGCCTATCAGGTTCGCTTGACACACTGAAATCATGTGCATAGTAGCAGGAATTTACCAATTATACATTTTAGTTATTATATAACTCCTTTCTCCATGTGAAAGAATGATTTGTCTATTAAGGTCCACTTTTCACAATTTTACCATTAAAAGGAAAAGAAGCAAGTTTGGTACCAAATTGACTTTACAAAATGTTAAATTATTGGTGTAAAATTTACTGGAGATATATTATCATAAAATAGTAAAGAGGCTTTTGTGACACCCTGTACTCTGTACCTCATGGACTAAAAGGCATTTTGGACAAAAAAAAGTGTACTTGAACATCTATTCTCAAATTAAAAGCTCGACAATCTGAAAGCTATTGAATTTGAAATCTAAAGCAATAGCAGAACACAAATAATATTTTGATGCTGAGAATACTGCAGCGGATCAAAATTATCACTGCCCATATTTGGAGTTTACCGTTTAGATGTATGATTAGAAAACAGTATAGCAAAACTTGCATTATAAATATCTATCTCATTACCTTCAGTAAACAACTAACAGTCAAAAGTTGAGTTATTGCATGAAGGCCAGGATTATTTGCTCAAAAGGTAAACAAAATTGCAATCCGTTTTTTAAATGCATTTCAAAAAGTCCCTTTAATGAGTGCATAAACTATTTCTAGAAAAACCCACTTTGGTGTATAGCTTGACCTTTCTGTGATGTATGGTTCTTAAGTTATTAGCAAGAAGGTAAATGTCAAATTTATACACCTTACACAGGGGTCAAAACGTATAAATGCTCTGTATTTTGATAAAAATTGTCTCAAATTATTCCTCTTGCAAACACATTCAAATAAAGAATAGTTTGCACCAACGAGAATGTTTTGTTGCATAGGTAACATTGCAAAATAGGTCCAGGTCCTTAGAGTTAAATGGATTGACCCTTCTTCATGATACCTAAGTAGCAAAACAACCAGGATATGGCAAACTATTCTTAATTTGGATACCTTTTTGGGGTTTTTGAAGCTAAATATAGTCTGCCTATTGTCTCTGATCACAGATATTGTTCCAATATCTGTGCTCTGATGCAGTCATATTTTAAAATAAGTTTAGAGCGGTTGATATTACAGTTTGGTCCAAATAATTTATTTATATTTATAAATACACAATGTAATGGCAGGCTTAAAATGCTGGTCATGTTACTGCTTATTATTAGAAAAAGGCAAAATGTGATTAGTGTTAATATTTCAATCATCCTGTGCTTTATAGTTTACTTACTTTGTATTTGTTTTGTAGCATTTTAACTATTTTGTTTTAGTAATTACTTTTTTTATTGTGTAAATGAGTTATTTGCCTGAGATGTACATTGTTACCAAGGACAACTTTTAGCATAGATTTATAGAAGTACAGATCATCCACAAATTTACTATAATGGGTGCATATTTTGCTGTTTGCATGCTATCATAATCCCGCACAGTGTAGAAATGTGTGCACAAGAGCGGTTTGCCGGCATGATTTTATTGCAATTACGTAAAAGCATTGACATCACTACCAAACGTGAGGTGAAACAGAGGTTATTCCATTTAAAATCCATACACCCCCATGGGAGACATGACCTTAATCTCACACACAGGGGGTATAGATTTCAAATGGAGTCACCCATTCAGGTAACCCTATTTGAAATTCACACTCCCTGTATTGAAGATTCAGGTCATGTCTGGCATAGGGGGTGTATGTATTTAAACTGGAATAGCCCATTATGTCAGCCAACCATTTAATGAAGCAGTGATGATGACCGTAATTGCCGGAAGCCCTAACCCTGGGGGGGGGGGGGTCACTCGCATACCAAAGTGGTATGCATGCTCGTCCCGGCACCTCAAAAATGGACCTAAATGGCGTAATCAGTGTAGAAAAATTTCACCCCTTATTGGCGTACGGCTCTGTAAATCTTACCCCTAAAATATGGCGTAACTTGGGCGGAAGAAATTAAAATGGACCCCTAAATGGCGTAAACTCTAAAACATTTCCATTGAAGTTGAAAAAAGATACCCTAAACGTTGAAACTTTATCTGAAAAGCACCCTTTTTTCTAAAAACGTAGACGACGCCACAAGGCCAAAAATCAACCCTTTTGGACTTTTTGGGGGACGAGCATGCGTACCACTTTGGTATATGAGTGACCCCACGGCCCTAACCCTAACCATTACCCTAACTCTAAACCTAACCCTAACCCGTTCCGGCAAATATGATCACCTCTCTACTGAGTAGTCATGATAAAATTGTTGTGTACCGTGTGTCTATTAGCTGTTGATTATACTCCCCAAAGTGCAATAGCAGTATCAATACAATACAATAGAACAATAAGTTGTTTAGTATGTGCATTTGGAACAAAGATGAATAGGCAAGAACTCACATGAATATTTGAGACCTACGTAGAAACCATTGGAACTTTGCAAATTATGTGGATGATTTGTAGTTCTGTTAATCTATGCTCTTTAGTTTATTGATTACGATGAAGCACAGCAAATTGCCATGTCTGTATCACATGTCAACGTCACTGCCTTATATTATAAGGATGGAAAGGGAATATGAGAATTGTCAAGTGATCAATTTTAGTGGCATGTACAAAGCGTAAGTTTTTTCTGGATTTTACGTTCCAGATAAGAGATATTTATTTATAGATTTTACATGTAGTATTTATATCATGTCAAACTGGCCCCACAAGGACTGTACAAGAGGTCTTGTCATGCATTGCGTTAATCCCTCTCATGAGAAGTCTCCACAATACTATCTAGTCTAGCGGAGACTTATCATTATGGAGACATACCCAAGCGCAGTGGCGGCGCCAGGAATTTTTTTCCAGGGGGCATTGAGGGGACAAAGTGAATTTTAGGGGGGGGGGGAGTAAATCAACAACTTTTGCGCAAAAATTACCGCAAAAAGGTGAAATTTTCGTAATTTTTTGGTTTTACTGGAGGGGGCAAGAGTTCTGACTGGGGGGCATTTTCCCCTCATGCCCCCCGGTGCCGATAACTGCCCAAGCGAGATTATCATAATGAATAGGTACAAATAATACATTTTATAATGAATTAATAATGTCTGTTATGAGATTGTCTTTAATGTTCCCACAAGAAGTTTTGCCTCCTTTATATCTGTACGGAACTTGGCAATGTCACATTTGGAAACGTGTGTGCATCACCATCGGAGCACAATTTCATGGGCTGTTAACTCATTTTTAGTTTCTTGAGGAACAAGCTATCAGAAAAATAAGTTAATTATGGAAACTTGTTGGATTAATGTTCAGATGCTGGGCAAGTATTTGTGAAATTAAACCTTGACAGTAAATTACTGCAGTGTTCCATTAACCTATTCTTTGGTTCACCTCAAATTTGGTAGTGACATGAATTTGTGATTGCGCTGCAACTGTACCAACAAACTGCCCAAACCACTATGCACGATTAACTTCATGCACGTGATTCCATACTAAGACCAGCGAAATATGCACCTATTCAGGCAAACGAAAGAAGAATGTCATGACACTATCACTCTTAATCAGTGGTTGCAGGTGGCATAAATATAGTTGTAGTTTAACACTGATCAGAAAATTATTATGTTCTGAAAAGTGATTTCTTTTACTGTGCTGCTGTATTGTACCCACCAAGCCTAGAGCATTTCACTTGTGCTATAATAACACTTCGTCAATTTTGTATGAAGCGAAAGTTAAAAAAAAACCTGAAATGCTGCTTATTAACTTTGCAAAAATAACAAGAAGTATTAATAGTCCATAGTCTTGTCTCGTCTCAAGTTGAGAGTAATGCCATATTGGATTTCGTAGTGGTAGATTCAAATCGCATACACTAACCTAATTCCGCAGGACGTATACACATGCAACCACGTAAATGCACTGATTCGAGTCTGCCCCTACAAAATCCAACATGGCGTTTCTCTCAACTTGAGACGAGACGCAGTAGAATGCCTGCTTTTAAAAAACGAAGGTGTATAAATTTACTTAATTAAGTTTGATTTTTAGAGATATAAAGACTAGAGTATCATTCCTTAGAGATATAAAGACTAGAGTATCATTCATTGATTTTACTTTCACTCGAGAATAGCCAACATATTTATAAGGTGTGAACGAAAACAATTTGGTTTACTTTTGACAAATTTTGAAATATTCTTTGCTACTAAATATTTTTATATGTGTTGCCTTGATTATCATGATAAATGACTGACTTTGGAATTACTGTAAAACACAATATTTTCAGGAGCGATTTCCGAATAGGGCGCAACTCTACTAGTCTTATTACAAGACTGAGTGAAGTCTAACAAGTTGCACCCTATTCGGTAATTGTAAATATTTTCGAAGCATGACATTTTGCGATTTGTAAAGAACCATCGTTTTCGCTCCATGTAATTTAAACAAAATTGTGCAAGCATGAGATTTTTGCAAAAACATGTCATTCATGAAAATTTTCAGGCATATGAAAATGTTATGCTTTACAGTAATTAGTGTACATTCATTAAGTGGTTTGTTTTACTAATGATATTATCGCAGAGTGAAAGGTTATTCTGTCTTTCAATCAAGTTTTTTTAATAATCATTTGGAGACAGGGTACACTGCTGATGGTTAAGTTAGCATTCATTGTTATACAGGTCAAAATGATGATATAAGGTTAAGCTTACCGGCTTATTTGGAAACCTTGTTTATTGGATTGAATGAATTTAAGTACTATACTATACTATATTCAAGTCATTGTAAGGGAGTACTGATACAAATATTGACTGCTCTTTATGCTGCAAAGGTGATCTGGAAAGTGTATGCCTACTATAAAATAGTAGGCACACACTCTCTGGAGTCACTGAGGGAAGAATAAATTGCACCATTTCCTGATTAACGAGCATATACTCTTTTATGCTAAACATGCAAACAAACTCCAATCAAGGGATATCTGCCAATGAGAGCAAGCAGTGTCAACAAGGTCATGCTGTTGTACTGCCGATGCCGGCAGGGGAAAATGTAAAAGCATAAATAGGGACTATTGCCCTGCGGTGATGTTATCGTAGGGCAGTGGTCACTCTTTGTATTAACTTTTTCATGTTGCACCCATTTCGTGATTGTTTTCCTTGCTGTGAAATAGTGGGAATATTTTATGGCATGTGATCTAGTATCCACCAATTAAATGACAGGATTGGGAATATTTAATGGCATGTGATATAGTATCCACCAATCAAATGACAGGATTGGAAATATTTAATGGCATGTGATATAGTATCCACCAATCAAATGACAGGATTGGGAATATTTTATGGCATGTGATATAGTATCCACCAATCAAATGACAGGATTGGGAATATTATATGGCATGTGATATCCACCAATCAAATGACATGATTGGGAATATTTTATGGCATGTGATGTAGTATCCACCAATCATATGACATGATTGGGAATATTATATGGCATGTGATATCCACCAATCAAATGACATGATTGGGAATATTTTATGGCATGTGATATAGTATCCACCAATCAATGACAGGATTGGGAATATTTTATGGCATGTGATATAGTATCCACCAATCAAATGATAGGATTGGGAATAGTTTATGGCATGTGATATAGTATCCACCAATCAAATGACCTGAATATTTGTGTGTATTAGTTAAGATTTGCTATGTTCTGAAAGTGGAAATGGACATTTTCCAAGCAAAAGAATGTTGTCAATTGCCATAATTGATTTGTGGTCAGTCAGATTATTTAGATTTTAGTCCTGGTCTAGAACAGACCATTTTGGACATGGTAAATTAATCCCTGGCATAGGGAATGTGATGGACTCATTTACCCATAATCTTTGTCTTGATTTGCCTTTTATATTTTTCAAATGACAGGAATATTTGTATGGCATGTGATGTGGTCAGAAACAGTTCATACAAACCTGTGCTATAACAGTGTATGTGATTGGTTGAGAGTGGGTCCTAAACAGTTCTTATATCTGGTTTCAAAATGTGACGACTTGGGAGAGTAACATGTTTGAACATATTTTAAGAATGCTACATTCTTTTGTTAAAACTTTGAGAAATAACAAACAACCAGTTATGGTATGTGTAAGAATGTTTTTATCTCGGGCAGAGCTGCCAACATTTTACCTCACGTTTAATAATGATGCCAAAATGTTTTTACTTTTGCTGTCTTTATTGTACATATGTGTATACACTCAAAAACTGAAGTGTTTTAGAAGATCGGCAGCTCTGCTTGGACATTTTGCACATAATTCTATTAAGGAAACCTCTATATTGTAATACCTACTTGCATTGCTGAATGGACCAGTATAGTACAAGTATTTTTCTATAAGGGAATAAAACAGAGAGAGATAGGTCAATTTGTAATATGGAATGCCATTTTTCATAACTTGTATATATCTTGCCATCTTGTGTGGTAGAGAATCCAAAAGATTTAATTTATTTGGAGAACTCTGAACAATAAATGTATTTGAAAGTATTCACATACATTGTGTGAACAGAAAGTTGTGTGAGATGCCTTTCTTTTCTCCCTGCTGTGATGTGTAAAATTGAAAAGGTCTTACGAAGCCCACAGTTCCTCACAAAAACAAAAACATTAGTCCAACACATGAAATTCCTAACTACATGCACGTACCGGTAGTTGATTTTTGAAATTAATAGGTAGCAGAGATATTAAAGTATAATGAGCCAATCTGAATTAGCAGAAAATTTATTTAACTGAAATGGTCAAGATGAATTTATTACCAATTTGTAGTCCAAATACATATGACATTTTTGCCATACTATCTGCCATTGCTACCAAAATGATGAGCTCCCTGCAAACACTATTCGCTGTCGTAGTGCACGTTACAATATGACCGTTGCTAGGTCAACTGGATCACGCTTTCTTTGTTTCGAACCACTGATCGAAATGATCACAACACAAAAATGGCATAACGTGCACTACAACAGCGAATAGAAGCCAGCATGCATGCTTTTATCGATTGGCTCCAAACAAAGGATTTGAACGGGTTTCCTTCCCCATAATCATGGCGCAGTGCAGTCCATTCAATCAAATGTTGTCATCAACCTATTTGATCGAAGTGCATTTGTTATGTGTGTAAGACGAACTGTCGCGGTAGATGCAGTCATGCTTTTGTTGAATGCATTTGAGTAGTCCACCATATTTACGGGATGATATGTCATATGCACAACCTCTATTAGCTCCTACTCATTCCCATTCCCCACCAGTTCCTGCCAGCCAGTGACATAAACTCAGCCAAACGGACCTAATACATATAGTGACCTATGTACTGGTATGACACAGGTGTAACCCTAAGCATCATCCCAGGTCAATGACCCATATGTGTGCACATTCCAATAACACATCCTAACATTTCATAACCCTATGCACTGGCATGACACAAATGTAACCCTAAGCATCATCCCCAGGTCAATGACCCTGATGTATCATAAACAGGTATACAGTTGGAGGGCCATTCAACTTTGACGCGCTATTATTAAACTACGCTATGAATACGCACACAACGAAAATTCAAATTTGCTTGGTTTGGGTTGCAGTTTTAAAAGCTCCCAAAATTCTCTCTACAACTCCTAATAGCTATATATTTTATAAATAACTACAAGAAAGGCTTTCAACATTCCATATATGTTCACAAAAAATACCGTAACTTTGCAAGGAATATGATATTGGCACATAAACACACATTTTTGTCATGAATTGAGATAAAAGAGTAACAAAAACTACTATATTTTAAAACTGGTGCGAGTTCATAAATCAGGAATTTGCATATGATTAGAAACATGGCTTATTATCCTCATATTAAAAAATCAAGATTTTTGGTTGGTTAAGACAAAAACCTGCCGGGATGAAAAGGGTATTTTACAAGACGGAAAAATACCAGTATTCAGTAGGCCATGCGACAACAACATTGAGAAAGTTCATGCGAGCAGTGTTAAACTGCGGCGTATTTACTGAACGCAGATGAATGACGCGCTTAGGCGCAACAAAGTTGCGCTGCGTGTACTGCTCATGGTGTCAAGTCACGCGCTATTGTTATGAAGTTGTTTACTTAATTTTCGTGGATGGGCCTAATCTGGGTAACCAATTTAAACAATTATAACAACTTAGAATTTTAAGTTCAAAATTTGGGACAAAGACTAATCGATAGATAAAGGTTGAAATTACTTGTCTGGCTAAAAATTAGAATGATTAAAGCGTTAAGACAGAAAATATCCGGGTTAGAAGTCCTTAGCGAAAAAATAAATTTGAAGGTAAAGCAAACGCAAAAAATCACAAATTCTAACGACAAAAGTAGACAAAATGGAAAGTAGAGAATTGTGAAGATATTTTCAATACAAGTCATTTGTAAGTTGCCCAAGATGATTGGCTACACATAATACGATACATTTCAAATCGAAATTTTCCATGCGGAAAGGTAAAAAGCATACCCAAGAGTGCGACGGTCATTTTTGCAAAGGTCGCGTACGTTAATAATTTGACCTTTAACGGAAAACGCGCACGATGGCCCTCCGACAGTATAGCATAACAATCCACCTGATGAGCATGGATTGTACCACAAATGCACTTATGATGGAAAGTTGTAGCCAATCAGGCGAGTTGTTGGTTCTGCTTGATTGAAGAAAGGAACAACAAGTGTCATGAACGACAGAAACTGGCTGTGAAATAGCCCTGTATTTCTTGTCACTATCGACCCATGTTGCACTGACTAGCAAATTAGTACAGGGAAGAAATGCATTGTGGGAAGTGTAAGATATCCTCTCTGAGTCTGGACCATGCATTTTCCATGGACACAAATGTGTTTCTCTCAACCAAGGTACACAAATAAACAAATAGTACCATCTAGTTTGGTTTTACAGTTTGCAAATCTTTATGAAACCCAGAAACAAAAATATGTCTTGTTTTATGAAATAAAAAGGACAATACCAGTAGAATTATCTTAGTAATTTTTATTCAAAATAAGCTGGTACAAGTACATAATAGTAAAACACCAATTTTCAAGTTTCATAATAAAGAGAGAATACAGATCATCATAATAACAAACTGTCCATATATGACGTAACGTTATACAACTGAGTATCATAATAATAGATATGTACCAGATGTGTATAGATTACCATTATATTATGTAATATATGAATAGTCTGTATCATTCAATTGGCAGTAGTTCCATATTAACATTAACATAATATGTTAAATAGAATATTTTTAATATCTATTATTTCTCATAATAAAAATACAATCACCCGTTGATGGTTAGACATGCATGATGACCTACCAATATGTGACATGATCAAGGGGAATAAGTCACATGTCGACCCTAGTCGAAAATGAGTTTTACATATTTTTCTCAAGAGGACATTTAGAGCTTTCAGAAACTGAAAACCCCATGTTGATATGACTTTTCTTTGTGAAGTTGCATTAATTTATCAATAACTGAAAACAATATAAAACAAAAGAATTTTGACACTTTCTTTGCCAATATCTCAAAATCAATATTAGCGACATCTGACTCATTTCCCTTGATCGTGTCACATATTCTGGTGTGTCACAATGTAGGCAAAACAATTATGCTCACATCCATTTCACCTTTAAGCTCAAAACATACAGCACATACTACATATAGGTAATAATTGTTTTATATGCCTTAACTGATGAGCTTGATCATGTTCAATGATAATCGGGATAATAATGCATGCATCATTTATGTAATGAACACACTTCAATTTACAAGGGAAAACATGAAAAATATTATAGATCTACCACTTACATAGATTGCTCCCATGTTATTGCATTTTTATTTAAATAGGTTGCTTTACAAGTTCTTTATAAATTCACCTATGTTCAATTATGTCAAATCTTAACTTGAATACTTCGATATACCAAAACAAATAAGACACATTTCTGATAGCTCTTTTGTATTAGAATTGAAAATTAACCTTAAATTTATTGAAGTAAAGAATAAATTTTCTCCGATCCGAGCTCAAATTTGGCGGGAAATATGCTTCAGTAGTACCAGACACGAATTTATTGTTAATTCTTTAAGGGAACAAAACAACATCCCAATAAACATAACTGGTTTGACCCCTCCTCATCTGTAACAAAAAACAAGCAAAGCAAACATTGATATTTTTTCAAAGTAAGCTAATATGAGAAACTTGTAATCAATGTTAATTAATATTAAGTAAAAGTTCTCACATAAAATCCTCTTTTTATAGCAGTGACGTTTCACTGAGAACTTTTTATGACAACTATTACTAATGAATCTAAAAAATCTAAGAAATCCTGATGAACCTTTTCAAAGATTTACATCATCAGTGTTTTTGGTTTGTTCCCTCAGAGCACTTCCCTGCTCAGAGTTAGAAAAATAACTTAAACTTGGCAAGTAAAAAATATATTTTACATAAAATGAGAAATGTAACTTGATACACTGTAAAGCATAACATGTTCATGTGCATGAAAGTTTCTCACATTTTGTGTGTGACATGGAATTTAATATTTCTTTTTTCCTATTAGGCATTTAAGAAAATGTATCAATTTCACGAATATTACATGCCACTAAAATGAATGTTTTTTCCAATCGACAAAATTTTGTGCCGTGAAAATATTGTGCTTTACAGGATACCAGAGTATGCTCTATTATAGATTTTTGTCTATTAATTAATGCTATGATCCAGAATTCTTGAATTTTCTCTACATATTTTCTAACATAAGATATCAAAGATTAAAAACAACAGCATGTCACTTCACACATTTGTTAAGTCAGAATACTGTTATAAACCAAAATGACGATAATATTAATACCGTATTCTCTGTAATTAACGCTCAGGGGCTTTGCATTTTCAAAAAAGGGGAAGGGGTGTTAATTTAAGGTGTTTTTACAATGATAATTCCCATTAAAACATCGCTAGTACCGTCCCAAGTACCGTCTGGTAGTGCTGCAGTGCTCCACAAACAATACGGAATTTTTACAAATACTGTAAACACGGTCAATAACATTGGACGCACATATGGATATCATGAAATTGGCGATCTCATGTTCGAAAATACAGGTACTTATGGTATTATCAGACCTGAAAACCTACCAAAGTCAGAAAACGGGACATTGAGACCAAAACCTTGTACATGTACACAGACAAGGTACCAACAAAGTCAAAGACTTGAGGTGTGCAATACTTTCAGAATTCAGAGAAGGTTTTGCAGGTCTGAATTTATCACAATAGACTAAAGAGAATGCTATAGCAAAATTTTTAAGTGAAATTTTCATCATTTTTTGCTGTTCTTACATTTCAATTTGCCATCACTGAAATTTTCAGAAAACAGGACTGTCCCTCTTTTTCACTTTGGTAAACCCCAAATGACTGACAGTCCCTCAAAATGAGGGACAGTTGGCAGGTCTGGTATTTACAGCATTTATGGAGCAGTTTGGTTGAAAAAATGGTTTATGGCATTTATTAGAGGGGGACTTTAATAACAGAGAATATGGAATATAAAGATCTATCAGCAAAGTGTATACAAAATAAAAGTTTTATTGTTAGGTTGGTTTCCATATCTTAAATTTATATATAAGAAAGTAAATGGGTCATATGTTAATGGGTCATATCATAATTATTATCATCTCATTGCTGCTTAGGCCAAGTAAAATAAATAACATTGATATAGTCACCACCCTCATAAATTTTTGGAGATTTTCAAACATATTTGTTATATTTCAAATTTCTTACTTTGTTTATAAAATGGCTGCGAAGCAACTACATGTACAAACGTTCTTGGTTATCATTTATAAACACATTGCAAATACTTTCTTCAAGCTAGGGGTAGGGCTTTGGGGAAATAACAAAAATATTAGAGCCTCCCCGTTTTTATGATAATGTTGACAAAGCCTCTGCAATTGCAATTTTACAAATGGTAAATTTTAACAAGGGGCCTCCCTCACCAAATTTTGAGAAAGTTTGGACGATATACATATTATTTATTTTACCTGGCCTTACATCATTTTATTTAACACTTGCTATTCAGTGTTAGCCATCAGTTCATCTCTCATGATGCATGTATCATATGTAAACTTTTCTTAGATATATTTTATGTACAGTTTAATATACAATCTTATAGCCGATACCTATTAAAGCATTACATATTCATTCAACATCATATTAAAAAGAGAGAGGCAAAAAGATAACCGTTGGAACATTTAAAATAATTATAAAGAAAACATGTATCAGTTATTACATGTTTAATTCTTATGATAACAATATATATATTGATGTAGTATATACATATTATACATTTGAATTTATATACATAATTTATCTGGAAGAGCCTATGTAAATCTATGTAACATACAGCACATAGCATAATAATTAAGAATGTTTTTGAAATGAAAAAATCTACTTTCATGTGCACAGCAAGTAAAAATGAAATCATCTACATAATATTATAAATTGTTTAATTTTTAGGATATCAGGAAATTATTTATGTGCATTTGAAATAACAATAAGAATATCAAAAGTGCACATCAATTTAAGAGCACACTCTAAAGCCCAAATAATACTTGCAATTACAGAGTGCATCAAAAAGTAACTGCTGATCAATCACTGGTCTGGTAGCCATTGTAAAAATACTACCAGTGTTCAGTTGTAGCTTGTAATGTGGCTAGAAACTTTGATTTGATGCTATGGTATGCAATGATGCAAGCGACTTCTGTTCAATGAATCGGTAGCCATTTTTCTGATCAAGCGACAGAGATACATCATTAAAAAATGGTACGCTCCTCTGCGATTGCCTAGTATACTTCTGGTATGACACAATAAGTAGCTAATTAAATAAATTTACCTGGTCAATATCCATCAATTGTATAAATATAGGTTTAATTTGATAATATAATGCAAATAATAATGATTGGGTTATTAATGTGCATGGAACAAAAAACTAATTGGCAGGGTGTGGCTACAGCTAATCTTAATTTTAACAGAACCGACATTTTAACTATTAATAATATAATCGTCTTACTAAATGTTGATACATACCAGATGGACCAATTATCACTATCAACTTTGTATGCAAAATATCTCTAACTTTCACAAGGTATAAAGCTTTATAAGTGTACAACATAACCACTTTCAAGATATTACTATATATAAATAAGTATAAATTTCATTTTCCATTTATAAATAATAAATACATAATAAAATACATTTTCTTTAATCCTGTGACACAGGTTTAGTCACTTAAAATACCAAAATATTGCATGCAATTTTACATATTACATTAAGTGTCACTATATCACACACAAAAGTTATAATCACAAGCCCCAATCAAGTTAAGCTTTTCTCAACATAGGCAAAAATGATTTGGTTTATATTAATTTGCCCATCAGTAAAGTCAAAACTTATGTTTGTGTAAATGACAAAAGCATTAGTCATTTCATACACAAAGTGCACTAGGTGTACAGACTGTGCCCAATGTGTCTTAGAGTCTTAGAAAAGAAAGTTCAGAAGGAATCTTTTTGTCCTTAAGTGAAGCCTTGAAGGTTCTTAGGAAAGTTCATCAGCGGAACTATAAAAGGAGCTTAGGACACTGAGGAACTCATTATGTGGTTCTCTGAAAATCATTTAAACAGTTTTGGTTCTCCAAAGGGTTCTAAATTTTAAGAATCTTAAAGGTTGAAAAGGTTCATAAAAATATAAGAACCGTTTTTAGAACCAATAATGGTTCTCCATGAGTTTCAGAGAACCAAAATGGTTCTTCAGAGTGCCCTATGAATCCGTTTATGGTTCTTTTAAGAACATGAGAGGACAAAAAAGGTTCCTTTCACTGTTAAAATGATAGGAATTGCTTACTGAACATTTGGGCCAAAAACATGAAAATAACACAACTGAGTTTACACAACAGTCATGCTGTTCATAGTTGGCCCACCAGAGGGCTATTCCAGTTGAAACCCATACACCCCCTATGGAAGACACAACTTTAATCTCCCATAGGGGGTGTAGATTTCAAATGGAGTCATCCATTCAGGTAGCCCTATTTGAAATTCACATGTGGATTAAGTAGCCCAATGCATGTCTTAGTCTGTCCCATCACATTCTGAACAACATCAGTGATAAAGTACACTATACCAGTACAATAATAATGATGATGATGATGAAAATGAGGCTTTGTGGTGAACAATTTATGATTTTGCCAGTATCTTACTCTACATGTTCAGAAGAATGAACTAAAGTCAGATGTACTTTTACAATGTTAGTAACAGAAGTATTAAAGTCGTAAGAGCTGAGAAAGCTATTATGCTTTGGAAAATGATGGCAATGATATACCAACACTAATATCTTACGTTACTGATAATTTCTGAGCTAATTTTGGTTTTAACCATATACCAATTAACGTAATTAGTACTATTTACCAAATATATCATGTGTTTTTTTCATGATAATATAATGATGCAATCAAACATTAACATACATGTCAATATTTATATATCATGTTATTTTCTATTTCATGTATAATGATTGTAAATTTCTTTCTTATATACCAACTGTTGGCCTGCCATTACATCTACATAATAAGTATTACACGATATCCCGTATTGGTAAAATAATATTTGATACTCACCATTATACAAATCAATATTTATACATTTACAATTGTTCATTATATTCTAATTAGAATTCGTAATTAGAAGGAATGCATAGATAGTATGGACATGTGCATAAGAAAATAAATACACACATATGACCATCCACAACAAACAGGCTCAGCATTTTCATGTGTTGAGATATTGGACATGTAACCTGTCCTCAACATAAACTTTTCATTGATATAATCCCTGTTGCTTGTTTGCAAGCTAGTAAAAATCAGTAAGTAAAAGAGTTGGGAAATCCTTTGTTTTTTGGGGTTTTTTTTCTATCCATTTCTTCGACATTGGAACCCATTCGTGGTGGATGGTCACATATTTACATAGAAACCACATTATTTACGCTTTTGGGCTTTTGCCTCAAAAGTGTGGGGGGGGGGGCAAATTGAGGGGACAAGAAATATATTTGGGGGAGCAAATGCCCCCCTTGCCCCCGTAGCCCCGCCACTTCTCCAATGGTAGTGCTTTAAATTTAACAATATTAACTCTGATAATAACAGTAATGTAGTACAAGTAGTAAAGGGGGAGCAAAGGAGAAAGCTCCCTAGGATGTTGGCTGTCATGAAATTCTAGATGTAAGCCTTTTTTGCCCATTTTTGACAAAATTTTGTCCCCCTTCTCCCCTTTGCCTCCCCTGAAACAATCTTGGCTACACCACTGAGCTAACAATACAAACTTAACCTATAACAACATCCAATCTGGTGTCATTGTAAATGTAATTAGTGCAAATTGCAATTCAGATAAAATAGCTAGAAACACTTTGAAACAAAAATAAATAGGCATAGACAGTTCTTGCGCAACATATTCTTAGTTTAAAACTACTACAAAAATAATTTTGGGCATTCTTTATATACCGATGTTGGTAGGTTTCAAAATTCACATTTTTCAAGGGCACTAATTTTCAAGACCAATGAGCTAAGGGCCATGAAGAATGCTTTGAAGTTGAGGGCACCAAGGCCAAGACCAATGGACAATGGACTCCATGACATTTATGGCCTCCAGGAATTTTGAGGCCTGAATGGGCTAGGCCTCTTCCATTTGAAATCCATACACCCTCTATCGAAGACATGATCTTAATCTCCCACACATAGTGTGTAGATTTATGGAGTCACCCATTCAGGTAACCCCATTTGAAATTAATGCTACATGTGTGGAAGGTTAAGGACATGTCTTCCACAGGGGGCATATGGATTTTAACTGGAATAGCCCAATATAGATAATCTTCTGCAATCAGGGGCGTAGCCAGCTTTCTTGGTGGGGGAGGGGCAAAATAAAATTTCAGGGGGCCAGATGAAAAAAAATGCAGTTGCAGTACATACATACATACATACATATACCGATTTTGTTTTTAGAGAGACTGTACATGTCTTTGTGCTTCCAAGAAAGGCTTTCCTGGGACAATGTGCGCACGTAGCAAGCAAAAATTTTGTATTTCACATTATTTTCACCCATGATCTGGATGAGAGGGGCTTCATTGTGACAATGTGCGCGCGTAGCGTGCAAAACTTTGGTATTTTACAATATTTTGGCCCATGATCAGGGTGAATTTTGGTGGAAAAGGGGCTCCTTGCCCATTTTGTTTTCTTTTGCCTTCCATATTTTCTTTCATTTTTTTGTCAGAAGGGCACTTTCGTCTTTCATTTTTTGTCTCCCCCGCTGGCTACGCTTCTGTCTGTAATGTCACATTTGAGCCGTTTCATTTCAAATAACTATTATTTCCTTGCAAAAACTCAATGGTTTTGCAAGGATTTGGCACTTTGAATTTTGAGTGAGTCTTGTGAATCTTCCAAATATCATTATAACAAATGAACTGTGAGATAACACAATAACACCTGTAGTATGATTTGAAATTTGAAATGAATAAAGCTAAATAGCAGGCTTCTGACATAAAACAGCTGCCTCAATGCATTGCCATCACTGATGTATAGGAAAGCTAGCAATTCTGGGCCATCAATGATTGATTTTTATGTTACTTTTGATTTTGATATTTTTTAATATTTTTATAACAAAATACATTTATCATAATAATAGTTTTAATGAGGTTAATGATTTTGTTGATGTGCAAATGATGAAAATCAATGCACTTTCCCTTAAATTTTTCCCTATCACAACGCACTCCTTCTATGGGGTTGTGCGTTCTTCTAGTGAAAAAATTAAAGGGCGTGTGCACTGATTTTTTCACATTTAAAATCAAAACTGTAATAATTTGCCACTAAGGTAAAACAATCTACATACTTGTATACAATCAAAGTCAAAATATTGAAACATATTCCCTAAATTTATCATAAGAAAATATCTTAACACATAAAGTGATATTTAAATTTATTGCCTTAACAGTTTCAGTCCATATTTGGCAAAAGGTTGTATAATTGTTATTATTATACTTTTCCTCAACATCATACATTCTTTCTTTGAATAATTCAATTTTCAGACTTAAAGCCAGGTAGATGTATTCCACTACATCAAGGAAAACTACATTGCAAAAATGCATAAGCATAAGCTCCAAAAATGCTATTCCACTTTTCTAAAATATTTAACCAGGAACATGATTCCAAATTAAATGTTTTAAATACATTTTTGAGCCAGATAAGAATACTGTAAACGGGTAAATTTGTGTGTTTAAAGTTTCACGCTTGTGATTCGAAGCTTTCTTACATTAATCTCAACATGAAAGTAATATATTTGCACATTTAGAAAGGCACTAGTATAAGTGATTAACTAAAATAAGAAAGTCTAAAAAACATCCAAACCACCAGATCCTTACATTGTTTGTAATAATTATTGGTGTACTAACATACCTGAAAAGATCAAAAGCCACTTAAAGGTGGGTAACCTGATTGACAGCCTCATCCCCATCTTTACCCTATCAAAATGCAGATTTTGGTATCAGGTGAAAGCTCATATTTTTTCTCATTGGCATATTGAAATTAAGCATTCCAAATCGGTATAGTTCCGAAGAAATCATCAAAAAACTGTCGAATTAGTCTCAATTGTGGTATACCACGTTTTCGACTAATTCAGCAGTTTTTTTATGATATCTTCTGAAATACACCGATTTGGAACTCCTATTTTCAGTATGTTAATGAGAAAAATAGGATCTTTCATTTGATATCAATTTATTACATGATCATGATGATTATCATTAATAGAAACACTGTAGACTACCAGTTTTACACTGTATAAAATGTCAGTAATTCCATAAAGAATTAGTCACATTTACAAGGAACATTTACATGTTCTTTTTGCATGAATGCTTCAAAGGGACAACATTTTATGTTATACATAAATTTTAAAGAATTTGATTTTCCAAATATATCAGGTCACCTTCCTTTAACAAGAATCAAATTTGACATTTCAGGTAATGTTTCAGGTTTCTGTCAGTATGAACACTTAAAATCAATACAACTGAATGGGGCTTCACATGAAATTTTTGATCTAATTCTAAGGGGCCTTGACTAATCCTTCACTTTCAATTTGAATTATGCAAATGAGCTACCTAATTAGCATATCTTGCAACAAATATTTAATGTGGCCTAGACTTATCCTCCCCTTTCACTCCAAACTTCAATTTATCCTTAAGCTCTGTGTGCTAGCCATGCGCTTCAACGGAAAAAGTTGAAGTTTTGAAATATTTTCTCAAAATATCAAGAACTATCTTAAGAACTACTGAACCAATACTAGGCTTGTTTGTACTCATTTTAATGCATTTTTCATGCTGATTCCAAATATGGTCATGAAAATTTACATTTCTGAAATTTTTGAATTAAAAAATTGAAAAATGTCGCCTGCAGTCGACACCAGCGTGAAGAGAGTTAAAGCAATACATCCCTTTGCCATATATGGACAATATGAATGAACATCTAGAACCTTCAGCACCATGGGCTTGTTCAAGTTGGAAGTCAAATATTCATCTCTTCATTCCAGCAAGAATACTTGCCCTCCAAGAATCTTACATAAAATTCTTTAGGCCCTTCACACTTGATTCAAAGTTTCCTGTTGTTTCCCCCACATTTGAAATTAATATCCACATTTGAATTAACTATTGAGATGTTTCAAAAAATGGAATAAAAAAGTATGTTTTTGCAGTCAAAATCCCCTGAATTTGTGGACTTTTTTGACGCAGTACACAATCTGAAATCCGTACTAGGCATACATCCGCTGAAGCGTGCCACAAGCAAATCATTAAATTCTTCAATAAATAACCTTATGTCTTAAAATTCCACATTTTGCCTGAAATTGAAACTTCAGAAAATAATAAATAATGAAAAAGTTACCACAGAAATAATTTGAGGGGAAATATTTGAATCAAATATGAAGGGCCTTGTCTGCCACTCTTCCTATAATAAGCTTATACGTCACACAATTTCTATACTGGAAATAATTTAAATCATCCCGTTTATATATAATTTAATTAGTACCAAATAGGCACACCCTGTAACAGGGGTGCAGCAGGTCTAGTGCATATGTAAGCAGTATACAGCACTTGCCAAATGTTGTAAGCATTTATTTTTGTACAAGGATAATTCCCACGTATCTGGTACAGATTATATTAAACTACCCAGCAAATACAAAATGTTTTGGTAACATTTTCAAAATGGTTGCATTATATAAAGGTTATGAAACATTTTCATAGCATTTTCAAAAGTTGCCACAATGTAGGGCCTAGTGCGACAAGGTGTTTTTAAGTGTTAACAAAATGATCATTTTAAATATTGTTTGCAAGAAAATTCTCAGATCAAAAATTTTCAATAATATTTTGACAACATAAATAATATTTACAATTTTGATACAGAATGTGTTTTTTCTAATCTTTTAATGTTTTAAAACTTTTTGAAGAAAAAACAGTTTTGAAAATGTTTAAGAACATATTTGGTATTTGCTGAGTAGAGTAGAAGACTGCTGTGAAAAAATGTCACATAAAAATGGACCAATTTGACAAAATTGTCTAATTCCTAATGGCATAGTTCAATAACCTTCATAGCTAAAAAGTTGACCTTAAGTTGTCGAGTATGAGTTTTTTACCATTCTATTGGTACAAGCAAGGTGGGGTTAAAGAACTATGTCCCCTAGAGAATGGGATGTTTAGATCATAGTAAAGATGTAGTGCATGCATGTTATTGACTATAGCCATCTGAATAGTTGACATGATGTTATCACAGAATATTTCTGCAGATGATGTACACATCATAGGATTATAATATGTGTACATCCATATCAAAAGTATGCCCTTGTCGGTTGCTACAAGTCTCTTTTTACATAGCTAGGAATAAATACCAGACTCCTCTCAAGTAGCGGTCAATTCAAATCATCCCCAAGTCATATGGTTTAAGAATGCTCTACTGGTTGATTGGTTTTGTTCCCTTCAATAATAGGATGTTAAATTAGATTAAAATTTGCTTGGGTGCCACTAACAAAGGAAGTTTATCTAGCTGCCAACAGGTACATCATTCCGCTATGGATGTACACATGAGGGTTGAGAGCCAGAAAGCCTTAACTCACAAAGGATTCTTTTGTGAGTTAAGGCTTTGGTTCTCAACCCTTAACATATTAGATGGCTTTGAGAGTTATACAAGTATATATCACATCAGCCTTTACTGAGCTGAGGAGGGCGGTTGATGTCTGGATTGATTCCATCTTTTCCAGTATTCCTCATTGCCTTGTTGCCATGGTAGAGCCGTCTTCTATTAATGTGCTCCACAACAGGTCCTGGAATCTCTGACTCTACAAGTTGCATATAAATAAGTCTGTGTATTTATTTGTTTGTATGCTATACCCAGTGGTGTAGCCAGGACTTTTTTAGAGGGGGGCAAGGCAAATTTCCATGGGGGAAAATTTTGACGGAAATGGTCAAATATGGGCTAAAAATGACAAAAAAGCCTCCCACAGAGGTGGCAAGAGGTGGGGGCAAGACTTCTCACAGGGGGCAGCTACCCCCTGGCTACGCCACTGGCTATACCTCGAAACATTCACCTCTCATATGGCAAACCATACACAGATCGAGTATAGGATGGAACTTTTAGTCAGAACATGTACACAATAATGATATTTATAGTCAGTTAGTATTGTTTGTTGTCAAGTATACTAAACCGCTGTCTCACACTGTACGGACTGATATCTTGAATACATATATCTGTGGACGTTTCAAGAATAAGGAACCCAGCTAGCAACCTCTAACCTCACAATGTTATATGCACCAATCTTACACTGTCAGATTCCATGATGTCCTGGCTAGCTGGTTGGCTGGGTTAATGATGAATACAAAATAAGCAAGCTTATGATTCCTCCAAGTTCCTCATGATTTAAGTATACCATATGCTCTCAGAGTACATACTAAAATAAAGATAAGCCAAAGTAGTGTTAGGGATAAAGCAGTTATGACTTTGGAAATTTTTTTCCCACCAAGTTCACCACCAATTACCTGCATGGATAGAAAAATAGAAGAAACAAGAAATGTTTTTATAATTAAATAATAATGACAACAACAACAACAATGATAAAAAACGATGCAATTTTGTATTGCAGCAAATTAATGCACCATAAGAAAAGAACCTTAAAAGGTCTCACCCCCTCATCAAAATGCAGATCAGTTGAAAAGCAGATCCAAAGCTGGGGCCACCCGCCAAAATGACAATCCAAGAAAGAAAAGGAAATGGAAATGAGCCCTTTATTGAACAGTTCGCTATTTTTTTGTGAAAATGCAATCAGCGAAATATGTGCCTATGTCATTACTAAACTCAAAAAAGTATACGTACGTGATAATAGGCCCAATCGCCATTATAACTTACGGTTTTTGAGAGCAGTTTTGGGACACTTTGACCTCGGACATATCAGGGAAATTGCTGTAATCATTATTAATTAATTAATTATTGTCATAATGTTATCATTAAAAATATTTAAATAATTAATTTATTCAATAATAATGTTTTTGGGGTTTGTTTTTATTCTTGTAAAACATTTTAGATTATATTTTGTATGCACGAAAAACCAATTTTTCTGAATTTTCCCAATAGCTCAGTGGGCAAAGTGTCCCAAAACCTGCAAAAACTGTCCCACAATGCATTGCAAACTTCCAATGCTGATTTGGCTTATTTCCTCTTGAAATACAAAATATTTTGCTTCAAAAAAATGGATATCTTACCTTCCTTCTTATTATCAATAGTATGATACATGCACTCCCTACAGTAATAAAGCTGATGACTCCCAGATCTAAATTCTCTGTACCGATTATAAACTTTCTACGATCAGGATGGAAGTGGTTGTACATAGAACTCATGATCCAAGGCAGACCTAGACCCAAGAAGACGTTTACACTGTTGCTTCCTGAAAAAAAAAACCAAAGAATACAAAATTGTCAACTGAATCTTATTTTTTTTACGATATGGCATAACAGCAGAGACAAAAAAAAAAAAATTTAGAAGCTGCTGACGAGGAAGCACCCAGAAAGTGATTAACCTCCCTGCTGAAGCTGGCCCTCGATCTAATGGTTGGAATTTGGGCAGGAAGAGAATTCCATAATTTGGCAGTAGATGGTAGAAATGATTTTTCATGGCTGACCAGGTTTGATCTTGGGACCTCCACTGCTAGGTCATGGGATCTCACAGACCATCGCAACCTGGGGTCATGGACATGGATGTCTGGCATCAGCTGGCATAATAACTTGGGGGCCTTCAACATCCTAATATTTTAAAACTTTTCCTGCTAATCTCACCTGTAATGTTTCCGATTGCTGCATCTGCATTTGTATCTTGTATAGCTGCACTGCGGCTGGCAAAAGTATCAGGTACACTGGTTCCTAATGCTATGATTGAAATCCCAGCAACACTTGGCGCAATGTTCATCACACAACTTAATAAGCCAGCAAGCTAGAAGAAAATTGAGAGAACATTAGTGTATTGGGCCTGCATCAATTTCAACGTACATGAACATGGATATAATATTTTGTGACAGGTTGCATGAAAAATATTGCGGGAAACAATACGGTAATGCAACCGTAATTTTACCTCAAATAATTAAATGTTACCTCATGCCCATTTTGAAACCTGAAACCGGAAACTAAGAATTCACTGTGAAAAGCCTAACCAGAGGGTTCTTATTGGCACACATGTAGGCAGATTCAGGAAACATTTTCAGCCATTTTGATGGCTCTCAATTTATGAAAAATATGGTTTAAGAAAGGGTGTTTTTTCCAAAAATGTTCAAAAAAAGTGCAAATTTTTCGTAACTTTTCAAAGGCATTTTTCAAAAATGTGTATAATTTTGAGTATATTTTTCATCAAATTTGGTGTAAAGTAGGATAGTTTTTCAGAGTCCCAGCCGCACATCCCCACCCACACCCAAAGTTTAGAGCCCCATGGGGTGTAACAAACAAACAAACAAACACACATAGAACCAAGTAGTCCTTACCTGTTCAACAACAGCTGTACAAGCTCCAATCCAACCTAATGATATGAAAAATGACGGCCAGCCTCCGCCATAATGACTGCAAAACAAACAAAACATTTCAGTCAAGACAGGAATCTATTTGGAGCATTTGAGAGACATTGTCACTTGTAGGAGATAGTTATACCTACCGTATTTCATCAAATAAACGCCCCCGAGGCGTTACATTTTCCCAAGGGAGGCGTTTATTCAAGGTCAATTTTAAAACGATAATTCCCGTTAAAATCATTAGGTAAACTTAAAACTCACGCTAAAATGACGAACTATGAACTAGAAACACTGACTTCTGGTTCACTTCCGGGTTTCTGATCCAGATTTTCGCCAATTATTGACGCTATTATCGACCATGTGGGCAACTTGGTAAGCTTACTACACAAGATAGCATGGAAATATCGGCATTTTTGAAACATCTTGGTTGAAAATACCCCCAGTCAGAACTAGTTCCTCCCAGTAAAAACCTGAAATTTGTGCAAAATTTGTTGATTTTGCTCTAATTAACACCCCAGAAAATGAATCAACTTTCTATCATTTTCAGGTCTTTTTTTGTTGAAAACTTTATGTACCATTTCTGAGAATCTGACTGCACAGATTTCTCCAAGACATACATTCACTAACAGCTACTAACAAATGGCCACGTGCAGGACCAAATGATTGATTAAAGAGAACCAATTTCATATATCCTTACCAGGTCTTGTTTTGCGGAAAAATTTAAGTGCTTACTGAGAATTTGACTGCACAGATTTCTCCAAGACATACATTCAATAACAAGAGGCCACGTGCAGGACCAAATGACGATTAAAGAGAGATCTATATAATATAGAAGTTAATTGTGGCTGTGTTGGTTTGAAAAGTGTATTTAGTAGATCCAATAAAGAATAGTTCTTATGCACTATTATGATTTTTGCCATCCCCATATTTCTCTTTGCCCCCACCCTAAAAAAAAGCATCCTGGTGCTGCCATAGTCAAAGTATGTGACTCTAACTTACCAGGGTGGCATAAATGAGAAGAGGACCTTCCAGAAAAATGTGATGAAATGGAGGACGTAGTCCAATTTGCTTGGTGGTATCTCTTTGCCGTTCTCATCTACATCTCCTCCAACTGTCATGGCCCTAGAAATAGAAACCAACAAATAATTATTATATGCCGCATTTTAGCCTTCAAATATGCTTCCTGTAATGGGCCATTCTGTTTTATACCCCCCCCCCCCCCCACCCACCCGCTCTCCTCTCATCCCTGTTGTCATGGCAACTTACCCTTTAATTTGTTCTCCCCATGTTTCCTGTTCTCCTTCATCATCCAAGACATTAGCTAGTCTGGTTTCAAGGTCATCTGTGAGATGAAAATGTGTAAATATAATGACTAACTTATATCACTAGGATGCACAACATGCTCATCTATCAAGGCACAGTTCTTTAACCCTAGTACATTTGCACATTCATTGAATGACCTTAAATTTGGGTACAAAAACTTTATGTAATTGAGTTTATTGAACTATGCCATTGGGACGAGGCTATTGTGGTCCATAGTGTATCATCCATAAACATTTATACTTTTATAATAATATTCATTTTAAAATGCACACCTGTTCCATTTGGGAGAAGAAATGTGCAGGTAAAAGGTAAAGAAAATAGAACCAAAGAGTCCTCACTCAGACTAGTCCTGTGCATTACGCCATGGTAAATAAATCCACAATATAGTAATCATAATGTGAAGACTTGTACTTCTCCATGCAACTTTAATGTCCAGTAAATTTATTTTTTTCTTCAAATATTACCCAAATTAATATTATCCTCAACACTTTGTTTACTAAAATATCAGCCTTGATTGGAAAATATCAATTAGAAATGAAAATAAATGATTATATACATAATTAAAAGACGGTATACATACCACTATTTAAATTAGCCACTGCTGCACAATGTTCTCCTAGTTTAGCGCCAACACTTGGATTCCTTAGAGTGATCACAAAGTTTTTGGAGCCCTGAACAGATTGACAAACAAACACAAACACAAACAAACGTTAGCCTCTTCCTCTGTTTGTACAAACATAAAATTAATTTACAACTTGTTAAGAAAAGTTAACTCCTATGGACTCAGATGGAACTTTTAAAACAGCCTCCTTTTTATAATGAACCATTGTTATGACAGTGTCAGGCCAATTGCCCCCCCCCCCCCATTCAAGACAGATTGATGCTAATGATAACCAGCACATGTTTTGCTACTTTCAGTGTACACGTGACCCACATTTTAAACCTGCGGTTGCCAAGTATAATGACACCTTAGATACCTATAAATGTGTTTATATAATTTATGTCTTCGATTTCTCGTTATATTTTGAAGTATATTATTGAAATTGATGTGATACATGAGCTGCACAAACAGTGGTTTTCCTTGTAAGATTTTATAGTGTTAGGGTCAATATGCTTGTGTACTTCCTGTATAATTCATGGAATTACTATTGTAATTTAAAATCCAAAATGTTTATATAATTTAATATTGGCATGAAAGTATTATTATTACCTTGGTTTCTTTGTTAACTTCTATATCTATCAGCTTAGAGGTTTCATTATGTTTGAAGCACAGTGTTCCACATGTTGTGATGTAGTCAGCTCCATCTGTGAGTGTCTCGCACCCCTTAGCTGTACCATCGCTGTAAACAAAGGTACAAATACAAAATCATTTTCCTAAAACTGCATTTCCAATTTGTTGCTGATGGGTTGGTACACTATTAGTGTGAATCAGAGAGAAATAAGGTCTTGAAGAACTGGACATGCTCAAATGAGGATCCAAGTACCTTTCTGCATGGTAGGACTATTCAAACTAACAAACAAACAGACAAACAAACACACTTACATGGTTGTATATTGCAGTGTGACGTTACCATCAGATCCTTTTGTTCTCACAACTTCTGCTGTAAGGACTCCTTTTCCCATGTCCGCTGCATAATTGGGGCTCAAAAATGAAAACTCGCCAGGAACTGAAAGTTAACAAAAATAGATAATAATTTTAAAATGGCAAGAAATAATTAAATTTCATCTAAGCTACATTACACCCAGGGAGAATTCTTTAGTACAGGGTGGTATTTGAGGGAATTTTTTGTGAAATTGACAATTTATTGAAAATTTGGTCCAATTGATTTTGCAATAATTTTGGACACTTGAAAAATATCGGCCTACTGCTCATAGTAGGTACTACTCACCATCATCATCAATGATTGTAACCCTGGTAACACTGGGATCTCCAAGACCAGCCCCACCATCAGGATTCTTGAGGATGAGGTAGAAGTCCATATCGCATTCATATTGGTTGTCGTTGACGATGGGTATTGAGATGGTCTTACGCCATTCCGTCTCTTTGAATACCTTGGATGTTTGGAAATAATTATGATATTTATGGTAATAAAATACTGATTTGAATAATTATCATAGTAAAAAATATTTTTCAGATAAAGAAGTGGATGTACACCAAATGAAAAGGTGATGATGAACAAGGAGAAGAAGGATGAGAAAAGGAAAAGACAAAGAAGGAGAGGACAAAAAATAAGGAGAAGAAGGAACAAAGAGAAAAAGAGAAGAAGACAAAATAAAAGAAGAAGGAGTGGGAGATGGAGGAAGAGGATGAGGAGGAGGAGGAACAAGTACTTAATATAATAAAATCAGTCAAATATTTTATGCTTTTAAATTTTGAACTTTTCTTGGTAACAGAATGATGAAAATAAGCTCTAAAATATCAGTGACAAAATAAAAATCAGTGGGCCTTCAAATATCAAAACCATTGGTCATATTTCATATTTAAACTCCACACATTAATTAATCAAAACCAATCGACAGGATTTTTAAATATCATAATTACCACTTCTAAGTAATTGAATATAGAAGTGGTGAGAAAAGGTACCAAATTATTAAAGTTATTATTTTCTTTGATTTAAGTTCATCAGAGTACATAATCTTTTGAAAATCAGAATTTTTTAAAGAAAAATAAATGCCTTCTATCGAGCTAATCTTAGTATCTTATAACATTGCTTTTAGGGGAATCAAGAGATTTTCTGTCTGCCCTATGGAATAAAACCACAATATCTGCTTTATAGTATACATATATAAACTGCATTTTTACTGGGGATGAAAAAAGTTTGGTGACAATTATTGGGACACACTAATATTTATCATTACTTCGCAGTGGTGGCACCAAGTGCCCCCAGTCAGAACTCTTGCCCCCCCCAGTAAAATCCAAAATTACGAAAAATTCCACTTTTTGTGGCAATTTTGCACAAAATTTGTTGATTTTGCCCCCCCATGAAATTCACTAAATTCCCCACTGAAAAAATTTCCTAGTGCCGCCATTGTTACTTTGTACGTTATTTGAAAGCAGCTGAGGCTGTTATAACTATCCACAGCTTATGCTACAAAAAATTCAATAAAAAAACATATTCCCCTTTCTCTAAGGACAAATATGTGTTCCCTAAATCTCAAACCTCCCCTCTACCCCCCCCATGTTAGTATTGGTCTGTCACTGAATCAACTTACCAATGTCCCTTGCGTGAATTTGAACTCTGTCTCTGGTTTTGCAGTTCCTTCCCTTGTTTCAAAAGACACGTTCACAACGCTGTTGATGCAGTCATTGTCTGGTCCCGTTTCATCATCATGAACTTCATATGTTAATGCATTCCCATTCTCCTATGATTACAAATAAAAATTACATGTTATTATGCCAACAATTCATACATTGATATTTTAAGGAATGGCTTATATTTTTTTCCACTTCTGCTACAACTATTTATTAATTAATCTTATATCAATTGATAATTTGCATTTTCAAGCTGGAGCATTCCAAAGGTTTGTGAGCGTAGCACTTTTAACGTAATTAATGTAAATTTAGCCTGAATCGTATTTACATATTTTCCTTATTTATGTTTTTGCTTTTGAGGACAGCATAATCCAATGTTACTAGGTCATAGTGACTACTACCATTTCCATTATTTATTTATTTTATTTTTCCATTATTATACCATTTTTCATCATGATGTGGCAGTGACGTCAACGCTTTGAAGCAGCTGTTTCGCTCATGCATCTATGCAGCGTCTTTAAGCGTGTGTGTGTGTAGGCCTACACCAGCTCTTTGAGCGAACGCTAGCGATTTAAGGCTGCACCCAATAAATGCAAACTGATGTCACTGCCCCATCAGGGTGAAAAATGGTAGAGCTGTGACTAAATATATCATATAACTAGGTTTCATTATCATTGAGGTATAGGACTTTTTATTTTTTCGGAGAAGAGTAGGTAGGGCAACTACTTGATTATATTTCTACATGTTCATACTACATACTCTGAAATTTTTAGAAAATTCGCACAAGTCCATTTTTTTTTAAATCACATTTTTGTTCCTAAAATGGGGGTTATAGCGCCCTCAACAGGCACTCTCTCCATAGGGCTACATGTAAAGACCAGTTATAGACAAATGGTCCTAAAATAAAACGGACTCAAATTTTGCATATGATGTATGCTGGAATGTTATGCAAGTGATGTCGTTGCTGCTCTTCTAAATTCATTTTTAAAATGTCCGCCCCAGACCAAGGTGTGTGAGCCACCTTTTCTTGCTTATTCATTTTCCAAGAATAAATTGAAAATGAACTTTAAGGGAAAACTTGTTTTTTATCTTTCCACTTTAAGGGAAACTTCACCATTTAGCTATGCTTTATTTCTTTGGGTATGTTGTGGAATAGATTCAAGGTATTGTTTGTCTCTTCCTCAATTCAGATAAGACTGGAAAAAATAAAACCCTTAACTGAAAGTGACATGCCTGTTTTTAAGAATTATTCTATATAAGGGTTCAAGTATAATATTTGTCTCTGCCTATTTTAGGGATGTATCAGCCAAAATAGACTTGGGAGGGAAAACATAACCATTAATTCTTATTTATCTTTTGGGTATGTTGTTGAATAGCTTCAATACATTGTTTTCATGACTCTCAATTCCAATAAAATAAGACTGAAAAAAAAAAGCCTTAATTGAAAGTGAAATGCATGCTTGTTTCTAAGAATTATTCTATATAAGGTATACAATAGAGGCTTCAAGCATACAGTAAAACCTCATCTACAAGCATATAGAGTGATTTTGATATTAAAATGAAGCAGCCATAAATATTAAAATGCAATAGATTGGTCTTACAATAGTACTATTTGTATATGCTTGCATCGGTAATTTATTTGCTAAAACTCCATAATGGTCTAATTTGTTGATGGATGGTGCCTGGATTAATTTAGCTTTCATCAAAATCACTCTATATGCTTGTAGACGAGGTTTTACTGTATTTGTCTTTGCCTTTACAAGCCAAAATAGACTTGGAGGAAAAAACTGAATAATTATATAATTTTTGGGGTACATTGTTAAATAGATTCAAGGCATTTTTGCTATCTACTGAAGACAGCAACAGGAATATTTACCATCTTCTGAAGACAGCATCAGATATATTTTGCTTTCTACAGTATCACTTACAATTATTACAAATCATCTTAGTAGTTTTAACTTTGCTTTCATCAAATCCCAAAGATAACCCTAAATTGATTCAATGTAAGGCCAAAAAAATGTGGTTGGTTGCCCTCTGAGACCGACTGAAAAAAATTAGAAATCTTGGGTCAGGTTTTTTTTCTCCAATCACTTTTTTTTTTAAAGAAACCTTTAAGTTTGACAGTCTCAAAGACATTTCATATTTATCATGCACTCATTTTATGCATTTAAATGCATATTTGATTAAACACAAGAAGTTTTTTCCATTAAAATTCAGTCCAAAAAGGCAAATGTTTTACCGTTTAAAATGTTCAAACATTTGTCATTACTCGGCTTTCCATAAAACAGAAATAAAAATAGAATCAAACTACCGATACTCCACATTTTTTCTTGTAAGGGCAACCAAACAATTTATTTTATTGGCCTAATGCCTGTTTTGCAGAAGGAGAACCTTTTGAATAACCCTCATCTTTTTGAATAATCCTCATCTTTTGATTAATTTTGGTACACAGCTGAAACACTCGAAAATGTTTTCAACTCATGCACTTGTTCCCAGCAATTTCTACCAATACAGATTCATTTATATGTTATGAAACCATCCACTGTCATGGTCAATCTAATTAATTTGCATGTAGAATGAATGACCTTGAGCTTGGTGCACAAATGGCCGCTAAAATGCAATTACCACGGCTGCAAAAAAATCACAGGCCAAATTGAGCGATTGTGTTATTAATTTTGTTAACTTTCCTCACTAGACTAGTCACTCTCATATCCTATGATTGCAGTCATTGTGCATAATATATGACTTTTAAGTCATATGTAAGTTTGTGCCTCAATTTCTTGATGCATAAGAGTGTATGCCATTATGACATATAAGATTTTTAAGATTAAAATCTTCGGTTTGAAGGTGTGAATTATAATCAACAGAAAAACAAAGAGCTGAGGTTGTCAGATTGTGCCTAAATTTCTTGATGCTGAAGAGTGCATGCCATTATGACATGTAAATTATATATTTTCTTAAACAGCAAGTTTAAGTCTTTTCTCAGTTTCATCCTATAAGAAATGGAGCCCTACCAACTGTGTAAAAGCCATTTCTGGTATCACATTTACCTGGTACTTTATAGAGTAGTTAATGCAATATACCTCATGTTATCTTCAGTAGATAGCAAAATATGCCTCATGCTATCTTCAGTAGATAGCAAAATATGCCTCATGCTATATTCAGTAGATAGCAAAATATACCTCATGTTATCTACAGTAGATAGCAAATTATGTCTCATGCTATCTACAGTAGATAGCAAAATATGCCACATGCTATCTACAGTAGATAGCAAAATATGCCTCATTCTATCATAGTAGATAGCAAAATATGCCTCATGCTATCTACAGTAGATAGCACAATATGCTTCAGTATATCTACTATAGATAGCAAAATATGCATCATGCTATCTACAGTAGATAGCAAAATATGCCTCATGCTATCTACAGTAGATAGCAAAATATGCCTCATGCTATCTACAGTAGATAGCAAAATGCCTCATGCTATCTACAGTAGATAGCACAATATGCCTCATGGTATCTAAAGTAGATAGCAAGTTTTATATACTTCATTAATATATTCTTGTTCATTGATTGGTTAAAAGTGGATCACATGACCAAAAATAGTTCTACCATCAGTACCCCAATCCGTAAATAGTACCTCTAAGCCGTAAATAGTATTTTCAATGTCCCGGATGAGCCGTAAATAGTACCTCCAAGCCGTAAATAGTACTTTTGACCATGCCTTCGGCGTGCTTGCTGTTCGATCTTGACGGAACAGTTCACGCACGCCTTGAAACTGCCATATAGCGTGATTTCGCGCTGCTGTAATTGGTTAGCACGACTTTAGCCTATTCGATTTTTTTGAAGGGCAAAATATAGGTTGTGCTTAAATTGATCGTGCTGTTCACTCAGGATAGAAGCTGGAGAGTCAAAACGTCAAATAATTTTTCTTTTAACCAATCAATGAACAAAGAACATATTAATGAAGTATATAAAACAAATACATACTGCCTTTATTCGAAGTTCTGGTTAAAACTATGGTCCCTCGTTGAGATCAATTAATACTATAAAATAGTATTATTGATCTCACCTCGGGCCCATAGTTTTAACCAGAACCTCTCATGGCAGTATATATTTGTATAATGTCTCATGCTATCTACAGTAGATAGCAAAATATGCATCATGCTATCTTCAATAGATAGCAAAATATACCTCATGCTATCTACAGTAGATAGCAAAATATGCCTCATGCTATCTACAGTAGATAGCAAAATATGCCACATGCTATCTACAGTAGATAGCAAAATATGCCTCATGCTATCATAGTGGATAGCAAAATATGCCTCATGCTATCTACAGTAGATAGCACAATATGCTTCAGTATGTCTACTATAGATAGCAAAATATGCATCATGCTATCTACAGTAGATAGTAAAATATGCCTTATGCTATCTACAGTAGATAGTAAAATATGCCTTATGCTCTACTGTAGATAACAATACACCTGATGTAAATTTGTGGTATCTGATACCTCTATATCATGAATCATGAAAGAAACAATTATTTGTTTTTAGACTATTAAAATTGTGCAAGAAGGTCCCACCCACAAAAGCTGCCAGCTGTCATATTTTTAAATGCATACAATATAGAATGCAGATATTGTCAAATGTCTATAGGGCAGCTATTGCAGATAGGGCAATCTTGCACTCCTTATAATACTTACTGTTACACTCCCATTCACTGGAAACTGTTTTCTGCAAAGAACCAACAAAAAGAAAACTTTTGAGTTAGAAAAGCTTGAAAAGTAAAATCACAGAAAAGAACTTTTTTACAAGGATATTTGTAAACATAATGTTAATAACTAAAACCTGTTCATTTACAAGTTGATGTTATGAGACCACACACCACTAAATCAGGTCCAACCCTATCTGACTGAAGAAATAACAACCAGTGTTTCCATTCGATGACCATACCAGGTGCATTAAAATGGGGAAAAAACTTGGAATGAAGGCCGATGTGCCCATTTTTTGTGATAGTTGTACTCTGTGTATGTTTTTCTCAGTATCTAAGCATAAAAATATTTAAAATATTACAATTCTAAAATTTTAAGAAGGTTTTTTGGTTTCTTAGGCACTTGGTTTAGTGTGTGATCCCTTATGCATATGTTTGTTTGTTTGTTTGTTTGAGTTGCCAATAAAATGTGGTTTCTCTTTCTCTCTTTTCCCTTCCCTTTCTCCCACCATCACTCCTTCTCCTTTATTCCCCTCCTTTCCCTCCATTTCTATCCTCCCTCTTCCTTAATTCTTCTCTTTCCTGTGCATTTCTTTCCCTTCTCTTCCCGCTCTATCTCTCTCTCCTATCTTCTCGTTTCTCTCACTTCTTTCTAGTTTTTCTAAATCTTTCATCCAAAAAAATGTGTTAATTTACCAAGTTGATGTTATTTTGTTTGTTTGAGCTGCATAATAGAATAAGTGTCACAAATAAATTGGCATCTTATTTCTTGATACTTTCATAAAACCCCACTTCAACTAAGTTTACCCTACTGAGAAGTATTCCTGTTCATATAATACAGGCGGCTGAAGAGCTCAGCGTATTTGCCCTGTGGCATGAAATAAACCTCAAACATGTGTTAGCTTTACTACTTGAACAACAGGAAACACTACCTTGTGTTGACATTATCTTATGACTATATGATGTGTGACTTCTCTCTCTTTCTCCCCTCTCTCTTTTCCTCTTTCCCTCTCCCATTCCCTTCCCTTTCTCCCTCCATCTCTTTTGTTAACTCTCCTCTCCCTCCGTTTCTTTTCGCTCTTTCTCTTCAATGTTTAAAAATTTTAAAGGACCCCTTTGGAAATAAGCCCTTCTTAGGGCTTGGAGGGTTATCCTATGCATATTTGCATTGTATTGTATATCGCTCATTCTACAAAATCCGGTGCCAATCCACAAAAAAAATTGAAAAAATAAAAGTTGTTCAAAAAGACCTGCTTTTTGTGTTTTTTAAAAGTAAATGTATCACTACTTTCAGATGTAAAAAATTGCCAACACCACTTGCATATTTTTCTTTCAGGAAGTCATGATGTTTTTTAACACTAAAACTCAATGCAATGTGAGCTACGTTACCGACTATAAAATGGGCTGGTTTTACTCAATCCAAGGTCATAAAAAGCAAATTAAAGATCACTTGAGTGAAATGTAAAACAGATTTCACCATTTCATAGAAGTTTTGAAGATGCTTAAATGAGTGTGTAACGTAGCTCACAGTAACGTAGTTCACTGGTTTTTAATGTTTTTAATGTGATTTGCGAACGTTAGAACGTTATGTCGGTTAATTCTAATATAAATGGGGTTCGACCACTGGTAGCTTTCACATATTATTAGGAAGTACATGTAATACAAGTGCATACTATAGAATCCTGGTAACGTAGCTCACCAATCTTAACATGGTCGGTCGAAATTTCAATGTTTACAACATTTCTATGCCAAAATGCTACAGCATCACGATTTTTACTGTGATTTTTAAAAACCTATGAGTGTTTCCTTTCAAAAACCGCAAATTACATTGAAACCTCTGTTTTACTTCTTTCCAATAACGTGTGTTAAAAAGGGGTAACGTAGCTCACAGCGTTTTGGTGGAAAGTGCAATTTATTTTAGAATTACACAAAGACATTTTAATCACTAAAAATAATGTTGATAAACAATATGATGGTGCGTTATCTAATTAAAAACAACAAATATGTAAAGAAATCGCATTTATTCAAAGAAAATATTCAGGGTTAGATGTGACACTTGAGCTGTGGAAACGCATTTTTAGCGATTTTTGAGCCTTTGCAAGGGTTAATCAGGCTGAAGAAAGCATTTAAAGTATGGAAAACTATATATGTCCGTGTAGATCTCGTTGAGTTCTACCAGAAAAACAACATATTTGATGCCCTAAATGCTCGTCAAAGTTTTTGTGGACCAAAGAATGGAAAAAAGGCTATTGGCACCGGATTTTGTAGAATGAGCGATATTGTAATTTGAAATGTAATTTTTATGTCTTTTTATATTCTATGTTTTTTAATGTGAACTCTGTAAATTGAATGATATGCATGAATTAACTCAAATCAAAATCAAAATCAAATTCAATTCTCCTTTCCTCTCTGTACATTTCTTTCCCTACATTTGTCAACTCAGTGGCATAGCCAAGAGAGAGCAAGGGGCAGTATCCCCCTCCACCCCCCACCACCACCCCCAGATGCAGTCACCCTGATAATTTAAGCCATTTTTGTACTTTTATAGTCCATTTATAATATTTATCAAAAATTTCCCCCTTATAAGTTGCCTTTCCACCGTCTTTTGAAAAAGTCCTGGCTAATCCACTGTTTCACCTTTCTCTTACTTATCTTCCCTCTTCTATCATTTCGTTTTTGTTTCTACATCTTTTCTATCTCTCTTCACTAAATATACTGAGCACATCATTCTGAGCAAATTTGACATGTTCAATTGCCTTCATGTTTACATACAGTTTGTTTGAATTTTGCTTCATTTGAGCCTATTGACCTCCTTTTCTACTGCAAATGACGAGACACAGAAAAAAATATGCTACATAACTAACTCTTGTTTTCTAAAATCCAGAAGCCACAAGCGACAAAGAGCCCAAATTAGAAGGGGGGAACTTGCAAATATTGAAGTGACGAAATAATAAATTACTAATATTTTGATTTAAATTAAATTTAAATTGTTATTATTTTTCTGGAGGAAATGAAATACTTTTTTTAAATAAGAATTTACACTAACAGCCGTTTTAACGAAGTCAGGTAATATATATATCGAGGGCTTAGAGCCAGAACTAGCTATGTCCGTTTGTTTTCTCAATTTCATGTTACTCATTTCGGCAACAAATCTACGGTTAATTATGCCCTCCATAATAAATGCAACTGACTTTGGGGTATATGCATGGTTACTTGAACAGTTAGTTAGATGCAAGTGACCATGCATATACCCCAAAGTCACTTACATTTTCTTATGGAGGGCAGAGTTAACCGTCCAAATGCGTAACATGTAATTGAGAAAACAAATGGACATAGCTAGTTCTGGTTCAAAGCCCTCGATATACAACTGTAATCTTGACAAATAACAAAAACTATCTATTAAATTTTATGAGAAACATACAAGTACCGTACTGACTCGAGTATAGTCCCACCCCGGTTTTGGGTGAACATTTTTCAAAATTGGAGGTGGGACTATACTCGAAGAATATATAGAATACATATAGTACAAATTTATTCAAAACACATAGGCCTACATTTTTTTTTTAAATCAACCATGAATGATCCTAGCATTTAGCTCTAGGTCCAGGGACACTCTTGACTCCAAAGCTGAAAAAATAAATAACTTACAAAAAAAAAGAAAAAAAAGGATGTGGGGACTATACTCGCGTCAGTACTGTAGAAGCAAAAATTAAGTGTAAGCCTCATTACAGCTATGCATTAGATACAATAAGATGTATTAGAGGTATCATCAATGACATTACATGCGGAAATGCATATTGATATTATTTCTATTACTTGTGAAGTGCCCAAGGCTAAGCTGGGGCCTAATAGTATAGGTTCTTTTCTTAAACGTTATAGTAAGAGGATTATTGCACAATGTATAAGAAATAAATTTGAAGGATAAAAACGAAGATCTTACTCATCTTAGTGATATATTGATGAAGGAAGCATGAATTCCTGGCTACTCTAAAAACATTGTGTTTAAAGACTTTAAGGGGTACTACACCCTGTGGAAATTTTAGACTATTTTTGCATTTTTCTCAAAAATAATAACACACTGGTAACAAAAGTTATGTATATTATTGGGGCAAGGAATCCAATTACTACACTGAAATTTCAGTGCCTCAAGACAAGCGGTTCCATATATATGATAGGAAATGAGGTACATCCTACCGGTACCTTATTTCTTATCATAAATAACGAACCGCTTGTCTTGGGTCACTGAAATTCCAGTGTAGTAATTGATTCCTTGCCCTATAATACACATAACTTTTGTTACCAGTGTGTTATTAGTTTTTGAGAAAAATGCAAAAAATAGACACATTTTTATCGAAGGGTGTAGTACCCCCTTAAGTTAAATTGCCAGATTTGTAAAACCAAATCTTACAATGCTTCCTGTTCAATTGTAGTGTGTTGCAGGTGTGATATAAGCTTCCTCTCATTACTAAAGAACGTGAGACATACCAAATTTAGTTATTTTGGATTGATTTATCTGGTATTCACGTTAGCATAGGTGTAAAGAATCGCAAACTCTGCATCATGCTACATTCAGCTGCACACAAGATCAAATCATAATAATGCCAGTCACGTTCTATGGTTTACGCTACAGCTTGTGTATATGTCACCATGGTAATCACTCATTGGAATAATTATTGAACTTGATATTAATTAAAAAATACATAGTCCTAGTAGTAGCTAATCAAGGCAACATGTTTCTATAAGATCATCAAGGTTACACTCAGGAAACAAGACCTTTTTTTTAAACTTGTTGACTTAATTTGTGATATATTATTAAGAAAAGTCCTAAATATATGGTTTTACTCATCTTGGAGATGGGATCACAGATATCAAATATTTGCTCGTATAGTTCTGTAGATCTAGTCTAAAAGTAGGCCTATATACCAACATGTATTTTTGCATAATTTACTGACATGTTCCAGGTTTGTGGGATATGAGAAAAAAAAGGTTCAAAGTGTAGCACCTTAAAACAGTTTTATGAAGAATTAAAATATTTCTGCAAAGGCCATAATGAACCATTTTAGATATGAAACATGTTCTGTACAGGCCAGAAAGAACCATGTTGGGTTCTTGTAATACGCGGATTTAGGGGTTCTCTACCGGAAGTCAATTTGTGCCAAAATTCCTTCCCTCAATGCAATATATGTATTGCATAACAAAGAATATTGATTAACCTCCGAACTGTATCTATTGTTATGCAAAACGCTTATTGCATTGTGGGAAGGAATTTCGGCACAAATTGACTTCCCGGTAGAGAAACCCTAAATCCGCGTATTGCATAGAATCCTTTTCTCTTGAGCTACTTAGTTGGAGACATAGCCCTGCAAATGCTCCGCTTTTGTTATGTTTACTGTATTCACAGGAAACTTACAAGGAAGCACACAAACAAACAAATAAACAAACAAATATATAATAAATAAATCAAGCTGAACTGGATGATTGAAGAATCATTTACTTGATGAAATGTCATGACAACGCATTCAATAACATATCAAATCACAGCTTGTATATGTACCATTGTATTCATTGCCACTACCTGGTACTATTAAAAACTTGAAATTAATTTAAAAATACAATTCCCAGGACAATATTCCTAGCAGTAGCTCATTACTCATGATTACGGCAACAGATTTCCAAGGTATTCCCAACTTTTTGACTTGCATTTTGATAATAAAAAGTAAAAGACTTCTCGTCACGTTCTCTAGTTTCACAGCTCGTCACGTTTTTCTAGTTTCACAGCTTGTGTATGTACCATTGTAATAATTGGCACTACTTGGTATTGAGCTTAATATTAATTTAAACAATACAATTCCCGGGACAATTCTACTATGATTATTGCAACAGGTTTCCAACGTTTAAATCAGCAATGCCCACGCAACAGCCTTCTAACTTTTTGACTTACTTTTTAATAAAAAAAATAACGGACTTTTATTTACTACAGTTATGCTCATCTCAAAGGGGATCTTGCGAAACATTGCGCCTGCAGTTCTGTTGATATTGCGGTTTTCGAATAAGGCTAAAAACACACATGTTTGTTTGTGCACAAGTTGACATTTCTCAAGTGTCATCATTCATCTAAATATCGTCTTGTTTAAACAACACTCATTTTACTCTAATATAGTCATTTAAGATTTGTTACCGCATGAAACCAAATCTTCCCTCCATAATCCAAACTTCCTATCACTACTTGTTAAGTTTGAATAAAACTGCAAATCAGTGCAAGAAGACCAATCTGCAATAGCTGCCAGGTATCAAATATGTCCAATGTAGAATGCAGAAATTGTGAAATGTTTATAGGGCAGCTTTTGTAGATAGGGCAGTCTTGCACTATTAGCCCCTTGAAATACATAGTTTTTGGATGAGTACATAATATTATGATATATAGATACAGGGAGAAGTTGCTTTTCATTCAAACTTAAGGCAATAATCAATATTATTATTATCAGTCCAGCTAGAGGAGGTGCTAGCGCTAAAGTTTGTTCGGCTTATATAAAGCGGAAATTATTTGGCTTTTGTTACTGCGGACATCAATAAAGTCCAAATTCACGCTAGCGTAAATTCACGTAAGCGTGCGCCAGTCACGTATTATGCAATGCACAACTAGCCTAAGCATTGCGCCCAACTGCGTGCATGCCATTCTATATCAATACATGGTGTTATGAGTCTTATTTTTCCGCCTTATATAAGCCAAACAAACTATAGCCAAATCTGCACAGTCATACCAAAAGCATGCTATTTGTGTGTACTAACTGCCAATTTACCCCCACCCCAAAAATGAAAATTGAATCCGACCCTAATGAAGAAGGAATTCTGTATCAAATCATTGACCAAATTTAATACAATAAGCACTCGATGTAGTCACAAAAAATGGTTCAAATTAACAGAATTTACCTAGAAAGTGGAATTGGTTTGAATTAATTACAGACACTTAAAAGCAGTTTACAGTTAAAAGGGGAGTATCAGAAGGTGCACGTGTTTGGACATTTTCTTCAAGTTGACACTTTGGAATTACATGTAATGACGTTAATTTTTTGCCCAGCAATGACAATTTCCTGGTTACAATAATGTAAACAAAGCACAAAGATGTTCATTATAATGTTAACATTTGTGTAAATATTTTATAAGAAATGTAAGAATAGTTAGAAATAGTCCCAAACAAAAATGTTTGGTAGACTCTCATAACCGGTCGCGATCTTACCTTTCCGATGTTGATTAAGATACTTCTTGCATCGATCCCGAGATGCGGAAAAACCAATAGTCATTTTGTCCCACATAAATGAATAAATAACAAAAACCCCGATCCCCGGTGGACTCACCCAAAAGGTGACGTCACACCATATGATCGCCCTTATCCGACTTGGGATCCCCTACCGGACCAAACTTGTAGGGGTGGCGGGGTCCGGGATAATCAACATCGGAAAGGTAAGATCGCACCGGTTCTAAGTCTACCAAACATTTTTGTTTGGGACTAGACTCAGTACACCGGTCGATCTTACCGCTTCGATGTTGATTAAGATACTTCTTGCATCAACATCTGAAAGATCGATCTAGCAAGTAACCGACGGATGGAGGTACAAGATTGGTCAGCATCAGATCAGGGATCGGGGCGGTAACGATGGTTTTCGCGAGGTCAGAAAATATTTTTCCCCCAACGGTCGGGAAACAAAAAAGACCACGCGATCACAGACATAAACCTCCTTACTTAATAAGTTTGGTGGTTAAGAATAGCGACACTGGTTTTTACCATGCTGAGTATTCTGTATAGTCTGAAAACCTGGTACCCGTACACCACCGTATTATGATCGCCCGAACAATGTCCCGGTAAACCTCCCGCCCCGTCTCTGATTACTAACGTAAACGGAAGTATCGTAGAGAAGGGCGAAGGTGGCTTCGGGACACCGCCTGCTAGATCTCCTCAAGGGACAACCGAACGGTATACCCAAGATGATGAGATAGCTTTCGTGTCGAGTGGGTGGTGGGACGCGAAACCTTCGGGATCGCCCGGACCCCACCAACGCCTGGAGCAGCCATTGCGACAGCGGCTGGACCGAAAGGCTCTGTAAGGGTGATGAATGCGGTCGTGAGTCCTCGCAAGGCTTGTGTTCGGAAGAAATAGTGCTGCAGCGCCTTATCGGACACCCCAGCCTATCTTTGGCTTCCGCCGACCCTTGCCCAGCCCTGGGGATTGGCGAGGGACGACTGTCGGTGTGCGCCGCGCCCGTTCTTAGTCGCGCGAACAGAGCGCCGAGACAGTGTCGCTCCAGTGTTTGTGAACACGGAAGCTAACCTCGAGACCGTGTGCAACTCAGCACCGCCGTCCGAAGCCAACGCCAAACCGGAAAGCCATCTTGAGAGTTACGTATTTAAGCGTCGCTTTTGACGGAAGGTCAAAAGGGTGACCCTTAAAGTAATCTAAGACTGTGTTGGGATCCCTTAGGAGGATCACTTTCCTTTTTGGTAGACACTCGTTGAACATACCGTCGAGGCGTGAGACTAATAAGGTAACCATCGGCTATGATAGTCGACCGCCTCGAAACCTCGGTGAATGGAGAGGACAGCTGACTTATAGCTGGCCCCAGTGGCCCGCTGAAGTCTTGCTTGGAACTTTTCTGTCAGAAACTCCGGAACTAGCAGCACAGAGGTTCTAGCGGGAGAGCTATTTGTCTCATTGCACCAAGCGTAGTATGGAGCCAGACTCTGGCTATACGTCACGGAGGGTAGACTTCCGCCTAGCCCCGGCGATGAGAAAAACAGCTTCTGATGAAAAGTATCCCTCCGCTGCGTGTTCCCTGGTAAGGGCCATGCAGCTAACTGCAGGTGCTCTAGTGATAGACTGGTACCTCCGCTCCGGGCATCCGGAGTAGATCTGGTACTGGGAGTGCCAGCGGCCTTGCCGCTAGCAGAATGACAATGCAGTCTTCCCACCCGATCTTGGCCACCACCCTCATGAGTAGTGAGATCGGAGGGACTGCATAAGCTGTCATCCCTCCCCAGTCTATGGACAGAGCGTCCACGGTGAATGCTTGGGGGTCCGTGACCCTTGAGCAGTACACCGGCAGTGGATGATTGCGATGAGATGCGACCAGATCTTTCGAGGGGTGGTACATCCCCTTGAAGATCGTCTGAGCGACCTGCGGAGCAAGGGACCATTCTGCTGGTCCCGACACCCTTCCTCGTGACAGATTGTGCGCGAGGATGCTGGTGACGCCCGCGATGTGTATCGCTCTCATCGTAATCTGCCTGAACTTGCACCACCCTATCAGGTGTCGTGCATGCAGGCTCAATCGTGGTGGCCGGAGTCCCCTTGTCTGTTGGGGTAGGCTACCACGGTTGTGTTATCCGTCAGGACAACGGTATGTGATTCCACGATCACCTCTTCGTAAGCGAGGGAGGTTGATGTGAATCTCTTTTTCTATGGCCCCCATAGGCCCGAGACGGAGTCTCCGTGGATGTGGACCCCCAGCCCGCTTTTGACGCTATGGTCGCCACTACGTGACATACCGGGGTGCAGGAAACCTGACACCCTGGGTCAAATTGGGCTGATGGGTCCACCACCAGAGTTCCTCTCGCGCAGATGCCTCCGATCTTGAGAGGCGATTGGCATATGCAGATAGGCGTCAGAGAGATCTAGCGATGCTGTTCCCATGCCCCTGATGGAGCAGGCTAGCACCGAGGCGAGAGTCCCCATTCTGAACCTCTGGGCCTGAAGAACGTGTTCAACAGCCTGCGGTTCCGGATGGGGCTCCCGTCGCCGGTCTTTTGGCTCCAAGATCACCCGTAGAACGGGGGGTAGACCGGGACAATCGCCCGCTTCAGTGAGAAGCTGTGTGATCCCTGTCAGTAGTGCCCGACGCTGGGGGCCGTCTGACGGCACTACTGTGGACCTCTGAAATGTGCAGATGAATGTGGGGAGACTGGGTTGCCAGTCTGTAACCCCCACTCACCACTGACCATACCCAGGCGCTCAAAGAGATGGTTTCCCACCTCTGGGTGAAAGCCATAAGCGGTCGCCACTGGGAGATCCCCTGTGGAAAAACCGCTGAGCCCCCAGGAATGCTCTGCCTAGCTTCCCTTGGAAGAGCGCTTGCTCTTCTTCGGGCTTGCCAGCTGTTCCTGTGCTACCCTTGCGCCTCCCAGAAATGGGTGCTGCAGAGGTAGTGGGCTCGGGTACTGTTGGTGGTGCACGGCCTGCTGAAGTCGGAGCTCCTACCCATGGTAAGGGCAGTTTCCGACCTCTTCAGAGTGCTCCTGTTGGTAGCTTCTTTGCACGGTCCTCCACCGTGGCGCAGAAGCATCCAAAGAGAAAAAGGACCCTGCCTTTCCATCGCGTGAGCGATTGGAGTGGCCGCCCCTCCCCGGCGCTGAGTGGACACCCTATGGGCTAGGCCCATGGAGCTCTCGTTGAGGCTAGCTGTTAGCACCGCTAATAGGCTCACCTGCATGGAAGAGCTCAGATGTTGTCTGAGCGTGATACGCTTGACGACATCTGGGTCCCTCTCGGATCCCCTCAGGTAGGTCCTGTGGTCCTCCCGTTACACGCAGAGGAAGCGTGCAAGCACGCGCGCGCCATAGCTCTACTGAGCTCGACAGCCCCACGATATCTACCCGTGAGGTTTGCCGGGAATGAGAGTGTAGGCGCCCCTGTGAGGAAGCAGCAGCTGAGCATCCTACTGAAAGGATCCCTGGTCCTCCTCCATGGACTCCCCCTTAGGGGGTGTCCGGAGGAAGATCAGTGCTGTTGCTCCCCTCGCGGGGCAGCGGGGAAGGAGACTGTAGTGATGTCACTACCGGACTCAGCTTCCGACTCCTTTCCCTCGCCCACAGTATCCGTATCATGCTCCGATGATGACGGTAACTGAGGACGGGCATCTGAAAGCGGGTAAGAAGGCATAACCACTGTGTGGCTCGCCGACTACCTGCCAGCAGAAGAGGGAGTACTCCCGCAAGACCCTGAGGTATCCGCCATGGCACCACTGGGTCCGCTTGCTCTCGCAGCCGTCGTCCTAGCGCTTAGCAGCAGGGCCTACCCTGATCAAGATCTGGGTTAGCCCCATGCCGGCTGGCCTGGTCAACAGCTGATGTTGGTACTGCGTGGCCATCGCTAGGCGGCACTTGCCACGGTGCGAGGCCGTGGAATAAACACCCTGCGGCGGGTACCACGGGCATACCCCGCCGGCAGCTGACCCTGAAAGGATCCGCCACCAGGGTAACCCCATGGTACTGCAGTACCAGCACCGCCTCCCCTTGTTGCCACAGAGACTGTGGCGACTAAGGCGAGTGCTGCGGTACCGGTGCGGTATCAGCGTGGTACCCGTGAGGGTTCCCAACTGTGGACCGCTGTACCCTCGCCACACTGCGCTCCCTGTTTTGGGGGATCACGCTGTGTGCTGGCGTGGTACCGGCGCGGTACTAGCGTAGGTGCCCGTGAGGGCTCCGGCTGTGTACCACTGTACCCATGCCTCACTGCGCCCCGCAAGGATCAAGCCGCAGTATGGGTACCCGCTATACCGGCTGTCCCTTGGCTAGAGGGAGCTTGCCTAGTACCACGGGTAGCTGAGCGTGCAGATACCCCGATCAATCACCTCGCCACCTGAATAGGCAGCGCCAATCAATGGAGCTATGCCCTGTTGATTTGACAGTGATCGATCAAGAGAGGGTAATTGACCCATTGACGGTAATGGATCACCCACGCTCCGCTGGCTCTCGAGGACATAAGTGGGTTGTTGATCAGCTAGACTGTTCAAGCTACTTACTGTACCCTCTAGAGCTTCGCCCAAGGTCGCTGTGTGTGGCGGACCACTCACGGCAGCTATGGGCGGGTGCATAGCGGCTACCACTGAAGTCAAGCCGTAGCTCGCCTTTGTAGCTGCCACCGAATGCACCTGGGTCGCTGTCCCGTGAGAGACTGCGAGCCCAACCCCTGAATAATCGCCAGCCAGTCCCTGTGGACAGCCAGCAGTTATTCTAGGGCCCAGGGTATCACTCGGCGGTCCCGCCATGGAACGCTGCCGTGTGACAACCCCAGTTGGTTCTGCTAAGACTACACCCACAGCGTTAGCCGCGTATCGCCTCTGCTGAACCCATGCATGCTAGGGTTCAACCCAGGCAAGCCCGGGTACCCTTTGCATGCTGCCCGTCGCTGGCTACTACTGTGGCTGTTTGAGCCTGTAGATATGCCTGCAACAGACGGGTGTCCTCCTGCTAAAAACCCGTGAGGATTTTCGCTAGAGGACTGGTATCCTCCTGCTACAAACCCGCTTAGGGTTTTCGCTGGTGGTTACCGCTCTGCTGCCTGCTACTTTGCTCCGACGTATAGTCAGTGCTTTCGCTGGCTGCTGAGCCTTTGGACGCGCTTAGCAGTCCCGAAGGAACCGCTTGCTTGTCCGGGGACCGGAGCCCCCTTAAGCAGACCTGCCATGACCCATAGGGGCTGTCACAGCAGAATCCACCGTGTCGACCTTACCAGTGCCCTTGGTAGATTTCTTCTTCGTCTTATGGCGATGACGGAGCCTATACCAATCGTCAAGCTGGAACTCGGAGAGTCCTAAGCAAAAGAAAGACATCTAGAAGATCGTGAGCACTCCCTGTGGGTGAAACAGAGCGGGTGTGGGTCCCGCTCCGTCACCAGGGAAGGGCAAGCCCGACAGGGCCGAGGCGAAGCGAGGAGAAAGGGAGGGGGGGCACTACCCCCCCCCCAACACGCGACTCAAGCCCAGTAAGCAAACCTGAGCACGGAGGCTGGTCGCTAACGTTAGTGGTAAAGTAAGGACTGGCTAACTTTATTACTAAATGTCAGACGGGTCCCTACCAATCCCCACCGTATGAATATCTGATTAACTCGCCTTATTGGACGGTAATGAAGACATAACGATAGAGTAATCACCCTAACATAGCAACAATAACCTACCGTACATGAAATACAATGTGTATGTACAAACATCTATTGTAACTTACAGGCTGCAATGGTTGTTTTACGTGGGAAACAAAATGAATGGCGCCAACGAAGCGCCATTTTGAATTGCTCGTGTGTCCCGTGATACAAACGGAGGCACGATATGTAGCTAAGTTTTGGATCGCTTTTTGTCACTTTTTCGTCAGAAAATGCCGTCAAAACTATCCTCAGTCGAACAATACCGGTTTGGTTTTACCTAAGGTGTGAAACTACAACCGTATATCTCGCCTTGGTCGAGAAATTGATACACAGTGCTATAAACAATCGATAGGCACGTCTGTGTCAGTCGGAGACCAAGGAGGATAAGGGCGATCATATGGTGTGACGTCACCTTTTGGGTGAGTCCACCGGGGATCGGGGTTTTTGTTATTTATTCATTTATGTGGGACAAAATGACTATTGGTTTTTTCCGCATCTCGGGATCGATGCAAGAAGTATCTTAATCAACATCGGAACGGTAAGATCGACCGGTGTACTGAGTCTGATAAAACTTTAATAAAAACACTATTGCACAATAAACAAAACTCTGTTTTTGCTACTCACGGTGCTCGCCTGTGAAATAAGACATCCACGTCTAGTTTACCCGCACTCTCATACACTTGATATGCTGATCTGGCAAATGTGAACTTCCCTTTGAGCTCCTCTGAGAATGAAAGACAGACAAAAATAAGAGAAAAACATGTCACTTAACATACTCTCTAAACTTGAAAAACAGATCAAGGCAACACTTTTAATGTTTAGTTTGGGAAGCATGGAAAGGTTGAGGAGAAGTGATAATGATTTTCTTCTTCTATTCTCTTGTATCTTCTGCCCAATAAAAATGTTCCATTTGACTTAATTAGAGCCCTAGGTCCGTATGCACAAAAGAGTTAGACCGTGTCTAAAGTTAGACCTGGTCTAAGTGGAATTTAGTTCCATCAGGAATGGTCCTTTACTCTTATTTCCTTCCTAGAGTTGCTAGCAAATTCTAAAGATTTAAATGCAAAGTTCAAAAATAATACAAATTAACTTAGGAAAATGTAAAGGAAAATGTCCTTTCTCCTGGTACTAAATTCCACTTAGACCAGGTCTAACTTTAGACCCGGTCTAACTCTTTTGTGCATACGGACCCCTTACACACAATGTTACCATGTTGTAAGGCCAGAAAAAAAAGTTAGCAGCACAAGTCTAAAAAAGAGCAACACGCAATGCGGTTTTTAAATAAATTTATTTTTTCAATACAAAAAACTACAATACACAACCGGAACCACTTCACAATTTGTTTGTTTGTTTGTCGCTGCCATATAAGTTAACCCTGTGATTATAACATGTTCATTGCTTGCTGGTTGCTTTCGCTGATCATGTAACTTTTTCTAGCCCCATTGATCTTGTTTTTTATTTTTTTATTTGATTTTAACAATTTTTGAGCACAAATGTTAAAAAATGCAATGTGCAAAAAACGGCCTAAATAATGCAATGCACGTGGGCTACTAGAAACTAACTTGTTTCTTTTTTTTGGCCTGATACAAAATGATGAACACCTGTTAAAAGTTAACAAATACATGCACTAATAAAATGAACATGAACGCACACACAAAATCTTGCAATCATTCACACATAGACAAATCAAAATTAATTAAGTTCCCTAAAGGTTAATTAATGAAAGCTTAATTGGTTATAATTGATCACTACCCAATAGCATTCATACATATATGTATATATAGATATAGGTGAAAGTATCTACCACATAGCTAAAAATATAAGATACCAATCAATATGATTACCAGAGTTGATATGTTGTCATGACAATAATGATATATTAGCTGCTGCAAATTGAGTGTTGCTGATCATGATCATTAAGCACTAATGAATTTATTTGTGATCTCCAACATGCTCATCTACCCAAGACAGAGTTCTCTATGTGGTCTTAGACTCTGTTCACATTAGAAAATTTTCTTCTTTCGACGAACCTCGAACGAAGATTAAAAATCGTTTATTTCCTAATGTGTACGCACTTTTCTTCCTTTGATGAAGATTAAAATTGCTTTGTTCAACGAAGCTAAAAAGGTTGTTTCGACGAAGGAATACTTCGTTCGGCGAAGCTAATTTTGTAATGTGTACGCTCACTTCGTTCGATGAAGGAAAGTGATCATGTGACAAGTGACCTTCGCCAGCTTAAATAATAGCCGGGCGTTAATAGCTTCATTCGAGCTTCGTTAATTTTCATGAAATGTGTACAGTGCAATGTCTTTGTTCGATCTTTGTTCAGCGTAATGTGTACGCATGCTTAATTAGTTAATCAAGATTAACTTATCTTCGTCAAATGAAGAAATCTTCTAATGTGAACAGGGTCTTAGATCAAAGCTATGTCTAGTTTAAGTTCTACCTGGGTTGAATAGAACAGATATTTCAATACAAGTCCCTAAGTGCAACATTTTAATCATTGCATCATTTTTGATACATTCTTAACTAACTTACCAATAACCAGGGACCAATAATTTGCGCGCAAAAAATTTGCGCGCAGATTGCACAGAAATTTTACACATAAAACACACATTTAGCAAATGATTGACATGCCCTTAACACTTCAAGAAAGGCTGACATTTCAACAAAATGACTGTCATTTTATTAATTAAATATTAATTTGAATAAAGCTTTTAAAACATACCATAAAACGGAATTGACAAACACCCAACACTAGTACACCTCCCACCTAAATGTGTTGAGCTTCTGTAATAATCCATGTGTTCTTAATTTATGACAGACAGGTAATTTCAATTTCAGCAATATTTAATTAACAAAAGTATATCTTTGACAAATTTGACAAGGAGACATATCGGGTAACATAGCAACAAATACTCGCATGTCTTGCCTCTAATTAAAAATGACATCAATATGCACGCATCTCAGAAGTTCATGGTACGAGATTTCATCAAATATATGTTGTTGTCATGTTAGTGCAGCAAGAGCTGCCTTTAGTCATTGTAAAATTTGTAGCACTGATAAGGTGTTAAAGGAAGTGTCCGGCAATCACAACATTAGGTCTTATATGTTAGAAAAATAATTATCAAGCACAAATCACATGGTTTTAGTTCAATCAACCTCATATTAATTATAAAAACGAATAAAAACAGCCGCCTCTCAACACGCGATATTCAAAATTCCCGCAAAATGTTCTAGAGCAGTGACGCCATGGTTATTTGTGCTCATTTGTCGACAGGCTTCATTGAACTATTTGGACGTCACTGCTCTACACAATTTCGGCGCAGGAATTTTGAATATCGCGTGTTGAGAGATGGCTGTTTTTATTCGTTTTTATGGTTAATATGAGTTTGTTTGAAATAAAACCATGTGATTAGTGCTTGATAATTATTTTTCTAACATATAAGGCTTAATGTTGTGATTACCGGACACTTCCTTTAAGTCTCCCGTTAAGTCTGAGGGTAATGTGACTTGCTTCATGGAACAACTTTAATCATCTGATGAACAAGGCCTCATGAGATAAACATTTATCAAGTTTTTATCTCTGCAAATACAATTTCAAATTCTTAAACACTTGAGAATGTTCTTGTAATCTTATTGGTTCTTACCTGTGTGATATGATATGATATCACACACTTTAGGGTGTGCGTGTTGACGCGATACCCGTACGCGTATTTGAGATGCATAGCAACAACAGAACTGATCGATTATAAGCTCTAGGCAATTCCTTGTAAAAATGTAGGATTTATTTTGATTAAAATTTGGTATACTTATGATTAATATATTTATTTGAATTGAAGTGTTTAAGAATGAGAATAAAGGTATTTTTTTAGCCGCTTTCGTGCATCTATATCGTCTCACATAACATGTGACATCATTATTTTTGGCGTAAAACAACTCGGATTTGTCTTGTTATTTTACTTAAAATAATGATGTCGCATGTTAATTGTTATATGAGATAATAGATGCACTCCAGCGGCTAAAATCAATACCTTTATTCTCTTCTCTAACATGAGGCAGCCGTACTACATACTTTCTTGCATGTGACTTTGGTTCAACATGGAAGACTATGATAATGTGAAATTGGAAATTACATATTATTTTGAACAAAGTCATATATAGCACACGCTTGACATTGTGAGGATGCTACAGCTAAAAGGATATCTTCTTTTTTAAGTTTAGATCTCTAGATATAGGGTTATTCCAGTTGAAATCCATACACCCCATGGAAGACATGACCTTAATCATCCACACAGGGAGTGTGAATTTCATACAGGGTTACCTGAATGGGCAACTCCATTTGCAGTCTACACTCCCTGTGTGGGAGATTCAAGTCATGTCTTCCATACAGGGTGTATGGAATTCAACTAGAATAACCCATTTTTGTGACAATATATAAATCTTTACCTGTTGGTACAACAGCCTTGGCTTCCTGCTGCATTGCCCGCACTTTTTCCACAAGTGCCCTCAACCTCGGTGTCTGTGCCCGCTCTTGCGCATGCTTTTTTCTTCCGCCAAGCATAGACCGCACTGCAGCATGACGAAATCTGATATTGGGTTAAATGCAAATTGTACACATATTTAGTAGTTATAACTTATTAAAGAAGAAAACATCAACAATAAACAAACTGACTATTTTCAAATAATATTAACTGGTAAATAGTTCATCAAGTATTGTTGGGTATATGCATTGTTACATCAACTCACATACTTTAAAATTAAAATGAGGAACAACAGCTCCTTGTATCTTCCCTGCATCTACATATTCTATATATATGCAAATCTACATTCACATTATACATGTATGTTAATACACATAGTTAACTAAGTTATGTTTGCAGAACCTAAAAAGCTACGATGAATAGTAAAGCTACATATATATATATACCATGAAAACTCTATAGTTAGCATATGTGCTTGCTATTGAGCGCTTTTAAAACATGCAAACATGAAGCGCCCCATCCACAAAAGTGTAAAGGGTTTTGAGCAAATCATCGATACACATAGTTATATATGAACAAACAAACCTGCAAATGTGTGTCTCAACCCCATTAGCTCAGATGGTAAAGTGCTAGACTTTAGTACAATTTCATGTATTTAAAAGCGCTCAATAGTAAGCACATATGCTAACTAACGAGTTTTTACAGTATGCATGAAGAACATTCAGATCAGTGGCAATGCCAGCATATTCGCCAGCGAAGTGTTATGTGTAATCCGATTATCACCATGTCAACTGGACCACGCTGAGTTCTGCACCACGATCGAAATGATCGCAACACAAAGTCTATGGCATGTACTACCAATTCCAAAAGTTGCGTGATCCAGTTACCAAGGAGTTATGTAACCACTTCGCTGGCGAATTGGTCTGAGGTGCAATGCGGAAACAGGGGGGGAAGAAACAAATCTCTTTGTTTTCCTTTTTCTTGGGAAAGTGTGTGGGTTCGTGTGTGTGTGTGTGTTGGGGGGGGGAGGGGACTGAATATAATGGGAGTAAAATTAATGTGCCCACTATGGCATAACTACTGAGCAAAATGTTCAACAATAGTGTATATATTTATTCTTCTCAAAACAATGCTAACATGATTAATGTACACGCTTAGACTTGACTGACATTGAAGAGGGAGGGTGGACATATACTCCCAAGCATACATTCTCTACCATGGTTATCCGTTATTAGTATACAACAAGTATTTGTCATTCAATCAGTTTCAAGTCATTTTTATTCATGATAAATTAATTATACAGGGTGTCCCAGAAAAAATTACCGGGCCAACAAATTTGATCGTAAGTCGAGAAATAGACATCAGAATCCAAAAATCTAAACATCAGCATGTAGCCCATCTGATTCTGCATCTCATACGCTAATTTCGCTGGAATCGGTTCACTGATCGCGAAGAAATGAGCGATTACATAACGCATGTGTCAATTCACTTCATTCCAAGTTTGAAAGAAAGATCATTCAACATAATGCACACTAGTTGTTAACTGTCAATGGGCTTCGTATTTTCTTCTGTGAAATCCTCGTTTTTTAAACAATCTGTTTCTTGCAAAACATTTAATTAGGTTTTGTTCAAATTTGAAAACCTGCACGATATTGAAAATGAAAGCTTGCATGTAAGATGATGCTCGATTCTTGTAAATATATATTTTTCGTTAATGTTGCATAAAGAATTATTGCATAAAAATTTCTCACACACATAAATGTTTTTATTATATTTCCAATAAATTGTAATGCAAAATTTAAATCTTTTAAAACTTTGACAGTAATGATGCTGGTTTCAAAAATCACACGTAAAGTTGTTAGCACTTGATCATTGTTATTCTTGTCTGAAGTGTTCTTTGGAAAGTTAAAAATAATATAACACATTTGCACAACATGAAGAATTGAAGTTGAAAAGCTTTCAATTGCAGAAATCAAAGTTTTACGGACAAACTGTTATTCATCTTCAGTGAAAGCATGGATCACATAACACCGTCCGATTATAAAATAGATTATATGGACTAAATTTAATGAGCTACACCCACTTTAGGCAGCGGTGAGCGAGTATGAAAAAAGCGTCTGTTAATCAAACTTGGAATGAACTGAATTGATGCACACATTATGTAATCGTTCATTTCTTCGCAACCAGTCAACCGAATCAAATAAAATTTTCGTATGTGATGCACAACAAAATAAGCTATGCGATACATTTTAAATTTTTTGATTCTGATGTCTATTTCTCGACTTACGTTCAATTTTATTTGCTCGGTAATTTTTTCTGGGACACCCTGTATTTGACGTCAAATAAAGTACCCATCAAAATATTTGTTATTGAATACTTTATTTTTGTCAATATTTTTGAAAAATGAATTAAAATAGATTGAACACCCATTTCCCTTGTTGCATCAAATATTCAACGTCAAATAAAAAAAGTATGAACTAGGCATGAAATGGAAGCTGTAGGTACACTCATAATAACTGGGTGGGTGTAAAATTTTGCCATAAATATAAATGCATGGATAAAATCTTTACAAAACACATCAATGCAACAAACACACACAAAACCCCATAGCAACCAGCTTGAAATGCAATCCCTACACTTTACACATCATCATTCATTTGCATTCATGCTTGCGCCACATATTACTTCCCCTACATTCACGACTACATTATTTGGCTTTCATAATTTGCATTCAGTATCTACTTCATCATCTTCATCCGACGACTTCCTTCGGGTTTGTCATATAACGTTTCTTATATTTCTATGATGCCATCAGTGTCATTTCCTCTTCTTCTATATTGTCCTATATTTATAGCTATACTTACATTATTTATATAATACATTTATATTTGTAATTTTTTCCCAAGTCATCAGTTGGATTATATATACTTAGAAGCTCTTTACATCTAATTTTAGATTTATACTTGGCGGCTCATACTTCAAGTATATATACTTAGCTCTTTACTTTATCTATTTTAGATTTTAGTTCAAAGAATCTTTGTTACTTATTATTATTTCTGAATTTGTGGGCATTGAGTGCTGGTACCATGATTTTGTTTTGGGTTTTTTTTTTTGTGGGGGGAGGGGAACAGGATCATTTAAGGGAAGGGGACAAAAATTGTCCCAATTTGCTTAAGATGTGGCATTTTTGACTTAAAAAGTTTAAAATTTTCAAACTTCTTATTTTGACGAGGGAGGGGCAGGTGGGTGAAAAGCCCAAGAATGGGGTGGGGGAATATGACCCCATACCCCCTTTGGCACTGCCACTCAGGTCCCCTGCATGTGACACTTTATATATTTTGGAGGGTAGGGGCAAAATCAATTCAAAATTGAGTTCAAAAAACTGTATACCGTCTACAAGCATTTGATGAAAGCTAAATTAAAATGAAACAGACATGAATATGCCAATACAATAGATTGGTCGTACAATAGCACTTGTTTGTATCGGTACTTTATTTGCTCAATCTCCATAATGTTACACTGCAAAAAGTGTGTTTAGGAATTAAACACTTTTCTAAACACTATCTTGCACCATGTTTTTAAACATGTTTAAATGCTACACATGTTTAGGAATTTGATGGGCTGTGTTTAGGAAATTTGACATTGGTGTTTAGGAATCAAACATGTTTAGAAACATGGTGCAAGAAAAGTGTTTTATTCCTAAAAACCAATGTCAAATTCCAAAACACATACCCATCAAATTCCTAAACATGTGTAGCATTTAAACATGTTTAAAACATGGTGCAAGATAGTGTTTAGAAAAGTGTTTAATTCCTAAACACACTTTTTGCAGTGCACTGTCTGCACACCCCCATCACGTCAAGTGCCCCGAGATGGAGCGGTTAGTAGCTATATATCAGGGCTGGCTGCCACTATAGGGTTTAGGAATCAAGCATGTTTAGAAATGTGGTGCAAGAAAAGTGTTTAATTCCTAAACACGCTTTTTGCAGTGTATAATTTTGTCAATGGATGGCACCAGGATTAACCAAAAGCACTCTATATGCTTGTCGACAAGGTTTTATGGTACTAAAGTACACCTGAATGCTAGAACCTTCAACTTATAATTTTTTGGTTGCATCACACTGTAAAAAAAAAAAAAATTAAAAAATGTAGATATTAGTACACATACTCTTAGACATGACTGTCTTATGTGACACTTCATATATTTTGTGGGGGAAATTCATTTCACCATATTGGAGGCTCACTTGAAGCAAATTTCTTGGAGGTTCTTGACAGCAGATAATTTATAATTTTCCTTAAAAGCTTTCACCTAGCATCCCACATTTTGTTTTCATCATTTAGCTTGCAGGTTCTTGTGGCTCTTTGCATCTAATTTTATATTTCTTCACAGAACCTTTCATTCATTACTAACAATTTATGGACTTTATACACTGTTGCATGTGATTTTTGATAAATTGGAAAGAAATTTCAATTTCATCATTTAATACAGTTGGATGCACTTTATGCACCTAATTTTAGATAGGCTTTAAGTTTTCATAGAACATTTCACCTACTATCATACAATTTTTAAAAGTTGAATTAAATAAGGTTGCTAGTTCACTGTTGAACAGTTTTTTATTCATTTTTCCTGATTTTATTCAAATCTATTTTTTTTGGAAAGGAGGCCAGGGGATCTGCCTCTCTCAAAACAATTTTATTATATGATATAAAGTGCCCACACAGTGTTAAATTAAATAAGTTAAATTGAAAGAGTGAAATAGAACAAAATGAATCCTTAAGGGCTGGGGTATGAACGTTTGGACAGTATTTATTGTGGGACATTAGAGCACATCAGACATATCGAATTGCATTCTGAATACGAAGAATATCATTCTGATATCAAATAATTTTGATTTTTTGAAATTCGCAATTTAATACACATTTTATGGCAAATCATTAAAAATTGATATTTTTGATATTTAACAGTACTTGAAGTAAACTTAATAAATCTGATGATTTATACTTACAGTGTATGTAGGTGGGATGAAAAGCCGACGATCAATTGAAAATTTTGACCTTTCGTATTGAAGATATGGATTTTTTCCCCCAAACACCAAAAAAAATTAGGTCTTTTGGGAATAAAATCCATATCTTCAATATGAAAAGTCAAAATTTTCAATTGACCGTCGGCTTTTCCTACCTGCTACATACACTTTAAGAATATGTCATTAGATTTATATAATTTACTTTGAGGACTGTTATATATCAAAATTTGAAAAATATCAAATTTTTATAATTTGTCATAAAATTTATATTATATTGTGATTTTCAAAAAATGAAAATTATTTGATATCAGAAAGACATGCTTCGCATTCAGAATGCAATTCGATAGGTCTGAGGTGCTCTCATGTCCCACAAAAAATACTGTCGAAACGCAATAAACGCTCATTTTAGATCCCTTAAAGAATAAAAACGTAAAAATGAATTTCTATACTTATTTATTTATCAAATCACATTACATTTGAATTTGCTCAAGTCATCCCCTGAGTAGAGATTTAAAGAAAAAATCTAAATGTACCACCGCTGTTGATGGGAGTTTCAACATTTTACTGTCTAAATTTCACAAAAAGTAATACCAACGACCTTTTTGAAAAATATTTTGCTGTAATTTATTTTGTGTATACAAAGACAATAATTATCTAGCACCTGCCATAGTGTCCACATGGGATGCAGACACTCTGAGGAAACTCGGAGGGTTAGAACTCTTAAGGCTCAAAAAAACTAAGCTTATGGTATTTGGTACTAGTCATTTACTTGGTAACTTTGATAATATTTCACTTTCATATGCAAATAATGTTGTGGATAGAGTAGATTCATTTAAGTATTTAGGTGTAGTGTTTGATCCACAACTAAGTTGGGACAGTCACGTTAATCGTATATCATCCAATATTTCCAAACGCATTGGTATTATTCGCAGAGTTAAATATTATCTTCCTCCAAGAACACTTAACATGCTCGCCAATGCACTTGTAATGCCACACTTTGATTATTGCAGTACTGTTTGGTCAAATTGTAGTGCTCATTTATCCAATTCTCTTCAGATACTGCATAATAGATTAGCAAGGATTCTGCTGGCTGCTGACATAAGAACTCCAATAAATGACTTAATGAAATCTTTAAATTGGACAAAACTGGATGAAAGGTGGAAAAATCAGCTTCTTGTTGTAGTGTTTAAGTGCCTTCAAGGTTCAGCACCGTCTTATTTGAGTTCTCAATTTATTTTTACCGAATGTATGCATACAAAAGGTACCCGTAGTCAATCTTCAAAAACTTTAGTTGTTCCACTTTGGAAGAACACTCTGGGTAAACGTATCTTTCACTATAGAGGAACTAAGTTGTGGAATAACCTTCCAGTTGGTGTGCGCTTAGATTATGACACTTTGAGTCTGCACATGTTTAAAAATGCTATTGTTTAAGTAAGATTCATAATCGCATGATTGTTTTTCAATATGTTATATGTATTATTTGTAATTTTGTATACTTATTTTTGTTAACATTTTGTATGTAACAGTTATCTGGACCTCTTGGGAGACCAGTACATATGTATTGAAAGAGCTATCCAGAATAAAGAAAGATTAAATAAATAAATCAGTCAGGGGTTTCACCCGTTAATGTACTTAGAGGTCTGAGGTTTTACACTCCAAGGGAAAACCCCAAGATATTTAGGGGGTTGGGTACATGGAAGGCAGACAGTCAGGGTAAACAGGGTAAGGATCAGAACCCTTAAAGGCTCAATCAGATTCAGGGGTATTGGATGTGTGGATGTACTTAGAGGTTTGACACTCCAAGGGAAACCCCAAGATATTTAGGAAGTTGGGTGAACCTCTAAGCTCACTCAGAGGATACTTGGAGGTGTTGCCATGTGGACACATTATTTTGTGGGTTTCATTCAAAGGTTCACTTAAGTGTGCTTAGTGATTGGCTAATTTCTGTTTCTACTACACCTCAAGCACACTTGGGGTGTAGCTTGTAGGTGTAGCTCAGGGTTTCTACTGGCACAACCACCATGTGGACACAACTCAAAGTCATTTGGTGGTTACCCCTGAGGTTCATACTCCTGTGAACATGCCTATTTATAAGTGTGATGGTTCTGAAATAAGACTGTCCAAATGATTGAGGACTAACATGTATATTTAAACTACATATTGAATGGTTACTATTGAAACAATATACAAATGCCCACAATGTCTTAAGGTGCTTAAAGGTACAGCAGAGATTTGCTGCCACAAACCCTGTGTATTTTCCATTTTGTGTAGATAATATTTTTCAACTCACTTTTGAGGGGGCACATCCCCCTCAAACACCCCCTGCGTGCACAACTTTATGGGTACATAATTATAAAGCAATAATTCAGACAAATTTATACATCAAAACTTGTCCAAAAAATTGGCTTCAATTGGGCCGTCTTTTCGCAAATTTGATATTTTCGGCTTTTTCAAACTAAACTTTTACACAATAATAGTGACAAAATGGTCCACCAAATGGCTTCAATTGGGTCTTCATTTTCCAAAGGTTTCTAACTTCTCAGGAATTTGGAAAAGTATACAAAAAGTCCCAAAATTTCAGAATATGCGAGTGTAGTGAGCAAAAAATCAGGTTTTTTACGCTTTTTTTTGGACAAAAAAGGTCCAAATTTTGTCCAGTTATCACAAAATTGGCCTCCCCTCTTGGAAAAAAAAAAAAGCCCACTTTTTCAAAATCAGCACCCCCAATTGAAATTCTGCGTACGGGCCTGGGAAAGTCAATGCAAAATTTGTCAATTTTGAAACTCTACCTTTTGTAAATTAGTTACAATTAAGGTATCAAAATGTGAAGAACAAATTTATCCATCCTATGAGCTCTGAAATTGCCTTATTTTAATAAGACAATTTCAACTTAAAAGTGTTGTAAATTAATTAATTATCTTATTATTTTGTAAAGAAAGTCTTTTTATTTATGTGCAATGATACTTTGTGTGTGCAGTTTCAAGATAGTTTTACCCTGTATACATTGATGACAGCTTGAACAGAAAAAACTCATTCAGGATTTAATTCACATTGCTCCGGGTATCCTGCTTTGGCGTGAGCATACCCAAAGAAAACTCTGTATAACTTTATCATTGCCTTTCAGCGTTGATGGACTAATCAGCCAACAAACACAAAATGTTTCAAGTAAAAACACATTGCTGACAAGGTTCACAATTCTAATAATAACATTTTTATTTGATTATAAAATGAAAATAAACAGTTTTGATGTACATTGTAGTTGAAAATTGCCAAAAGGAAGTCGTATTACGTGCATAAACTACTACACCCAAATAATTGTTTAGTGACGCAATGAAAACAATAATACCTATACAATCTCCTCAGTGTGTTTACAAAACTACATCTGGCAATGCTGGGCGAATCACCTTTTTTACTTTTCACATCTTGATAAAAAAAATAGTGGGATAGACTTTTTTATAATGACAGGAGTTCATCTTGGACAAGTTTGGACTAAATCCGTTTTTGAAAGTGGGGGGAGGGACACAAAGACAATTATATTGTCACTGATACTACAACACGACAGCAGCTTGTAGGGGGTGCCTGGGGGATGTGCCCCTCCTGAGAAGTGAGAAACTTTTGAAAAATGAAGGCCTAATTGAAGCCATTTGGTGGACCATTTTGGCACTATGATTATGTCAAATTTTAGTTTGAAAAAGCCAAAAATTTGTGAAATTAGAACCTAATTAAAGCCATTTTTGGACACGTCTTCAGTATTATTGTATGAATTTATCTGCATGGTATAATTGAATGATAGTGATATGAGTAGGCATCTTATCAAGGCCTTATCTGCATGGTATAAGGCCAAGTAAAATAAATAACATGGAGGCCCATATCATCCAGACTTTTTCAAAATTTGGCGAGGGAGGCCCTTATTATTTGTTAATTTGTTAGAAATTTACTATTCATTTCTGTGTAATATTGCAACTGCAAACACTTTGTCAACACATCATAAAAATGGGGAGGCCTCTAATATTTTTGTTATTTCTCCAAAGCCCTACCCCTAGCTGGAAGAAAGTGTTTGCAATATGTTTATAAATGATAACCAAAAACTTCTTAACATGTCTTTTAATCGTAACAATTTTAGAAACAAAGTAAGGGAGCAAATAAGAAAAAGAAAAATATTTGAAAATCTCCCAAAATCGGTGAGGGCAAGGAGTAGGCCCCCCTACATGATATTTATATTGAATATGATAGTGATATTTGTTTGAAGGATAATACAAACGACTAGTTCCTTTTGTATGAAAGTTAGAACAAATTAGGGGCCTACTATACACCTGACTCCCTGAACTTTTCTTGTATTTGACAAGTATACTGCAGGTTTAGCACTTCTGTGGAACTATAGTAATTTTTGACCTGGATTTTTGGCTATCGACCGTTACCTACTTCTAATTGCCTACATTTGCTGTTTTGTTCCCCTCTGTGTACCGTCTAGTCCAGGGGCGGATTTAGGGGGGGGGAGGGCGCAGCCGGCACGCGCCCCCTCTATTTTTTGACTAGCAAAGGGCGCCGGCCTAATTTAAAAATACAAAAATGAAAGAAATTTAAAAAATGAACAAATTCGCCATGAACAGCAAACAATGGGCCAAAACCGTTGAGTTTTCGAGGGTAACCCCTTAGCACCATTTTTTTTTCGTCAAATCGACCAAAAGGCCCCTCTATCAAAAAATTCCTGGATCCGCCCTGGTCTAGTCTGTATTTTTACCTGTTTCCCCACTCTTTTCCTTTCCAGTTTACCTATATTTATCTTTTCATTGTTTGTTATGTTTCCATAGATATTGGCAGTTATACAAACTTGTCGATTGATTGAATGATTGATTGAAAACCCCGTTAATGAGCAATTCATAGAAATTCTAACTCATTACATTAAAAAAAGATTTAGTGTACTTTGCTCTTTTACTTTCCAGTTTTACCTATATTTATCTTTTCATTGTTTGTTATGTTTCCATAGATATTGGCAGTTATACAAGCTTATCGATTGATTGAATGATCGATTGAAAGCACAGTTAATGAGCAATTCATAGAAAACTCATTAAATTGAAAAAAGAAAGATTCTACTAATTCTATGATTCTGAAAGCAATTTTCCTGCTTTATATTGAAAACCATTAATGAAAATATACTCTTGATGCATTTTTAAAATGATTTATTGCAAGCAAAAAAGCTTAAACCCTAATGCCCAAGTGCTTTTTGACAATTGGAAGGGGAAAATGAAGGAATAAAGAGAGAAAAAAACCCAATGAAGTTGTTTGTTTTGGCCGTGGAGTTCCTCAAAAGTGCTCCAGGTAAGCAAAATAAACAAGTTGTGTTGAAGTTTAATTTAAATTACTTTCATCTATCAATTTATTTCAATTTCTCTGTAACAGCATAAAATTGTATCTATTTATTTTAATTTCTCTGCAACATTTTTCTATGAAAATGATTATGAACAATGAAAGAAAATGCAGAAGGTTACCATGGTTACCCAAATAAAACATAATCTTAAGGTAGGACACCCCAGTATATTTCTTTCAAAACAAACTTACTGTAAGCAGGGTATAACTGTACTGAATCAGTACATATTAAAAACTTACATAAATCAAAATAATATTATAAACATTGGCAGGGCTATCTGAACACAAAATAAATGTTACAGGGGGGGGGGGGGGGATTTGGTTCCCAAATGGGCAATTTTTGTAGCACTATCACTGATGATTGTTGTTATTATTCTGTCCAGCTTGGAGGACACCTCTGCCACTTTTGAAGAGGTATTTGAGTGATTTGATTTAATTCTTAGCAAATCAAGGCTGGGATTGCAGATTTACTTAACTGCTATAAAATTGCAGTCACACACAAGAACCTCCTCTGATAGTAAATGGAATCTGTCCAGCGTGACATAAGAGGTGTCACCATAGCTGGAACGTATATGTATAATATCTACAGATTATAGGCTACACAAAATGCAGGTTAGTTTATTAAGGTATACACACAAATCTTTTAATAATAAAAAAAAGAGATTTCACTAGGGTTTAAATCATTCAGTATAATACTCTTGGTCTACTACTAGATGTTAGGTACTATAAGCTACTATAATACACCCTTTAAAAATTGGGTAAAATAAACCAAGAAATAATTTCATCCATGTGGCATTTGACACAGAACCCAGACTGGTTTCATACTTGATCAGATTCGGCCAAATGCATTGTATTTTTAGGACAACAGAGCACGTTTTAATTAAAGTCATATTATGACTTTAAATCTCCCATTAAAAGTTCAAGCAATCTTGTTTAATGGGTAAACTGACCAATCAGTTGTTTAACATATTTAAACAGGTTGTTTAAGAACTTTAAACCAACTGTTTAATTTTTTTTTTTGAATGCTGTTTAGTTCACCTGTTAAATACATGTATGGTTGTTTAACTGACTTTTAAACCACATTTTTAACAGTGTAAGTAAATTTACCCAGAGTTTTAAGAGTGTATTTCTTTTAATCAAATAAATGCTTTGGTTCAAGGTAATGAACAATAGTACTCCCATAAGGAAATTATAATTAACATGAATTGAAACAAGAAATTATACATGTTTGCAACCTTTCCCTTTTAAAGGGAATTTTCATTCTTTTCTGCCTGCCTTGCATACAAACTCAATTTCTAAGATATGGCAATTAGCATGGTTAAAACAAGGAGGGGTCATTAGTACAGGTGCTTTAAGGCAATTAAGAAGTTTGACAATATCCATGTACCACGTTACGTAAACGCAAATTTGAAGATAGTCGCATTTAAAATCTTTTGAGAAACAATTCCAAATCATGTATTCATTAAAATGTGCTGAATGATCAAACTGTTTCATGATATTTGAACTAATCAATAGTGAATAGCCTCTTTAAAAGGAAAAAAAATGCATTTTTTTGAAAATGATTTGCTCATAATATAGGTTTAGAGTTTTGGTTTTTCAAGCTTCAAATTAATTTTGTAATTGCAATAAACAGTTGGTGATTCCATCTACAAAAGTTGTTTTTTTTACAACAAAATTGAAGAAAAGGTCTCTTTGCAGCAATTATTATAAGGCAAAAAAAAAAAAGGTTTGTCTCAAAGCTCACAAGAAATTTAAAAACAAATGCGAAATGCGATTTTTTTTATTTTTTTTTTATTCCCGACTTTTTTTCATGGTATTTTGAGATCAAATTGTGGGATTTTACCAACGTGCGCGCAAGCTTTGAGACAAAGCTTTTTTTTTTTTTGCCTAACAAAAAGCAAACAAAATTTTATTACATTCTAGCAACTAATTTCAGAAAGTTTCAATTTATAATGGGTTGTTCCTCAAAAGACTCAAACACTATCTGTCCACAAACCTGTTTTTATTAAATGGGTAACAAAACTGTTCAGGAAAATCCTCCATATTGCCTTAAAAGCAAAGTAAAACAAACTACCAAATTATCATCTCTAGATGCAAGAAGGATCAAAGGAGGAGGTTGCGTAAAAATCCACAGAATTAAAGTCCTAATGACTCACCTAGCTAATGCTCTGCATGGCGAAATTTTATAAAATGCACATGCAGCAAATTGTGGTAAGAAAGGGATGAAAATGAAAAGCATGATTTTTATGTTACTCGATTAGCAGAGACATGCATGAATAAGAAAAAAATCTAAGCATGTAGAAGAAGAAAAAAATACAACATTGTTGACATTGGAAGCATGATGATCAATTACTGGACTGTCTTGACATACTTTTATTGATGGATGAATGATGCTGGTTAGGGTATGTGCGGTATACTGATGCTAAAATCGTTACCAAGATGAGGGATAGTCTCCTTAGTCGCCAGTTTGATACTGCTTGCTCTCCACACAAAATGTCTGCCAATTTGAATGTATAACACTGTTTCTGATTGGCTATAGAGATCTAACATGATGAAGATATATCCAGGAACTTTTCTCTAAGTTCAACACTAAAAAACAGGACTCTATCATGGGATATAATCATAACATGTGACTATGGTTACTGATGGTCATGACTCATCCCGGGGGATAGGGGAGGGGATAATATTTTATTAAGGGGGATGGTGATGCCTGTGTGGGGGTTTCTGACCAAATACACTCATATTTGGCCATTTTAGCTAAAAAAAGTGCTCTTGACACAAATTTGTTCCACTTTTGCAACATTTCACCAAGTTAGCTTCAATATGGCAAAATTTTACACGCTCATTTGTACCATAACTTATTCTGTCTCCAAAAGGTGCTGGATTCAATATGCTTCAAGAAACTGTGACTTGTAGCACCAAGCAGCCGAGTAATGAAAGCCTTCGTTTCAAGTCATGCTTGATGACGCTGTAGGAAAGATTTCAGCCACCAAAAAGGCCTTTTCGCAATGTTATTGTCTGCAGACAGTTTGTGTGGAGTGAGTGGAATCAAACTGACTGTGGAGGAGACTAGACGAAGGTAAAGCTGGGCAACGTAGGATGACCATGTGATGTATTTACTCAGCGAGTATGACTAAACATTGCCAATGTTAACACAACATATGCAAACATGGTCTCAACTCTGAGCTGATGAAATTTCAATCTCTTGATCGATAATCGATATCTCAATGAATACCAAGATCTGAATATTTCATGTTATTAAAATAACCCCTGGTGGAATGGTGGCTCTGGAAATGAATGTGGTCATAAATACTAATTTCATCACCATGATCACTCAAGAGGTACTTTCAACACAGAGGAAAATAATTGTGTTTTAAAACGGTTTGTTTAAACAGTTAGTTTAAACAGTTAGTTTCAGCAGGTTAAACATCTATCTCTGCGGAATTACCAAGCATCTATGACTCCATTTGAACATTATTATTGAGAAGTCAAGAATGCTTATTATACAAGAATTAGTGAGTTGAGATCAAGCAATTAAAACATGCCTTAATTCCACAAGGGTGAACTTTAGGGTTTATATCATCATACTGTTAATTTCATGCTAAAGCCACAAGTTGCATAAGTTGGTGGTAGGTAGGGGAGTGCACGGTGGGTGTGCATTGGTGTTTGTAAATGCTGTCAAACGAGGACCTACATATGGATACACACCGTAAAACGAGGACACACCTCCAAACGAGGACGTCCTCAGTTTGAAACTATGACCAGGATGACGTAAATGATGCAAATATGCATATAAGATAGCATATAAGATAGGTCCCCCATAGGCGGTATAGGACGGGTCTCGGTTGGATAGTAAGTTGTCTGGTGTTTTTGTGTGAGGTCTACGGTGTGTCGATTAAGAACGGGTGTGTATGTCCTCGGTTAGATCCTCCTAAAGTCAAGGTATTTACAAACAGGGGTGTGGGGGTGTGTGTGCACAAGTTTCAAACTTTTTGCAGTCCATTGTAGTATGTTTATTTACATTTTATGGCTCAATCAAATTCAGGTTTAGTATACAGACAAACTTGGCAAGGAGGGTTTTATGGGAGGGTATTCACAGAAATACAAACAAGAACTGTCTTTAAAAAGACAACGACACAGATGAAGATCATGTTTCATAATTTTGCATTGATAAGTGCCTAGAATACCTGTAATTTGTTTATGTGTGGAATAATTTACTGGGTGAGAAATACAGATGTTTATTGATAAATACCACTAATGACATACTTGGAAATACTTAAATAATTTTCATGTTGAAAGCTAAAATTACTTTTTAAAATGTGTGCTAAATTCACTTAATTCATAATTGTATTAAAAAGCTCAAATTAGAGATCACATCCACCAATCCAAAATGACTGACAAAATAATACTTCATCACCAAACCCTTAACATTAGGTTATGGACAGTGGTGTGCCTGAAGGGGCAGGGGGTACCTGATAACTCTAAGAAAAAAATAATAAGGAATATTCCTCATCCTTAGTACTGTTTAACACACAATTGGTAAGCACCTTGATTTAGGCAACACATTTTCACACATACACTTTGCGTGAAATGAACCCAATTGTACCAACTTGCACTTCAAATATGAAACTCAACATTTTTGTGCACTGCATGTGCAGATATCCCGGTAATAATGGGCCAAACTAATTCTCACATGGAAAGCAAATTTCTGCCCTCCACCCTCACAAAATGTCCTGGCACAACTGGTTAACTGGTTGGGGAATGATTTGGGTGAATTCAAATACTACGGTTAGGCAACTGTTAGGGCATGGCCATTTCCTGAGAGAGAGCCCATTAAATAATATTATGCAACTGTTGGGGCATGGCCATTTCCTGACAGAGAGTCCATTAATTTGCCAATTTTCCGTTACAACAAAAATAATATATTTCTTAGCATTGCACTGACCTTGGTGTTCATTCACTTTGGTTTACCTAATGGACTTCCTGTTAATAATAATAAAATTACCTACTCTCATCCTTGGATGCACAGTTCTGATCTTAACACTAATCTGTGTCACTGAAGTTCACCCCTGTGAGTTGACCTATATCATTATTTTGAGCATCCCATAATTGTCTGATTTCAAAATCATTTGTTTATTTAGCACACAAGAATGAAATTATGTGAATTTGTATCAACCAAATTGTCACATTTGTAACAACTATGAATTGCATCGTAAATGTGATATAATCAAATGGGTCCATTTTTAAATTCCAAGAGGTTTTTGAATGCTTTCTTATTAATGCAATTATATTATTCAATATTCTACTTAACATAACATGATACAAGTATTAGCGGCTATCTACTGAAGATAACATGTTAGTTGCTATCTACTGAAGATAGCATGATACAAGTATTAGCTGCTATCTACTGAAGATATCATGTTAGTTGCTATCTACTGAAGATAACATGATATAAGTATTAGCTGCTATCTACTGAAGATAACATGTTAGTTGCTATCTACTGAAGATAGCATGATACAAGTATTAGCTGCTATCTACTGAAGATAACATGTTAGTTGCTATCTACTGAAGATAGCATGATACCAGTATGAGCTGCTATCTGCTGAAGATATCATGTCAGTTGCTATCTACTGAAGATAGCATGATACAAGTATTAGCTGCTATCTACTGAATAGATTACACTGTAAAAACAGTGTTTAGCGATTAAACACTTTTCTAAACACAATTTTGCCACCACTTTGTAAACATGTTTAAAAGCTAAACATCATGTGTCAAGTTTCTCAACATTGGTCAGTGATGGTGTTTAATTTCTAAACATCTGACATCCTTACTCTAAACATAACATTTCTAAACACATTCTTGCCACCACTTTCTAAACACTGTTTTTACAGTGTACTCTTGATTGGTTCAGGAATTAAATTACTCAATATTATGAGTCCAGAGGTTAGCGGAGTACTAATTTGCCAGTAATTATCAGCACAACTTTACGCCAAAATGGTAAAAAACAACATGCTGGATTCCCATGTTGATCAGGTGGCTGGTATCGGACTTGTACACATTGAATATACTTGGGGTAGTGTAGTAGTGAGCAGGGTTCAGTGCAGTCACCATTGGGTTTCTTGTACGTTCTTATGTTTGATGGGTGGGCTGCAATTCTAAAAAAGTTACCGACCACATGTCACACACCCACATACAAAATGACTGTCACAACATTTTGATTATCCATATTGATCTTGTTAAAACAATTAAAACATACAAATAAAGCAGGATGTTGTCAACAAACCAACAGTGTCAAATGTTACTACAAGAGTGAGCAATCTCAAGGTCCATGCATCATGCAGTTATTTTGTATTCCACAGTGTCTCTGCATGCTCTATACTAAGGGGCTTAGTTCTTGTTTGGTTGTGTATAAATGTTGCATAAAATTCAACAATACTATGTAATATACATATAGAACCAGTAATTTTGCATCAATGTATGAGATTAATGAGGCTGATTCATTTAAAGACCACACCCCCCCTGTGGAAGATTTTGGAAATACATTCCACAGCAGGAGTATGAATTTCAAATAAAATTAGCACATTAACCAACTCTATTTGAAACCCACCCTCTCTGTGGAAGATTCAGGTTGAATCTTTTTTAGAGGATGTATGAAATTCAAATGGAACTGCCTAATGTGTTCATTCCATTTGTAATTCATACTCCCTCTGTGGAAGATATTTCTAACATCTTTCACAGGTGTAGTGTGAATTTTAAATGGAACAGCCCATTTCATATAGCAAAGATCATGTTATACATAGAATGTGTAAATTTTACACAACTGTTTTTGCTGTGTACACATGCAATAGGTTTACCTGTTTCTATGGATGCTTTATTGTCAAAAGGAAAGTTTGAAACAGTATGACAATAAAAGAGAAGAAGAAACAAGTTTTCAGTTAAGAACGTGCCAACAAGGGAGGGAAAAGTATTACATACACCATAAAACATAAGGTAAAATTTTACTCAAAGCAATTATGTACCAATGAACCTTGGAACAAAATGACATTTGTCAGTTTTATCAGTTTTACCACCTTGATTCTAGAAAATATGTTAACTCAAAACAACTTTGAATGAATTATTTTTTCAGTGATATCCATTCTCCATTCTTTCCCTAAAATTTTTAACTTCAAAAATAAAACAATTAGATGATTTTGTATCTTTATGAATGATTCTCAAAATCAGGCTTTTGATATCAGATGGCACAAATAGAATTTGTTTTACTAGTGCAGGGATTCTTCATAGGCAGCACATGGGCCAGGTCTGGCACACAACAACTTATCATGCAGCCCATGAACATTGCAACAAATATCTTACAAAATCATTTTAAATCAAATCATTTTAAATCACATTTTTGCCATTGACCAATCAAAGTATTCTAGCCATACTTTGAACCAACTGGGGATATAATCCTGGAGGTTAAAACCACATTGAGTTCACTATTGTGCTCTCTTTTTATCATTCATTATCAATTACGGAGCAGTCACAATTTATGCCAAGGGGTGAATGGAGGAACTTCAAATATTTTCAACAAAAAATAATCATGTCCCCCTTTCATGACTTACAAGACAAAAAATTTTGGGCTGATTATTTCCAGGAAATTTATTTTATATTCACCCTCTTTCTAAAAAACAAAATTGTGTTTCACCCTAAATACCTCCATTCCCCCAGAGTAAATAATGACCGCTCCCTTAACAAAGCATTAATATTTGTACAATTAACTTTGAAATTATTCTTTGCTGAACATAAGAGAACTATGTATCTACCTGGTCTAATCATGCTATTAATGCTATCATGCTAAGTTACTTAGTGATAAAATGCCTATACTTGGGAGCTTCTGTGCTGCACCTGCACCATTTGGCCGGGCCATTTGGGCACTTCTTAATAATATTATTTGGGCCCTGGGATAAAGTAATTGAGAATGCCTGTACTAGTGGATTTGTATCTCTCTCTTGAGAACAGAGAACATATTTAGTTGCCTTTTTCTTTATGTTTGCTGTACCATGCTTGTAACTTGTGTATTCAGGTATTTTGCAATACATAATCCATTATGAGAGCTACCTGCTGATTGGCCAAAAAGAAGTTTTCATTATCAAATGGCCCAATCAGCAACATTGTTAGAATAATTTCACCAAGCCAAAAAAATTGGGGTGAATTATTTGCAAAGCTCTGTTCTGATTGGTGATTAAAGTGAAAATATCATGTAATTGACCAATCAGAAGCAATGTTAGATCGGCAGGTAATGCTCAAGGAGTTAATTCCCTGTGGAATAATATGAATAAAATATTTAAGATAAAAAATATCATCTTCATATCACTGAATATCATGTTCAAATCTTTCGTTTTGCAAAAACACAAGTATTTTGTAACTTCTAATTTTAAAGATTGCACCCTACCTTGCTCTTGCAAATTGTGATTTTTCTTCTAATAGTGATGTTGCATTTGCCGACCCAGGCCTGTCTCCAACTTCTCCTGCCTCCAAATCCCTTAGAACACTGGGGAATAGACAAAAACAAAAACATATTGTTAATATTCAACCTTGCTTTAATCATAGTTCAATTGGACTATTTTCTGTTCAGATGAATCGTACGTATTTCTGATTAAAAAATGACGTCCCTTGATACTATCTTCTAAACAGTTATCTATGTGATTTATGAGGTTGCCTAATGGGTATGATAAATCACTATTGTAAGTAGAAAATATATTTACTCTTTAATATCTCTTAAGAGACAGAAAAGTACAATCACAGATTTTGTGTGTAAATGAAAAGTATTTCATAGCAATCCTGCGGATATGCAGAGGTGGCACTAACAAAATAATAATGTACAAATGTTAGCTGCTATCTACTGAAGATAGCATGATAAATATATCAGTTGTCTACTTGTTATCTACTGAAGATAGCATTATACAAAATTATTGGTGCTATCTACTGAATACAGTGTAATAACACCTAAATATTAGCTCATTAATTTCTATCTATTAGCCTTTCCGAAATATGGCGTACACAATAGGAGGGCAGTATTCAATCTGGGTAAAACCCGGCAAATTCAAAAGCCTATACCCACTTCGTGCAGCGCCATCCTATTGTGTCTGCCATATCTATTGAAGATAGCAGGACACACATATTAGCTGCTATCTACTGAAGATAGCAGGATACAAGTATTAGCTGCTATCTACTGAAGATAGCATGATTCAAGTATTAGCTGCTATCTACTGAAGATAACATGATACAAGTATTAGTTGCTATCTACGGAAGATAGCACGATACATGTTTGGATATTTACGAATGCAGACGACAAGTAGGCATGGAATTAGTTCCAACCTTAATGTTAAATATAAGTTCATTATGCAGATACAATCATATCCTGCTGCACTATAATGGTAAATCACCACCTGCATAATACATCAACATTAGTTATAATTTATTACCAATAATACCCCACTTGAGCAAGTAAACTGGTTTGATGATATTATTAAGGAATCAGATCATGATGATCATTTAGAGTAAAGTTTCACTGCATGCAATGTGCATTATGAAGGCCTATCACAAGAACCACTGAATCAATGAAAGACATGTTTGCAGATCTGTGGCTATGGCGTGTGGGTGCAACACATCCCCCTAATCGACAAAAAGGTTCATTTGAATTAACAAAGGGACTAATTTGTGATATTATACTGTTCCAAAATAGCCACAAAAGACCATTTTAGGGGGGTTGAAGTCCACTTTGTGCCTGTAAAGTGAATTGTTTTGGGAAGAAGGACCACATTTTGGAAATTCAGCACCCTCTGCAAAAAACTACTGGCTAAACAGGTCTGCATGTTTGTGTTGATTTAAAACATTTTTCATCTAGATAATAAGGCCAAAAAAAATGTTTGGTTGCCCTTAGAGACCGACCCAAAATATCAGATATCTTGGGTGTGTTTTTGTTTGTTTTTTTCAATCACTTTTTTAAAAGAAACTTTAAATTTGGACAGTATCAAGGACATTTTATATTTGTTATTCACTCATTTCATTTATTAAATGCATATTTGATTAAAAATAAGAAGTATTTCCATTTAAATCCTGTCCAAAAACTCTGTCAATACTAGCATTTTCAAAATGGAGGAAAAATGGAGGAAGAGCTCATGAAAAAAAAGAAGAAAAAAAAAAGGATCTACCTACCAACCCTCCAATTTTTGTCTTGGAAGGGCAACCAAACAATTTTTTTTTTGCCTAAGTATGATGATGAACATTTAAAATTACAAAAAATTGATCTATTGTCAAGAGAAGAAAACTTACTTGAGGCTCAGAGGACACACCCCCTGTGCTAATAAGTATCTCTAATTAGAGTGGGGGAAAACTCCCTGACAATTTCTATTACGTATTAACCCTAACCCAACCAGGTCTCACTAAAGCTCACTATTAAAACCACTATGCGTACATGTATTCCACATGACTTGATGACGCAATCAGCCCAAGTCATATATACCCAGGGATTGCTGCTCGGGCAGCGTAACCTCTTCGGCTACATATCGGTGATCTTCTGCATGGCATGCTAGGGGTCCCAGGTTTGAATCCCGAGCATACCAAGTGAATTTTTCATCACCTTCTCTTCTTTTTCTTTTCTTCTTTCCCTTCCGATAACAAAAAAAACATGAGTCGGGTTGGGGTTATAGTGTGCAGCAGGCCTTATTATGACAATATCTTCCCCCCTAAGATGATTCCAAAAATTAATAACAAAGCAAGAAGTATAAATTAAGAGCATATTTTTTTTAAGTTGGAAGAGCTTCAGTAAGGGTAACCTTGTTTCAATAATCATGTAACCAACATATCTATTTAATATTGAAAAGCTTTTGGTGTCCTGACCAAGAATTTTAATCATGTTGCAATTATTTTGACCTTTGTGGAGATTTTGGGGCTGATTTTTACTGGCCTACAAGTGAACTATGGAGAAGTCAACAATAACTTAAAAGTCAACAACAACTTAATCGAAACAACTTAAAAGTTGTTTCGATAATATTACCAGTGTTTGAAAGGTTATGTTACATTCACTAAAAGCAAGAAATCACAAAAATCATCAAAAATTAGATTTTTACTTCTAGATGTACTAAAAGTAATAAGATAAAGAGGTACCTAATAAGGATTAGATTTGATATTTAAATAAATGTTGGGGTGTCTGTATGTATGCAGTTACAGCAACAAATGATTGAATGGAGCTTAACATTGTTTCATCACTTATATTTTCTGCCTTTCTGTAAGTTTTTCTCTTTGATATATTGATGGCAAAGACAACTGTCTTGTTCTTGTCTAGTTTGTGCCTTGAGTGCCCTGCAGGGTGGATATGTGTGTGGTACAAATCTTGTATTGTTATGTATCGTAAATGTGACAATGCCCAACTGAGAATTTCCGAGGCTTATGCTTCACATTTAACCTATTGCTACCAATTTCAGATATATTTAGCTTAATCGTAAGATCCTGGGAAGATATCTTGCACTTCCCATAATGCATTTCTTTTCTGTGCTGATTTGCTATTCAGTGCAATGGGTTGATTGAGAGTGACAAAAATACCTCAGAGCTTATCCAAATCTTGCAATAGAGTGTATGCAATAAACCAACCGGAATGGTATAACAAATGGCAGCACAGAGGGACAGGTCTCTAGATCGATTCCACACCTATCACCTGTTTTATTGTATTATCGTGCAAATTGCCCTGTGACACCTTATTGAGGACTGCATTTTTTTAAAATGAGGATGACTCTGTCATGAGTGACATCAAATTGCACACCCTCTATTCAGGTATTTCTTGTCACTATCGACCCATTTTGCACTGCATAGCAAATCAGTAAGGGAAGAAATGCATTGTGGGAAATGTACAATACCTTCTCTGCGTAAGATCAGAGTGGTTTAGAGTTGACATATTGTGCAAAGATACATAATATCTCCAGTTTAATATTTTCTATATTCAGCCTTATCTATTTGCCTTGGGTAACATAACAGTTTGTCATTGTTGAGGATTTAGAGCTTTAGCATATTTAACAAGACTACATGAATGTTTTACCATCAGTTTAAACCAGTACTTAATTCAAAAAAAGGTCATTGTGATCTTGGTTACCATGGCACAAAAACAGATAACATCCATGCACACAATTATACAAAGTCAGTCATTTGTGTACACAACCTATTTTCACTCTTTTTCAAAATGCTTACTTCTGAGCAGAAGCATAGCCAGGTTGCTGTGCAGAATTTCTAAAATAAATTTGCTTACAAGCAAAAAATGGACTATCTTCAGTAGATAGCTGCTAATATTTGTATCATGCTATCTTCAGTAGATAGCAGCTAATACATGCATCATGCTATCTTCAGTAGATAGCAGCTAATATTTATATCATGCCATCTTCAGTAGATAGCAAATAATACTTGTATCATGCTATCTTCAGTAGATAGCAACTAATACTTGCATCATGCTATCTTCAGTAGATAGCAGCTAATACTTGTATCATGCTATCTTCAGTAGATAGCAGCAAATACTTGTATCATGTTATCTTCAGTAGAAAACAGCTAATATTTGTATCATGCTATCTTCAGTAGATAGCAACTAATACTTGTATCATGCTATCTTCAGTAGATAGCAACTAATACTTGTATCATGCTATCTTCAGTAGATAGCAACTAATACTTGTATTATGCTATCTTCAGTAGATAGCAGCTAATGCTTGTATCATGCTATCTTCAGTAGATAGCAGGTAATATATGTATCATGCTATCTTCAGTAGATAGCAACTAATACTTGTATCATGCAATCTTCACAACAGATAGCAGATATTATGTTCCACAATCTTTTGGAGGAACCTTTATTTTTGTACAGGTGGTTTATCATTATAAGGGGTCCCTTTGTTAATTTCTCTTTATAATTTACAAATTGTTACATTTTCCCTCTAAAAAGTGGACCTTTTTGTCAATATTTGTGGGTTCTCGCCCCCTGCATTGCACTCCTTCCCATCAATAACACTATCGATAACAACAGGAGAAAACGCACACACACAAATAAGATGGCACATCCTGTATTTGCATTGTGCACCTCAGCTCGTCAATTATTAAGTTGAGAAAAGTATATTAAACCCTTCCAATCACTTCAATAATTACTTCATAACATGAGCCAATAATGGGATCTTCCAGTTGATGTGCATACCCCCTATAAAAGATATGACCTTAATCAAACAGTGTGAATTTCTAAGGGGTTACTTGAAAAGGCGACTCCATTTGAAATCTTTACCTCCTGTGGGGAAGATTAAGGTCATGTCTTCCGTAGTGGGTGTGCGTATTTCAACGGAATAGCCCAGCATCTGTGTGGATGGTAAAACTATTCCCATCTGCAAATCACATGCTCATGTAGAATGTCATTGTATATCTCTGCTCCTAACGTTTTCCTTCATTCTATATAATGACACTAAGTGCTTTACCGTAATCAGGCTTAAGACATTACGATAAATTATGCAAGGATTTCAGATAAATGGTGCAAATACAAGCCACAAAATAATTATTTATTTGAAAAAGAAAGCGTAGATGTCTAAACGGTTCTCCATAGTATGCATCATTTGTGTGGCACAGTGGTAGAGCCTCGGATTATTAAACTCCTGATAGGAATGTCCTGTGCCTGAGCCTTCACACTTAAAACGATGTGGCCAAAATATTAACCCTTTTATGGGTCAGTTTTATTTAACCATATTCATAGTTAAATCAACCACAGTCTGGGTCATTTTAACATAAAAATGTTAGTACTTTAGTGGCCGTCATTTATCACCTTAACAATGTAGAATTCAAATAGCAATGTGTGTGAAAATATACTGTCTTCAAGTTACTTTGTAAGCCACATGCATTTTGGATTAAAGGTATAAGAACTGTTGGAATTATTGATCAGCTTACAGTTTAAATGATAAATATACCAACACTGTTTTGTTGCATACTACTTAAAGGAGTATTTCCTGATCCTAGCATCCTCTATTTATGTCATTTTTCATTAGATATCCACGAAAAAAACCTATTCCCAAAATTTCAGTTGATTCCGATTTTATGCGTTCATGAGTTATGCATGATTATGTGTATTACACTGCTCCATAGACAATGCGTTGTAATTTCGTTCTGGTGCACCAGAACGAAATTCAAATTTCACGATATCTTTGCCAAACGAATTAATCTGCAAGAAATATTTTGTACATAAACATTATGTAGCCAGAGGTTTCCAGTGATATAAAAATCTCAACTTTTTTTGAGAAAAGTGGGGGATGAGGCTGTGGATCACAAAATGCCCTTTTAAGTTAAAAGACACCAAATATCACTCCATTTCAGATTTTGTAAAATAAATGTCAAGGGTACATTGTATTTAGGTCTCAATGCATCATGACAAGCCAATTTTATGGATTTCACAGTGTTATATCTATTGAGCTCTCTCAAGCCCATATTCTACCTTATAAATCCTTTCAAGAGTTTAGCATTGCTAAGGGAAATTAGGCATGGGCCTTAAAGACTTACGGTATAAGAATAAAGAATTACCAGGTTATATATAGATACTTTTAGATCCAAACTTTAAGGGTTATTTTGAAGATCCACTGAGTCCATTGTAATGTTAACCTTGTGAAATTGCACATTGCCTCTAACATTCTAATTTTCTTTTTATAATAATTTTATTACAACCTTAACTATTTTTTTACAAAATTATTATAAAATCAAATATCACCAACTGCAAGTGCCATCCACAGAGAGGTTAACATAATTAGTAAGCAACACAAGTCAATTGTGATTTCAATAAGCTTTTAACCTAATAAATTACATCATCTAATCATGGAACTGGGTTTGGCAACCTACTTTCCTTTTCAAATTATTCACCATTCACTAGGATCTAACATGCTCATCCACTGGTACACAGTTCTTTAACCCTAACAGGCTTCTACATCCATAGAATGACCTTTGATTGTATTGGGTACAGAAACTCATACTCCACAACTTGAAGTCAACTTTCGAGCTCTGTTTGTTGAGTTGAGGTTGTTGAACTTCACCATCTGATATGAGATTATTATGAATGCTGGTTTATAATAACACAGACTAATTTCTGGTGAGCCTTATTTATGCCTTGCTCAATTTAATGGATTCAGGTTTTCAGATCATCATGCATTTTCTTCAAACAAACAACTCATAAGTGACCTAATTTGGCACCGTTGTCTTCATATTTCTTGTCCCACGCACAATGTGTCTTCTCCGGTTTCAGCCTGGGGATCTTAAAGTAGCATTCACAGATTTTGCAATGTGGGCCTCCTCAAGGTGAATGAGGTACTAGTACATCTCTAGACTTCCCAAGAGGTTGCAGAGGGTAACTTTTGTTAGCTAGCCAGGCTCCTGTTGGGGATGACAACACATCCGAGACTAGCGTGTAAAATAATAGTGTCATTTTTGACATAAAAAGTTAACTTTTTAGAGTCTTGGTTTAGCAGTGACATAGCTTGTGACACCACTACAGCATATTCATTCAGCGTAGTGGCAACAAAACAAATTTTCCATAGTCAGGAACAGGGCCTGGGATTGTCAAAAGGGGAATTCCCTTTTCAGTTCTAGGAATAAGTGGCTTGGCCCCTCATCACACTAGTGTCCTAGTGTCCCGTTGTTTTGTTGTTTGTTTGTTTGTTTGTTTGTTTAAACGGTCACTCCGTGTGGAGACATGCTTGGGTCCTGATGGGACCAGGCTCAAACAAAATGCTCATGTTGTTATGTTTTTGTTTTATGTATGTTGTTGTTTTCTAATCCCAGGCCAGCCATCTTCTCAGATGTTTCTATCAGGTCCTATTCCTGAGCATGGTAAATTCCCATAAAACTTCCATAAATGGATGATTTTTTCCCAGTTTATGTCCAGTTCTAGATGAAACTACTGGTCATCTCCTCCACATCAATAGTTCCTCCTGGCCTTTACCAAGCCACGGTCAAGTGTACTAACCTTTGCCTTTTTCTTTTACAAAAACCAAGATTCAGAGGGCATGATGATACAAATCTATAGAATATTATTGCTTGTGCTGCTAACAAATGTCTTCACTTTTTCATTACCAACAATGCCAGTAAGCTCATCTTAAATAAAGAAATTGATGGCACCAGGTCACTTTTAGTTCCATACTGCTGCTTTATGACAAAACGATTACAATACATTCAACTCTATTGCTTAATCAAAATTAAAGAATCCCTTTAAGTGCATCACAGACTTAAGCAACAATAACCAAGGTCAGGATTAAAACATATAGTCAATTGAGATGTCTTGCGCAGATAGCAAGTCCTTCAAGCCATAAGGCACGATCTGTTAAAATGAAACGTTTTGGTTTTTTAATCTGATTTGTTTAACCAGACCATGTCCCAACATACACCTTAGAAATGGAATCAGCCAAATTGATTGTGTTTGTAAGAAAACAGAGTGATTTTGAATTAATGTTGTAATTACAGCATTAAATCATCCCCATAGAGCTCCATGTTAAATAGCTTTAAATGACCTTTATATTTATAGCCAGTGAGGATTCCTCATTTTATCTTATTATTTCAGCTTTAATGGACAGAAACCCCATATAATTAATTATAAAATAATTGCTTCATTTTTGGTACAGAATAACAAAATTTAAATTTGACAGAAATCCTACATCTCTTTTATCATATCAGAACATGGGCAGCAAGCTAGCAGACAGCACCACACATTTCTACACTTTATGCTAGGCCCCTGAGCTAGGCCAGCCATTTGTGCAGGTTTTATTTTACTTGGAATTAACCCATGGGAGCACCCTGTTACAGTAGGCTATAAGGCCTTTACATCCCACATTCAGTGTGTGGGAGGGAGGAGAAATTTTAGTCAATATCTATTTTCAAAATGGCATGGGATATGGAAGGAAGTATTTTGTTCACTTCCAATATTCTTGGTCATATTGTGTGTTGAAACTTTCACAAAAATATAATTGTAGTTATGATTTGTGATCGAGACTCGGCTGTTTTCACACCACAGAGAGCAATGAAATACAGAATTGGGCAATTCCAGCTGAAATCCATACCCCCTATGGAAGACATGAACTTAATCTTCCACACAGGGAGCATGAATTTTAAATTGGGTTACCTGAATGGGGGGGGGGGGTCCATTTAAAATCTATACCCACTGTGTGTGAGATTATGGTCATCTTGCCATGGGGATGTATGGATCAACTGGAATAGTCTGTTTAATTACTTCTTTTGATATCTTGGTGTTCATCCAGAGTTTTTCGGAACTAGAGATAGATGCCGTTGGTGGCATCAGGCCAGATAAAGGGGGGTATACCCGGCTGTTGATTAAATGCACTTTTTTGGCCCAGATCTATGCTGTTTCGTATATGTATCAGCGATTCCAACCCTTTTGAAACCATCCTAAGGCATTCCATGCGCTACAATGTCAAAATTGTGGCTACATCATAGATATCTCAGGCATCTCAGAGCATTACCTGGTTTTTCCATATGAAAGTAATTGAGGTGTTCCATCAAAGCTTTCGTTGTGTGCTGCCACCTAGCGGTGGTTCCGGGAACTTTGCGTCTAGAACTAAAATTTGAAACTCACTTTGCTATGTTCAAGGCATCTAAAACTTTGGACTTCATCAGGCATCTGATTTTGATGTTAACTCATAAGGGCTGCTGCAGACTCTTGAGTATATTTGGCATGGAATATTAGATATATGATACATGTCTTCATTAATTAATCTATTCCCATTCTATTTCCAGTAATGTTCTAACGAATGTTTGACAATGTAAAATCGATAATAAGTTATCATGTGTAGTTATGTTGAATTTATGCTGTTGGGCCATTTAGTGACCCAATCGAAATGGCCCAACTGAAATCTAAAATAAATATTTTCATTTTACTTGACAAAACCAAGTGAATTTATTACTCACTACAATATTTCGTCCTTCACTTCGGAGGACTTCATCAGGTACGACTAAATATGATCATCTGATCCACTTTCCCAGGAAACTGATTTCCGGTGCTTCTTAGTCTCTTTTCCAGTCTTTAAAAGAGGATCGTTTCAAACCTAATGAATCTATTCAATGAAATCTAACAGGTGTTTTATATAAATAGTTCTTCATGAGCTATGGTCAGACAGCAGGGAATCTATTCAAATATTTGTCTTTCATTAGTTGATGATATAATGTCAACGGGCTATTCCAGTTTAAATCTATGCACCCCCATGGAAGACATATCGCCTTAATCTCCCATTCAGGTAACCGCATTTAAAATTAAGATTAAGGTTACGTTTTTCACAAAGGGTGTATGGATTTCAACTTCAATAGCCCAATGATACTCAGTAAACAAGAAGCACCAGGAATGGAGATTAGGACAAATTTTCTATACTTCCGAAATAATTCTTAATTTAGGCCTCAGTATTGTGTAAATATCATCTACGACATTTTCCCTAACCTGGATAATCAAGATGGCTGCCATCATGCTACAATATTGTGACTTGCACTAGATGTGTGATTTCGCACTGAAAATGCAATATTTTTTGAGTTGTGCGTAAGACTTCCTAAAGTTATTAACAAGCTTGTGATGGGTTCATTAATTTTAGTCTACAGGGCTTTTGGGGTTGGAATTTTCAATATTTCACACTTATGTTACAGGGAGGGAGGAAGGGGGTCAGGCTCCTAATGAAAGCACTTTTGTTTTAGAACTTCATCATACTTTTGGTTTGTTCACTTGAGCAGCTGTAAAATAAGAACGCTATTCTTACATGCACAACAAAATCAGAACAGGATGACAAACAGGTTTGAATGGTAATTATGAGTTGGTTAACTGAAAACACACAAACCCAATCAGATCCACTCAGGCCAAAGTCGGCAATTTTGAAAATTGACTTACTACTACCATTATTAACTTGCGAAATCCCTACACTTTAATATTGATGTTGAATTCCCAGGTCTCTTGAATACTTGGTTTCCTTTTATCCTGCCTTTTATATGATCATTTTCTTATGTTTCTTATTGGGTTTTTCCACCTCATCTTGGTTTCATTATTGCCAACTTTAGCCTGATTGGATCAGATCTGGTCACATATGTGACACGATCTGATCCATGGGGGCCAAAGGAGGCATTTTTGAAAATTGAGTTACTATAACTATTACCTTATACAAACATTAGGCTATCATATACTGAAAACACCCAAGGTCTAGCATACTTGGTTCTAAACTTATGAAGTTTCGTGATGTCTATTTTCTTATGTATTTTATTGTTTTTTACTCCATATTTTTGCCTTTATCTCAATTTCAAATTTGCCACCTTTGGCCCCCATGGATCAGATCTGGTCACATATATATTCAACTTACATGTCATTGCCATGACCATTCATCTCTTCTGTGGTAGCTGCATGTTTAAGATTGATGGTACTGTAAAAACATAAAAATATAATTAATGTTACAAATTTAATATGTATTACAAAATAATATTATTTGACCTGGCATCGCAGCTGAAAGGTATACACTCTGCAGGCCTGTACGCAGGAGGGGAGGGAGTGGGTGCGGGGGTGCGATGCAGCCCCCAAATTTGGAAAAGAATACAAAAAGTTCCAAAATTTCAGAATTTGCGAGCGTTTGGGATGTAAGTCCACTTTTCATAAAATCGCCCCACCCCCCCTTGGAAAAAAGTCCACTTTGTCAAAATCAACACCCCCAAATGAAATCCTGCGCATGGGCCTGACACTCTGCAAAGAAAATCGTTAACAAAAAATCTATAGCATAATTATTTTATTATAAAAACTCTAAAAAATGAGTTTATTGATAATACTGATTATTGTGCTGGTTTGTGCTAAGTGCTCCCGATAGTATTGATCAGTGTACATAAATAGAACATAATTTGATAATAATAGGTCATATTTGTCATAAACACATGATAACCAGCTCCAATAATTCCAGTAAAATATCTGTTGGCCTGTGATCGCACTTTCAAAGGTTATGTTAACTGCTCGACACATTAATCAAAAAGCATTTTCAATTTGAATTATAAGCTCACAATTTTTGTGAAATAGTTGAAGTAATCAGCACAATGTAATTTAACAAAGCGATTCTAAAAATCACTATAGTGTTTGACCTTTTTAGGATGCAGTTGTATTCTAAATTACAAATTTCTTATACAAAAATCGTGCTCTCTAAATTGCAATTATTGTGATATTCACATCAATTCATGAAAATCTTCTGGACGAGAACCGGGAGGTCACTCACTACTTGACTTACTATGCACCTGCGTCCAGGAAAAACATCTAAAAGGGTATGTTTTTCACCGCACAGCATCGTCGACATCTTTTTGAAAAAGGGGTACTTTTTTCAGAAGGCATCGCCATTTAGGGGTCCTTTTTCAGCCAAATCTTTAGACGTTTAGGGTTGGTAATATTATTGTATGAGTGAGTTTGCACTAATTTGATAAAAATCACCACTTTTTAATTGATTCTTGTTTCCTTTGTGCATGTTGTCATTAGTATAGGTCTGCAACATCAAAAAGACCCCTTAGGTATCAAATTAGCTCATTTCCCTGTTTACGCCATTTTAGGGTATAAATTTAATATTCCTCAGTTGATGCCATTTAGGGTATGGTTTTTGCATGTGCTATGCCATTTAGGGTAGGATTTTGCATGTGTTTCGCCATTAAGGGGTGCAATTTGGTTATGTGAAAATTTGCTCCCGGGACCAGAACCAAAGAGTTCATACAGCTTATTGCAAAATCATACATCCATATTTACCTTGCAGCCTTTATCCACACAAAATTCTCACTAAATGTAGGTAATTTTCATCAAAGTGTAATTAAATTTACCAAGTGATTAATTCAATGTCTTCCCAACATGCCAACATGAAAATGATCATTTAGAAGATACATTAATCAAGATTTTTGTCATTGTCACTATTATTATCACTATCACCCATACTATCATGACTATACTGTTTGTACTGGGCACATCACCGTGTATTACGCACTACTAACCACCTCAAAATGTGGTTGACAGTTGACCAGGGTTTACTTTAACGCACAAAACACGTGTATTTACGCGTTCACACACTTTGCAGACCCCTTCAAATCCCAACCGTTCAAAATCCAACGGTTGCAAAATCTTGAAAACGTACACGTTCAAATATTACAAGATTTGAATATAGAAACACCCAATATTGGTAAAAACGGTTTTCCAAAATAAAAAAATACCCCTTGGGCAATGTTTTGGACCCCTTCAGAGTAAAAATTCACAATTGAAAGGGTCCAACAAATTTGAAAATACCCCTTCAGCAAAATGCTTAAAGAAAACCCTGCAGTTGACGGTGAACCTGTAATTGGTGGGGAGGAGTCACAAATCAAAGACAGAGAACAAAACAGGAAGAGGAGACACATAAAAGAAGCCATCTGTATAATAAAGAGGGGGCCAAAACACTCAACAGAGATGAGGGGAACTACTTCCTTCTGCATATTTACAACCAAGTCCTAACAGCGCCATCTATGCCAGCTCCATCCAGAAGCAGCTGACGATGCACAGGAATTGGTTAGTCAATTTGAGAAAGTGCTATATAAGTCTTAGCACGAAACTGTCATTAAGGTACGTAAAATCAACCCAAATTTTACCGACCATCCTTATGAACTTATTTGCGGAACCTGATCTGTTTCTACTGGGGCTGTCACCACGTATTCCTCATATCACCCCGAATTACCCATCAACCATATACTCAGTAGAAACACACTGAACATAATTCTCTGCCTTTTCAAACTTGTGCTTGATGGCTGCAATCATAACTTGCATTGCATTCTGGGATATGGTATTGAAGCAACCGCTGAAATGTACCCACCTCTTGTGAATTGGCAGATTTAGTTGTTAATGTTGCATAGCGATGTGACAAGCCCTAGTTTTTTTTGGTCACAAAGGACCGCTACTCTTCAGATGAATTGAAAACACGGATTGATTACATTATATTCTATTAACTCACTCCGTATAAGATAACATATGTAGTAAGAATGTATGTGTGACTTAAACTTATATGTGGGGATTCGTTGCTGTGGAGCTGTACTTTTTCTGCACTTTTCCATTTTTGAAAGGGATTCGTTGCTATGGAGCCACACATTTTCCTCACTTCGCAGTTGCTTTGTGTTGTTTTTAAACTCATATTGGTTTACTATGGTATATCGTTTTTCATCATTGTCATGAATACGTTAAAAAGTAATGTTTTTGTGTTCTACAGACCTTGTAACTAATACACATTTATTTATCATCTGTGTGAACAAAAAATATACAAGCAAGGCAGGGGAATCCAGAAACATGAGCAGAGAGGCCAATGTATACTTGACATGTTTTATAAAAAGAATAAGCCATTATGATAAAATTGACCTATATTAAAGCCATATTATAACATTTGCTGAGGAAGACGCCCTCACTGAATTTTTAAAATTCCTTTTTTTACACGATTAAATTGTACTTTATTAAACCAATATACCCTGCAAAAATCAAGACTCTAGGTGCTGTAGTTTTGTCAAAATCCGAGATTTTGAATAAAACGCCGAACCGGGCGCTTTATTATTACGATGGAATTATTAGTCGAACGCATACACGATGTTCATAACACACAGTACATACACGGCGTGAGGGACGATGATATACACAACAAAGGGTCGTACCACAACATGACCGAAGGAGTGGTACGTATTGGCGACATGTGCGCTGGTAGTAAATTCCAATTTTCTTTGCTTTGCCGTAGTTGTTCGGCTCAAAAATAAAAGGGGATATATCTGACAGTAAAAGCTAACATTTTATGGCAAAGAAATGCTAATCTATTTTGTTTGAAAATGTTATAATATTGCTTTAAATAATTGTTGCAACTGATTACAAATATGTTTTAATCATTTTATTTGATGTTCCAAGGCCAAACAACTAGAGAAATAAATTTATGTTACTGTCATTTTAAGAATTTTGCTACAAGCATGCACATAATTATATTGTTTAAAAAAATTCTGCACATACACTATAAAATCATATGTTCATGATTAATATGAGTTATCTACTGAAGATAGCAATGTGTTCATGATCATTATGAGTTATCTACTGAAGATAACAATGGGTGCATGATACATTATAAGTTATGAGCTATCTGCTGATAGCAAGAAATCTCTGATTTGTTATATGCTAGCAACTGATGATAGCAGTAAATAACAAAATAACACATTCATGTTTGTTATGAGTTATCTCAGTGTCCGAAATAAGGAAAATATGGAGGTTGTTCCGAGGACAACTAAAGCATGAATTCTGCTTTTCCTCAAAACATTTTGGTTGTCCCCAAAAATATATAGGGTAGGACTACCAATTATCGGACACTTAAGCAATTTGCTCAATATTTAAAAAACTGAAGAATATTTTCCCAACTATAGAACATCCACGTAATGACCAAAGACAGCCCTAAATGTAACATAAAATTTGAATTGATGAGACAAGCCATTATAGATATATGGATTGAAAACCACATTGAGGCATCTTGCCAGTTATCGGACGCCTATGCCAGTTATCGGACACTACGCAGCCAGTTACCGGACACCCGCAAAAACTAACGGCACACATCTATTTTTTCAACTCAACCAAATGCAGTTAAGCTTGTGTCTATTCCTTCATGATTGTGGGTTATATTTGGACATTGTCTGATACTTCACGGTGGCATTTTCCCCACCGCAAACTACATTTAGGTATAATGTAGGCGCATCAACTATTTTAATCATAACATTATAATATAACTTAAACTTAACATCAAACCCTATTTGCGTTCTCAACTAAGCTAAAATAAACTAAAATACACCTAACATAGTGCAACATGTTAATTGACATACAGCGCCGGCTGGCTGGCAACTGTTTATATATGAAGGCCAGAGGGTGTCCGTAATGGGCATGCGCGAGATTTTACAAGCCAATTATCGGACACTTCATTCAGCCGAAGCGTTATTAGCAACCGGTTATGTCAGATGTTGCTGCAGAAACTACACAGTTTTACAAACATAATAATAAAAATATATCAGTTTTAGTAAATTATGAAAAGCTCAAGACCCACACAAATTGGTCATGCCGAATTACGCTACCTCATAAGTAACATGTTTTTAATACGGTAATAAAGAGGCATACTCAGTCCATTCTCGCTCGTATTTGCGAAATAATAATAAACGGAACCAGCTGCAAGGCAGCCATTTAAATGCAGTAAGTATCCGTTCTTTCATTTGATGCGATATAAATTCACGTTGACTTGAAGAAACAACTCCACATGGTCCAAACCATGTAATCGTCCGATAACTGGCATTGTCCGATAATTGGTAGTCCTACCCTATGTCATGTTTTTGAGTGCAAAGAATCCAAATAGTGGTTGTCCAGGGGATAAGTACATAGCTCAATATGGTGTACCAGTGATTTTTGGACAAGAGGACAAGAGAATAAGTGCTCATTTTGAACACTGAGTTATCTACTGAAGAGAATGAGTTCATGATATCCTGGGTGCTTTCTACTGAAGATAGCAATTACCTACTGAAAATGACTATATGTGATCACAATGAGTCATCTACTGAAGATAGAAATAAGTGCAATAATTCATGATAATATTATTATGAGCTATCTACTGAAGATATCAATATTATCAGGATAAACTGTTGATGATCTACTGAAGATAGCAATGGGCTATTCCAGTTGAAAATCATACACCCCCTTTGGAAGACATAACCTTACTCTCCTACATAGGGCAATGTGTGTCTACAAATGCAGTCACCCATTCAGGTAACCCTATTTGAAATTCACACTCCCTGTGTAGAAGTTTAAGGCTGTATCTTCCATAGGGGTATGGATTTCAACTGGAATAGTACAATATGCTCATAAATATGTACTAAAGATAGTATTATACCAAAGAATTCAAGGTACTGAGAAAAAAAAAACAATTTCCAAGATTTACTTCTAGCTTATTCATTAATGGATTAAATATCTAAACAAGGGTATTTAATCTGGAAATGTTCCTCTCTGACAGACAAGATGATTATAAAGTGAAAGCTATTTTCCTCCTAGCAGTCCGGATATTGTTTCTGGCTACCTTTCATATTCAAATGTCACATTGGCTAAAAGCGGATGTAGTTCTATAATACTGCTACATGAATAGTGACATTCAATTTAGTAATCATGTTATCATGTGCAGAAGACATTCTATGTTAACCCCTGACAACTACTGCCTCTCTTACAGCTTATCTAATTGGTTCATTATGTAACACATTCATCTGAGTGACCAATTAAAGTACAGCTTCTAAAATTCCTCTTCAGCCCTACCACCACTCTTACCATGTTGCTGATTGGCTCAATAAATTGTAATAGTCTTCTTATAACCAATCAGCAGCTAGTTCTCATAGTTATCGGATTAAATGTCAATTGGTGATATGACATTGATTAAACTGGTTGAAGCCAGACAGGATTAAGTTATTGTCAGTTTGTGATCAGAGATGCTGCAGCTATCACCTGCCTAGATCAAAACTTTTTTTCTTCAAACTTTACTCCCTATCTGTCGCAACTGATCACATGCCTGATATCCAACTGGAGGCTGATGGATGGAAATCCAACAAAGAAGGTTGCAGAATTAATTTGTCACAATGATCTGATTCATTTCCGTTACAGTCATATACAATGGGAATGTAGGTCTACCTAATTTTAGTTTAAAAACAACAGCTTAGCAACAAATCTTTTGATTACCCTGTATTTAACTTTCATTCACATAGAGACATACAATAATATTGTAAATCATTGTTTTTTAATCGTCTTTTTTTTGGACAAAGATTTACGTTTAGTTGAAAGTATATAATCAGAATGATCAGTGATGTGCCCAGAAGGGTGGTTATGATTTTTTTTTAAATACCATTATGCAAAATCAGCCTATTTTGGGCACATTGCATTCACTTGTCTTCTGTGCAGTGGTATAGCCTAGTGGGGAGGGAAGCTGTCACCGTGGCAAGCGACTATGAAACATCTTTCGCCACTGTGAGATGTGGTTGCTGCGATAATTAGATTTTTTGGCCTTTTTGAACCATTTTAGTCCAATTTTGTCACCTTCCCCTCTGGAAATATCCTAAGTACACCACCTGTGACCACTGCCTCTGGGTGGGCGGAGTTCCTCTGGGTTGACGTTTTCTGGACACACCCCTGTAAAACCCCTAAATTATACCATTTTCCCCACACCTTTTACCACTGTGATGTATTTGTTATAATGTTGTAATAATGTACACTGCACTTCTTGTCATACAAATAAAATACACAATAACCTTGGAAATAACCAGTGCAAGTTTATCATCATCATTCTTGTAAAAAAAATAACAATAACTAAATTACATTAGCTATTTATATACTAGCTATTGTGGGGTGCTCAATGATGTAATGTTAATGAGCAAATAATGTAATTTTAGATTGAATGCGAAGTTTAACAACGTTGAGTGTACATAACGATGTGGCAAAAGCTAATTAATGGACATCGGTCACTATTGCCTGCATGGCTATGAATACCTGGAATGCAAGGACAGGTAGATGGATTCATTTGTTAGAGTTGTATTTAACATCTAATTATAACCGGTCATGACCAGCTCAAATAGTGCTGTATAATTGTGACGTGTCATGTCAAAAGGACACACTTTTGGGCAGGTTATCAATTTTGAGGTTTTTACCTTAAATATAGAGATATTTTGCTCCACAATGCCATTTTCCCCAATGAAATCGGACATTCCTAAGCGAAGATATGGAGTTCGTAAGTTATGGTATTATAAAATTAGAAATTGAGATATCGGCCTTTAAAAATATTACTGACAATGTTGAGAGTAGGAATTACCTTGAAAATTTCTCAAAAAATACAAGATGCCAGTTATATTCTGGTCTGAAACTATCAGACAATATTTTTAACATTAATAATATCACAAATTCACAAGAATCCCAAATTGTGAAAAAATCACCTCCGGGCAGATTTGTCGCTATTTCTCCATATACGATCCTGCCCAAAAGTGTCTCCTTTTGACATGACACATCACAATTTATCTCCACATGTACATGTTTATCTCAAAATGTTCATCAAAGGCAGGGACAGTCTTCCAAAGCATCCTTAGTATAAAAAGTCTACCAGGACATCTTTGCAGCAGTACTGCCAACAAGGGGGAGCAGAGAAAAAAGACTTCAGGGGGCTCTTAAAATAGGAATAGGTAGTTCAATTGCGAAGTGATGTAATAATCGGATAACTACCATAGCAATAGGGTCCGGGAATAGGGTATAACAATATTTTAATATATCGCGCTGCACTACAAGCAGGTTGCACTCATCACCTGTGCATGTCTGCAATCATAGGATCCGTTATTCAAATCAAGTTGCTTCAAATAAAATGTCGATGCTAATCCCGTACCTGCCTTGTATAACCCTAGGCAGACAGCATAACGAACGCCAGGTGCAATTTATGGGCCAACGCCATTGTAAAATTACCGAAGCAGAAAATTGGCAGCACCATTTTTTTGTGCGATGTATATTTCATATAATATTTTATGCATAATAAAATTTAATGATTAACATCCATTTCCTGAAATGAAATCCATGCAGCGTTGGGTAGAAAATCCAGGGCTTCCTGTCAAACCTGCTTATCCAATCTTTCAAATTTGGTAATATTATATCAACTTTTACATTTTTTTCAGAGTATAGCCTCATAAAATTAGGTTAAATTGCGGTCATAAATTTTACTTGTCACTCCTTTTATGGATACTTTCTCTGATGCTGATTGCTTAATTTGTCTGATTGCCTAATTTATCTCTAGCCACAAACAAAAAAAAAGTTCAGGGGAAAAGTGATTAGTGCCTGATGTGTCTTCACTTCTTGGGTTGCCCAAATTTACGGATGGAATCGCAGGTCAAATCATCAAAACCCCACCCAATTTTTCTAAATGATCACACCAGCAGTTGATTGCTACTTCAACAATAGTAATATCAGCAGTAGATAGTTACTAAATGTTGGCATCAGCAGTTGATGTCTACTTCATCAATAACAATGTCAGCAGTAGATGGCACCAGCAGTCTGTGGCTACTTCATCAATAACAATATCAGCAGTAGATAGTTACTAAATGTTAGCATCAGCAGTCGATTGCTTCTTCATCAATAACAATATCAGCAGTAGATGGCATCAGCATTTGGTGGCTTTTTTTTATCAATAACAATATCAGCAGTAGATAGTTACCAAATGTTGGCATCAGCAACTGATGTCTACTTCATCAATAGTAATATCAGCAGTAGATAGTTACTAAATACTGGCATCAGTAGTCGATAGCAACTTCATCAATAGCAATATCAGCATATCAACAATCTCAAATAGCTATTTTACTATGAGGTGGCACAAATTAAACCAAGGAGTCATCATACCGAATAACATGGTATTTGAGTCAGTGGGTGTACCATAAACAAACAAACAAACAAACAAACAAACAAAAACATTTTTGTAAGTGCACCTACCTTGCTGTCTTTTCTGCTTCTAGTGTTTCTAGTTCTTTTGATACACCATGTATCACTGAACCGTGATGTTTTAAATTCCCATTAATTACACGAATATTCTGAAAGAAGGGAAGAAGAAGAAAAACAAAATGTCAGTAAAAGTTGGTCTAATGTTCAAAATTGAAATATGTTTACACTCACAAGTATCATATACTGAGAAAATAATCATTAATAATGATTAAAAATGATTAAAAAATAATTAAAGAGAATGAAAGTTTATGAATCTTGCAACCAATCATTATCACATTCATACATACATGTATAAACTGAAGTTTGGACTAAGAGGAAGAGAAGGGCTCCCCGGTTTCGCCTATCGTGGCAAACCTATTCATGGAGGACTTTGAGCAACGGGCCATTAACACCGCTCCTCATAAGCCGAAGATCTGGTATCGTTATGTTGATGATACCCTCACGGTAATGCATCAAGATCACGTGAATGAGTTCACCGAACACATCAACAGTGTGAACAAAGCCATAAAGTTCACCATTGAAAGAGAGGAGAACTGTTCCTTAGCTATGTTGGACACCAAGATCCGTAGACATCCGGATGGCTCATTGTCGTGTGTGTGTGTACAGGAAACCGACCCACACGGATCAATATTTAAACTTTAGATCCCACCACCCCTCCAGCATAAATTGGGTGTCGTTGAGAACACTCACGCACAGAGCCAATACCATCATCACGCTGGGACGAAGACAAACAACAAGAACTCAATCACATTCAAGAAAGCCTCCAGAAATGTGGGTACGAGCCTTGGGTGTTTAATGTAAGTGACAATAAGCAACAAGACCTTCAGAAAGCGAAGAACAAAAATAGACCACCTGCCAAGGGTAATGTAGTCCTCCCTTACATCCAGGGGTGTCGGAGACAATGGCTCGCTTGTTCCAAGCTAAAGGCATCAGGACTCATTACAAACCCGTGAACTCCATCCGGCAACACGTGGTAGCGCCAAAGGACAAGACCAAAACAGATCAAAGATCTGGTACAGTCTATCACATAACTTGTGATGACTGACTGCGACGCTGCCTATGTCGGAGAGTCGAACGTTCACTTAAAGCTAGGTTAGCTGAGCACCAAGACCTAGTAGTACCTCCTCCCTGTGGCCCAACATGTCAAAGCGTCCAAACACACCATCGACTGGAACAATGTCAAAGTTTTGGATCAAGACTCCAACTGGTACAACAGAGGAGTGAGGGAAGCTATTAATATTCACAGACACCCCAGCAACCTGAACAAGGACAAGGGACGACCACGACCTGGCACCCGTCTGCGGAACATCCTGTCACATGGCGTTGTTGACAACAACTCGTCATGTGACACTCATCAAGATCAATAACATCAGTTTGAAAAAGGCTTAGCGACCGCAAGCCGAAAGCTCACGTAAGTGAACATTTTTGTTGTGAGAACAGTCATAAATTCATCAATAGGAAGAGAAGGGTTTTTTTTTAAACAGGAGTATATTTTCTTCAAGATATTTTTCTCTGGCCAGTCTCAAGGTTATACAACCTTTTTAATACTTAAAACCACTAATGGCCAACAAATTTCAAATAATTCATCAAAATTCATCTAACATCATAAATAAACACTGCAAGTTGCCATGACAACATAGAAACATCTTCATTAATTTGATCGCCATCAAGTGAGCCACTGGAGATAATAATTCCAACAATATGTACATCTTTAACCTTTTCTTGAGTACTACTGCACGATATTTCAAATGTGACATGCAAAAACGGACACATTTTTACCAAATAAGCTACATCGTCATGGCAACTGAAAAAACACCCACACCATCACTTTAATGTTTGGTATTGATATAAAGAACATTCAAATACAAATTTAATTGTCTCATCGTATCATTCTGTGTACCAATTCTTATTGACCTGAACAGTTACGTGACTGCAATGTTCCTATGAAAAGAAGTCCGAGTCATGCACGGCTAAATTGAGTGAAAGATAATTGAATTTTGCCATATTGCATGCAGCAAACAGAACAAGAAACAAGCAGGCGTTATGCAGAGCACGCCCAGTGATTTGTAAGTGCTTCCGGAATCAAGTATAAGTCTTTGCTTACTGGTAATAATAGTAACACATGGATGGAGGCACTTGGTATTGATAAGGTGGCAATATTGATTGAGGTGGTTGTCCATAATAATAGGGGCATAGCCCGGACTTTTTCAGGGGGGCAAAACAACTTTCAAGGCGCGCGGTAGGGGGGGATTGTCAGAAATGGTCTTAAAAGTACAAAAAATGCCAAAAATCATATGTATAGTGGCAGCATTCCCCCGGGCTCATAATTATTGCACAACCTTTTACTCATACATTGGCACTGCTACACAACTCACACAAAAATGAATGTCAAATATGTAAAAGCAATCAGAAGTTGTAATGGGATTTATTTTTGAATGCAAGTTTAGATAAATTAAAGTCCATACCAATGGTAGGACCTAGACTACTCTCCATCACTTATTGCTAAATCAAGCATTGCCATCTCCAGTAAAAAAAACCCAAATAAACATACAAAAAAACATCTTTGGGCTTAAAATGACCCAATAAATGATGTCCATCCCTAACTCCCTTGCCTCCAATGGCATATCTACATGTAGTTAACTTACATCCATTTAAGAACACTTACGTTAAATCCATTTTTGTAAAAAATACAGATTATGTGGCTATTCCAGTTGACATACACACACCTACATGTGTAGGAGATTATTCATGTCTTCCATAGTGGGAGTATGGATTTCAACTGGAATTGCCCATTCTTTGCAGGAAAACAAAACTTAGAATAATAAAAACAGTCTCAACAGCCACTTAGCTTTCACTAATGCATTGTGGTCATGAGACCCATTATTTGTAAACTTCTCTTTGTATTTCATTATCTACACACAAAAATCTTTCCCTACTTGATACTACTTGCAAAGAGCCCGGGCAAAGAGGTAAATTCTCTTCACGCGGGTGTCGACTGCAGTCGACATGTTTAAAAATTTTTTCAAAAATTCAAAAATTTCAGAAATGTAAATTTTCATGACCATATTTGGAATCAGTATGAAAGATGCATTAAAATGAGTACAAACAAGCCTAGTATTGGTTCAGTAGTTATTAAGATAGCTCTTGATATTTTGAGAAAATATTTCAAAACTTGAACTTTTCTTGTTGAAGCGCATGGCTAGCACGCAGAGGATTAAAGGGCATATTAGCCTAGTTAACAGTAAAACTGCTCAATGTTCAACCAATGCTGGGGAAACAATTTTGAAATATTGCAACAGTGCGCCATGAAATTTGAGCAATAAAGAAACCCAACATTCTCTTTACTATACTCAATATATCACATTATTTTCATCTTATTGAAGACACTAATTTTGTTTTCAAATTTTCTCAGAATCTATACCCTCCCCGGGATACCCTCCCACTCATACATTTACTTATGTACTACATAATGAGGTTCATGATTTCATAACAAGTAACAACAGCCCTGAAGGACGGCCAATAAACTGTCAATCTGTCTAAAAGTCTGCTATTCCTCCCCCATACAGGAAAAATAACGGATGCCAAGAAATCAGCTCAAATTCAAAAGAACATTGGATGACCGGCAATGACTGCTACCTTGACATGCCACTGACTTATGGGAAGTGGCATTTATAAGTCAATGCCACATGAAAGAACTGTCTGTCATCTTTGATTTCATAATGTTACAAGTGAGAAATGAAGAAGTAACCGGTAAAAAAAGGGGACTACTGGAAAGAGATTCAAATCACAACTTGTCATTGTAAGTTCCAGGAAGTGTCTGATGAGCATGTTGTAGATCCTATCATCCTAGTGATACAAGGAAACTAATGGATGCCAAGAATCCAGCTCAAATTCAAAAGAACATGGATGACCGGCAATGACTGCTGCGTACCTTGACATGCCACTGACTTATGGAAATTGGCATTTATAAGTCAATGCCACATGAAAGAAGATGTCTGTCATGGTTAACAAAGTTCTTTGTATCTGATCCAGAATGTTCACTTACTTGTGTACGTTTCAACAACAGCTGTTGTCTTTATCAACACTTGATGGGTAGTGACTGCTATTGGCAACCGGCGCTAGAAAGTAGTTCCAGCGTTGATCTTGGAGTTACCAGTCTGTTTTTTTCGAGGAGTTTCTTGATCCCTGGTCAGGAACTCATCAAAAAAAGAGAGTTGGTACTGTCAAGATCATCTCTGAACTGTTCATGCTGGTTGCCAATAGCAGTCACTACCCATCAAGTGTTGATAAAGACAACAGCTGTTGTTGAAACGTACACAAGTAAGTGAACATTCTGGATCAGATACAAAGAACTTTGTTAACCAGTTTACTATACCGATCCTGATGAATCTGTTCAATCAGATGTCTGTCATCTTTGATTTCATAATGTTACAAGTGAGAAATGAAGAAGTAACCGGTAAAAAAGGGGACTACTTTCAGATTGCATAATGTTACAAGTGAGAAATGAAAATGTCACTGGTAAAAAAGGGGACTACTTTCAGGAGTTCCAGGAAGTGTCTGATATTCATTGTAAATAACAGACAAATGTCAAAATAATTTTTCTGTAAAATCTTTGAAAATCAGCTCTTTTTTTAAAGAAAAGTTCACAGAAGGTCCAAAGTTTTAGAGAAACCCTCAAAATTTTTTTTTTTTTTAAAGGACAAATTCACAAAAAAAAAGGTCATGTTTTAGCTCCCTGCACCCCCAAAATAAATCCTGGCTGTGGTCCTGCTTCCACTGCCTGCCCCTCCCTCCCACTGTACCTTCCTTAACTATCCACCTCCATTTAATACTGACACAAAATGTCAAGCAAATACAATATAATTGTCCTTGTCTAATGAAGCCTTGTACAATTTTCATTTGTCACCAAGGGGAAATCCAAAACATTGCAAAAATAAATATGGTAATATTAAAATTTCACTTCCCAGAATATCTATAATAAACATTAGTGTCCACTGACTAATTGCTTTCCGAATCATCCCACCTATTTCTAAAATGGCAAATGGAATTATGAGCAGCGTGCATCAATTCCGCAAGGCGTGATTACTTTGTATACATAATGAATATCCTTCAATAATAATTATATTTGTTGTAATATTTTTGTGTACATTGTAGGGAGGCCTATATATCTGATTTGTAGATTGAAACCATGTATTTTTCCCACTAACAATCTGCGTGTTTCCACTGGGCACACAGTATTTCTTTCCGGTTAACACCCGTCAACCGATTAACTGTTTGATGACCAACCACCACGTTTCTACTGATACCCGGTAAATGATCGTGTGATCTGGTGTAGGGCGGAAGTACTGTATTTTGTTTTCATGACCTTGGGTCATCCTGTGTCACACATATTGCATTTATTTACTGTCACCTTGCAAAGTTGACATCCGGTAAACCCGTTATCCATCACACTGAACGTGTTTCCACTGAGGAAAATACCCGGTCTACCTCCAGAGGTAGATCACGGTTGCCGAGTGTCAACACCGCATCACTCCAAACCAATCTGCTTCTACTGAGCACATTAACCAGTAACACCCTAAACTAAACAGTATTAGACCTACCCGCCAACCTTTTCCCAGTAGAAACATGCAGCATGTTGAAATTATATAATTATGTATATTATGACATCGTTACTGCATGGGGAAAACCTTGTATGTACATTTGGCCCTTGAATATGGATGAAGCAAACCCTTCAATATAAAGTCTACACCTTCACAAGGCTTTATCCATGTTCAAGGGCTAAAAGTAAATGAGTTTTTTCCTGCATGTACTTTGGCCCTTGAACATGGATGAAGCAAACTCTTCAATATAAATTCTACACGTACAAGGCTCAGGGGCGGATTTAGGGGCGCGGCCGCGCGCTTCCTCTATTTTTGCCTAGCAAAGGCGCCGCCCAACTTAAAATTTAAAAAATGAAAAGAAAAATAAAAAATGAACAAATTCGGCCATGAGCAGCAAACATTGGGCCAAAACCGTTGAGTTTTCGAGGGGGTAACCCCCTTAACACCATTTTTTTGTCGTTGACCAAAAGGCGCCCACTCTATCAAAAATTCCTGGATCCGCCCCTGAGGCTCTATTCATGTTCAAGGGCCAAAAGTACATTATGAGGTTTTTCCCGCCCAGTGACAACATGTAACAACTTTCCTCTTTTTCAAAATACCACATCTCAGAATAACTATAGAATATACTGAACCCTTACGCCTTATCACATGGTGTTATTGGTATTCATTCTATTTTTATGCCCAAGGCCCAATGATTTTTGCGCCAGGTAATTTGCCCTTTTCTGCGAAATAAGATTTGATCTTTGCAAACTGAAATACTTGCTTTCTACCATTTTGTTTACAAAAAATGATCTGTAAACCTTGCACTATTCTTTTCCAGCAAAAATTAGTCCGTTTCCACAAAATTCCCCAAAGTTTCTTCGCAATTGGCTATTACCCCGTGGAATTGGCTATTTCTCTCAAATTCTCTAAATTGCCGTTTTAATAACACTATTTTGTGCCACATCTCAAATGCTGTGAATCAAATGCTCAATCTGAAATGCTGAAATAGATTAAAAAGAAACTGCATTATGTGCATTATTTTTAACTTTGGTATAAACAATGCTGTCATGGTGACGTTTTGAATGAAAAGAGATGAAGACCAAAAAGATGCACTTAAACTAATTGAAATTGTTGCATTCTTGTAATACCTTGTCATCCAAAACCAGTCATGTGAAGAATGTAATGTAGCATTGACTGGAGTATTCAAAAGGTCAACATGGCAGTAATATTCTAATAATATTGGGGCTATGAAATTAAAATGTGCAGATTAGGCCCTACGAGGGGTATCCAAAAGTTTTGAAATCACCCAGAACTGAAAGAGCTATATCGATGAAATTTTGTCAGTGTAATCACTGGTCCTTTTGTACATTATGGTCCAAAAATGGTCTCATAGGCCTAAGTATGTTTACTTTCTTTAAAGGTGGTGCTAGATGGGCAGTATACAGAGTTTCAGTTTGTGTCTTTTGTTGTGATCTTTCAAAAACAGGTTACTTTAAAGCCATAATGCCGAGCCATAATGTACAACCTTACAAAATTGCTTGCGCATGTCCCAACTTACACCTAAATGGAAGTAGTAAATTTGTTGTAATCGTAGGTCAACAAAGCAATTTTGATATAAAGTTGTATAACAACATGGAAGTCCCCCACAGAACACTCCATGTAAAATGGTCAAAACAGCAAGTGGGGTTTCTTTCATTTTATCATCTCACAATTTCAGCTAAAACTGGACAGACAAGTTTTCTGACAGTTATTATTATCATTTCAGCATTTTGGGTAAAGAACTATAAATATTTGACAAATCATACATTACAGCTTTTATATTGTTTAATTCATAGTTGTGTATATTTTAAATCTTTCCCAGCTGCCCTTTCAAAAGCCACACTCAGACGACCGTCGTCACGGCTGAACCCAAATGCCAGGCATGCATGGAGTAGAGCTGTTTCTTTGCAACTTGTGTATTTGTACAAAGGGGAATTTGTTTTAAAAAAATCATGCAATATTGCATCACTGGGCAGGAAAAAACCCTATGTGATTGTGGCCCCTGAACATGTTTAAAACAAAACTGCCAAAAGGTTACATAGGAAGTTTTGCTTTAAACATGTTCAGGGGCCAATGACACATAGGAGGTTCTTCCTGCCCAACGACCGGGCCCAACAACGATTGTATTATAGAATTATCTTATATGTGTGACCTTATCTTTTTTCTTAAGCATGGCCTGCCCCTCATGGGACTCCTCAACAAAAATCCCAGCTACGCACTGATGCCAGGATTTGTTGCATATTTACAAAGTGTACTAATGTAACCAACCCCTTGACATAAGAATTAGTCAGGACCTGCTTTTTCTTGTTAAGAGAGAGAGGAATATTAGAACTTGATTGTTGCCTGTCCCAAGTGACAAGAAACTGTTGAAGCAAGGAAGTCCAATTTGGAAAACACGCTCTATCTAAATTGAGCTCTATATCTCTGCATGCTTAACCCTCTCCACACGGGTGTCGACTGCAGACGACAAATTCCAATTTTTGTTGAAAAATTCAAAAATTTCAGAATTGTACAAATGCATAATTACCATATTTGGAATCAGCATGAAAAATGCATTAAAATGAGTACAAACAAGCCTAGTATTGGTGCAGTGGCTCTTGAGATAGCTTTTGGGATTTTGGAAGAATATCCCCAAACTTTTTATGTTGCAGCCTATCAGTTAGCAGCCTGGACAACCGATTCTTTTGTTCTGCAAGGCTCACTCAGTCATTTAATGAGGCAATACAAACGATCGAATTTGGTGTTGAAATGAGCTAAATTTTGAGTTACACCTTTTCAATGTAAAATTAATTTTCTCGGCCAAATAAAATGCAATCATTTTCATTTTTTCAGTAAATGTCAGGTCAAATTGTAGCGCTTGATACTGTATTTTTTTTTCAAATCCTAGTGTTAAACTTAGGCGTGAAATTCAGTCATTTCGTGTAAGATTTTCGATTTTGATAGGCTTAAACTCTGTCCATGAGCCTTTTTTGGATCAACCTTTTAGCTTTTCAAAGTAATATAGTTAAGCTAATGAAGGATTTTTCCCAACTTTCTAACGCACATCCCCGTTAGCGATATATCATAGTTTTGTCAGAATTTCCGTTTTGATTTCACCACTTTTCACTCCCGCCTGAAAAGTTTTTCAAAATCAACGCTGGAATCTAAGGCTGATACTAGCATTGTGGATCGATATCCCTGGGTTTAATAGGAATACCGGCATGGGTACAGTGTTGCCAGAACTTCAATATAGCAACGAAATTCCCAGGCCTAATATAGCGCTCCAACTGATCACAGCGGCGGAGCTGGGATTTTTTCCAAGGGGGCAAGTCTGTATGGGCGGTGGCCCAAATCCACCAAATTTCCCTGCACTTGGGGGGGGGGGGGGGGAGAGGGGGCGGGGCCCAAATAGACAATTTTTGCCAGGCTTATTGAATATAATCGTATGGTATTGCATATCGTATGGATTCTCCATCTCTCAGCCCCTCTTCTCCCTCTCTTCCCTCTCTCTCTCTCTCTGTTTTCTTCTTTCTCCTCCTTTTCCTCTTTTTTCCTTGCACTAGAGGCGGGGCCCAAATAGGTAGTGGGGTGTATGTAGGAAACTTTGGGGTGGTACTCAACACACTTTAACCATATGACTTCAATGCAAGGCTTATTGTTGCCACAAATGTTTTTTTCCCTTAAGGTTATTTAATAGGTTTTATAAACTTCCACACCTGTGCACCCACCCCACCCCATAGGCCTACATGTACATGATATTACATAATAACATATAGCATAGCTATACATTTAGGTATCGCCTACATGTCAAATTAAAAACAAACCCGAACACAAGTCTGAAGGGTGTAATGAAAATGGCAACCCGCGATGGGGGCGGGGGGTAGGTCATACAAAATTCACCTGGAGGACAGAAGATTAAAATCCCGTATAATAACACGCTAATTTTTCTAGGTTTGGACCGTGGATTTTCCCATGGACCTCAAGCGTGCGTCTCTTTTAAGAGAAAATACGGACTAACCTAGGTAAACAAACAAACAGACAGACAAAATGGTTTTCATAATCATGGAATCCATATAAATTGAAATTGCAGGCTATCACGGGAGCAAAATTTTAAAATTCACCTCATTTACCAGAAAACCCAATTGGGGATTTGGGCTACTAAATCGCTGGTCGGGCAATATTTGCTTTTCAATGGAAAATTGCCCTGGATGACAACAATGAAAATATCGACTATTTCAGCTGGTTGCTCACGAGATAAAAGTACTGAGTTTGACATTTTCGCATCATGAAGGGAAAAAGGTAGAATAAAAGCGGAAATTCTGACAAAACTATAATATATAGACCCACACGTATGCGTTACAGAGGTGGGAAATATCTTTCTTTAGCAAACTATATTAGTTTGAAACTCTAAAAAACCAATTCCGTAAAAATCTCGCAGGTGAACTCAAGCCCTATAAAAATCAAAAATATCACACTAAAAGACACAATTTGATGCTTAATTTTAATACCAGGATTTTAAAAAAAATATATATCCAAGCACCAAGTTTTTAACTGACATTAATAAAGAAAAAAAATATATTGCTTTATATTTGACCGAGAAAATTAATTTCATAGCAAAAAGGTGTATCTCTGAATTGTGCTGATTTTAACATGTATCGATCGACTTTTAGCGCGACTAAGCATTTCTAAAGAATTGGTTGTGCAGGCGGCTGACTGCTATGGCCAGCATGTAGAGCATTACAGCTACACTGATGTCACTTAGAAAAATTCAAGTTATTATTTCCATGACTTGCAAAACACATCATAATTCCATTTGATTCACTAATGTTGTCTTTGTTGTATATTTTTATCATCTATCACTAATCTGGATATTGGTTTTAGTTTTCTATTAGGTCACCTAATTTTTGCCTTAATTAATTCATAATTTGTTTAATGTTCCCGATTTATAGTTCATCAAGACAATCAATAAATGGGTGTCCTAGGGATGCGTTGGTGGTGTTGCTGGCAGCAGCAGTGTCTTTCAAATTTCAGTTTTTTATAATAGTGAACTGAACTGTTTTATTCCGGCAAGTAGATTCATGAAACAAAATCAAGTTATATCAATTACCAGAAGATTATTTCAATTGATTGAAAGGAGTTTCATTTTATATTCTATATTTATTACACAAGTCATTTACAGTCAGGATCTATATGAAAAATGTTTACTCACTGCATCAAGGAATAAATCCATCACTTGTTAATATTATAAAATAACTTCTGATTTATTTTAATGCATTAGAGAAAAAATCTCCTTTTACTCCAGATTCTTGATGGATTGTTTGTGGTCATTGAATGTTGCAATGGGTTTCTGTTAAATCATAATGTTTTAGTTATATCTATGGCACCAACTTGAGGACGTCTTCTCCCTGAAGTAGGCTGATGATGAGCCACGAAACCTTTTGCATTAGCAGATAGGTGAGGTCTGCTTGTTCTCTGTTGACAAGGGGCAGCCTTCAGTGAACAGCTCTTTCAAGAGCCACCAGTAGGCAAGGGGCAACCTACATGTCTCAGTCTTAGGTACTTTGTCCTGAAGAAGTCACAGCTACTGAGTGAGAGTTTCAAGTGGGGTTACCTGGATAGCTGGCTCCATTTGAAATCTACACCCCCGTGTGAGAGATTAAGCTCATGTCTTCCATAGGGGTGTATGGATTCCAACTGGAATAGCCCAATCTGGATCACCACCTGAGGGAAGTTGCTGTCTACTGAAGATAGCATAATGGAAAATGAATTTGAAAACAACAAATCAACACAAAACAAAATAATTTCGCTTGATGTTTGAGTAGAAATAATGTCTGCATCCACAACATTGAGCAGATGGAAGATACAAAACATCAGGCCTTGCCGTCTAGATTTTAAAGGCGAGTGGTTAATCACTCGCTAGCATGATGCTAGGCGAGTGGTCGAATTTTCACAAATATCACTTATTTGGGTATGATCAAGTAAAGCTTTGGTCTTAAAACAGTATCTATGTATTTATGTTGAAATGCGTGTGAAGCGCGGTAAAATTTTTGACTTTCTCCGCTTGGAGGGGGAACAAAATCGATTAAATACTAAATTGGTTGATTCGATGGTAGATTTTGGGAGATGCGCGGCAAGTGATATTAAATGTATATGGCAAGTGGAAAATCGCTCGCTAGAAATCGAGTTTGGGCGAGCGAGAGCGATCGCTCGCCTCAAACTGCAAGGCCTGAAACATATGTGACATGATCAAGGGGAATGAGTAGGATGTCGCCAATATTGTTTTTGAGATATTGGCAAAAACAGTGTTCATATTCTTCTGTTTTATATTGTTTTCAGTCATTGATAAATTGCTCATAACTCGGTTACTATATGTTCGATTTTGATGGGGTTTGCATCAAAATGTAGCATTTATAACCTGCCAGAAAATGATGTAAGAAATTTCTAATTGAAAATTGCCGACATGTGACTCATTCCCTTTGATCATGTCACATATTCTTCCAAGCACATTTGCAATCTAGGAATAGGTCCCCTATCACTGATTGAACATGACTGTGTTGAAATAAAGTACCTCGCATGTCAACCTCAAATCGTGCACTGTCTATGATTTGATTGCGTGTACGTAAAAACTTTCAAATAGAGATGTATACTCTATAAAACGCATTTTCAATTAAGAAATTACTCCACCCAACATACATGTACTAGTGATTTTGTATTATTGTGCTGTTATTTTATGGTCATGACTGTGATGTGCATAATGGCATATAATCAAGAAAGAGGGGTCAGTCTTTTGACTTGTAATTGATTGAGATGTGAGCAAAAGAAGGCAATAGCTGCTTTATAGGTCATTTGACAATTTCTGTATTTGATACTGTACACATGTAAACATATGACACATGGCAGCTATTGTTGATAGCTTGTAATTGATTGAGATGTGGACAACAAAAGGCACTACCTGCAATAGCTGCTTTACAGGTCATTTGACAATTTCTGTATTTGATACTGTACACATGTAAACATATGACACATGGCAGCTATTGCTGATAGCTTGTAATTTGATTGAGATGTGGGCAAAAGAAGGCACTACCTGCAATAGCTGCTTTATAGGTCATTTGACAATTTCTGTATTTGATACTGTACACATGTAAACATAAGACACATGGCAGCTATTGCTGATAGCTTGTAATTGATTGAGATGTGGGCAAAAGAAGGCACTACCTGCAATAGCTGCTTTATAGGTCATTTGACAATTTCTGTATTTGATACTGTACACATGTAAACATAAGACACATGGCAGCTATTGCTGATAGCTTGTAATTGATTGAGATGTGGGCAAAAGAAGGCACTACCTGCAATAGCTGCTTTATAGGTCATTTGACAATTCTGTATTTGATACTGTACACATGTATACATGTGACACATGGCAGCTATATTGCTGATAGAACCTTCTTGCCCTAAACCTCTCAACATATTTATGCATTATATTGTTTTGAGCAATTTAAAGATAATAGATTACATCTTAGAAATGGTATGTCAAATTTTTAAGGGAATTTGCAGCATGGCAAAGCATATTAAGTGAAAAATATAAAAGCTTTTTACTTGAAAGTGACTCATATTGCTTGATTGAATCACATGTTATACTTATAGGTAGACTGGGGGATTGTGGGTAACAGAGGACAGGGTGGGGATGTACCGGTGGGACACACAAAGGGTGTGTCTCATAGTTGACAGAATATAAAAGAACATTGGTATATAATGTAATAATAAGGGCAATGTTTGGATTTGAATGAAAATAAAGATATAACTGGAGGAGGGTAATTACGTTACGTAAAATACTTTCTGCTCACGTATTATCTCTTAGCTGTATCCATGCTGCATACACTATGGACCACAAGAGCCTCATCCCAATGGCATAGTCCAATAACCTCAAATACATAATCATAGTGCAAAATTTGACCTCAAGTTGCAGAGTATGAGTTTTTGTACCCAAATCTTCAAAGGTCATTCAATGAATGTACAAATGTATTGGGGTTTAAGAACTGTTCCCCTGACAGATGAGCATGTTGTGGATCCTAGTGATATTAGCTGCCCCTTCTGTAAACAACGATTTAATTAGCCAGACACTTTTCAAGACCTGAATTCTAAATATATGTGTGTGGGTTCCCATAAGACTTAAAGTCAATGTTCCTGAAAACAAAAGCTTTGATTTTCAGCCAAATAATTTCTAGAAAAGATTCCCAAAAGATTCCCACAACGCCATTTTTATTTAACACCTGATTTTCTTAAATGAATTAAGAAAACAGACATTTTATTATTATATAACATTATTTATAGCTCTCCTTTCCGTAAGCAACGACTTAATCAGCCAGACACTTGAATTCTAAGTATGTGTTTCCACAAGACAAAGCTAATGTTAGGCTACACAATGAAAACAAAAGTTTTTATTTGAGATAAGATTCCTTTGTAAAACTCCTATCCCATAATGTAATTTTATTTACAATCCAATAGGCATTTTATAACATTATTTCTAAATCCTCATGATTAATAATGATTGCTCTAATTGCTCTAGGTTGCTCTAAATGGCCAATTTTTTGACCTCCTGGGTCAACATAGCCGTTAGCCACCACTGGAAAATATTGAAAACGGTTCCACAAAGTTTGAAGGATTTAGAAAATGGATCTTAATTGCTGTTTTAGTCTGCATTCATACGTAACATCATTACATTGACATTCACAGACACAATGACATATGTATATGTTGTGCTTGAAATTATTGATTGGCTCCAAACAAAGGATTTGAACCGGTGTCCTTTGCCGTAATCATGGTGCAGTGCAGTCCATTCATTCAAATCTTGTCATCAACCTATTTGATCATAATTTGTTATGTGTGTTGAGACAACTATCGTGGTAGATTGCAATCATGCTTTTGTTGAATGCATTTGAGTAGGCCATGTTTTCGATCATGTTTTGTTGTGAGGCTCTGCGCGAGATACACTGTCAGGGTGGAGCGCACAGGGAAATGCACCCGGCTTGTTGCGTTTTTGCATCGGGCGCGAGGCAAAAATACGCACTCGTTAGCAACGAGATTAGCAAGATTTCCCGCCATTGACCATGTGGACGATATCAGATGGAAAAGGGGGATGGAAACATCATAATTAAAAATTGATAGAAATTTGGTAAAAAATTAAAAAGCCAAAATTTTTCAGTTGTAACTTAAAGTACACAGACTAATAAATATAGAATTCAAGAAAACTGGAATTTGGCATTTTAAAAACATGCCATGGTTCAGACCAACCTTAAAAGGGCATTTCGTGATCCACAGCATCATCCCCCACTTTTCTCAAAAAAAGTTGAGATTTTTATATCACTGGAAACCTCTGGCTACATAATGTTTATGTACAAAATATTTCTTGCAGATTAATTCGTTTAGCAAAGATATCGTGAAATTTGAATTTCGTTCTGGTGCACCAGAACGAAATTACAACGTATTGTCTATGGAGCAGTGTAATACACATAATCATGCATAACTCGAAAACGCAATATCGGAATCAACTGAGGATGCTAGGATCAAGAAATACTCCTTTAATTCAAATTTGTTGATGATTTGAATCTTAAAAGATGCTTGAATTTAGATATGTAGGCCTAGTTGCTTCTGATAATTCCTTTTGTCTCATTACCATTTGTTCTTGTCCAAAGATTGGTGAATAAATATGTTTATAGTCATGTTTGAACCAAATTTTGTACTTTTTCTCAAAACTATAAAAAATGAGGTAGGCAATTATCATAGCAGAGTGACGAGATATATAGAAATAAGTAAAGCCATGATTTCTCTGTGATACGGAAAAACAGAAAATTTCACGGAATTCGGGGTTTGCTCACGGAAATTTGAAAATGCCAGAAAGTAGTAAAAATCTGTGTAAAATGTCTAACTTTTGTGTTAATTTGCAAAAAAAGAAGAAAAAAAAGAATAATTTAGCAGTAATCAACCATTTAAACAATCCATTCTAGCATTTATTCTAGGCCTACGATGCAAGATTCTGTCCGATACAGCTATCGGAAGTACACACAAGACAATTGATGATGCTTAATTTTAATGGGGATGTTGAGGGGAGACTACAGTAAAAGGTACATATAATTATATAAGACAAAGTACACTTTTAAAAACATGCTTGTATGGGAATGTATGCACTTTTCAGTTCTTTATAATGTAAAACGGAAAATCACGGAATCGTCCAATTTGTAACACGGAATTTAAATTTTGTAACACAGAAAAATCATGGCTTTAGAAATAAGTAATTGTAACCCAAAGTATTTCAGTTTTTGATTTATTGCTCTCATTTAAAAAATTTGCCCGATTACTTAAATCGTGAATAAAACAAGCTGGGCCACTTACATCATTTTCACGCATATTAAGTGAAATTTCACTTCTGAAATTCTGATAAATATTTCTGATTGTAACTTTGTACAACGCCTCCATAGAATACTTAATTGAGTGAAATAAACACAAAATGATTGATCAGTATGAATACGTCAAAAAACATCTTTAAAATGTTATGATTTCAAAGAATTGATCAATTCATGGTAGGCGTTTCTTTTTATAGTTGTTTTAAATGGTTTCATATTTTTAAGTAACAACTTTGATTTGCAGAGAATAGGGGAAGGTTGCACTAAGACAAAGCTTCATACTGGACATTATAGTTTTTTTTCTGAAATAGATGTTTTAAATGGTTTCATATTTTTAAGTAACAACTTTGATTTGCAGAGAATAGGGGAAGGTTGCACTAAGATAAAGCTTCATACTGGACATTATAGTTTTTTTTTCTGCGAAATGTTCAATAAGATTTTTATTTATATTTTTTAAGTGACAACTTTGATTATAGTATAAATCAAAATCTTATTGAACATTTTGTTACTTAAAATTATGAAACCTTTTAAAACAACTAATAACAAGAAACACCTACCATGAATTGATCAATTCTTTGAATTCATAAGATTTGAAAAAAAAATGTTGTTACATAAAAATTTTTGCCTATTTTAATAACTGCACTGTACTCTCTAAATGTACACCAAGTGGAAAAAAAGAGTGAAAGAGTGAAAAGGAGGACAACCTCTTTTTAAGTGGAAAAATGTCACTTGAAAAAAGTAGTATATTCTCAAAAGAGTGAATATTGCCTAAATAAAATGTACTTTATTTCAGTTTCGAGTATTTTCCACTCAAAAACGGGTTGTCCTTCGTTCAACAACTTAAAAGAGTGGAAATTCACTCTTTTACCTGTGAAAAGTAGAAATTACTTGACATTTCTATGATTGACACATCGATCTATTCTTAAAGAAACACAAACAATAAAATGTTGTAAAAAACCTGTGAAGCACATTATATCCTGTACTTCCAATGACGTTGTGTAGAAGCGGTGTCTATTTTTAGGATGCTTTTACTTCCATCAAAATATTAGAAAACAAACTTGCTTTAGCTGTGTTGACTTTGAGTGTTATTAGAGCGAGTCTCAACATCCTACTGAGCAAACATAATTTGTATTTCGTTACTATGTGAAGACAATTGTAATAACGCATTTGAAGGCATGTGTGTCTATAAATGGCTGTAGGACATACGGAAACAAGGCTCTGCATGCTAGCCATAGGCTTCAACATAAAAAGTCCGAATTTTTTGAGATATTTTCTCAAAATATCAAGAGCTATCCTAAGTACCACTGAACCCATACTAGACTTGTTTGTACTCATTTTAATGCATTTTTCATGCTGATTCCAAATATGGGCATGAAAATTTACAATTCTGAAATTTTTGAATTTTTTTTCAACTTGTCGTCTGCAGTTGACACCCGCTTGGAGAGAGTTAAACATACATAGAATAGACATGTTTCCGCTAGACAATAACTTATTACAAGTCTCAAGTGCTGCAAATTTTATTGACCAGTATATTAATATCATATTGTGACATTTCAACAAGAATTAGATTTAATTAATATATTTCTTTTTCACAAAATGTTAGTTTTCACTTTCAAATATATCCACCTTTAATTTTGTGCCGAATAAATGATATGAGGCAAAATAAAGTTACTATTTAAAGGCTTAATGTACGATTTCCTTCAAATTTTTAATTTGTCATTATATATTCAAAATGCTAAAATAATACTAGTAATAATGATCGGGAATGGTTTCTGTTCATTTTGAGCTGAAATAACGAGGTAACGTGAAAGAAACACTGCTTGTTATTTTGGCCGTTTAACACGCAGTTTTATGGGCGGATATAAAGTCATAATTTCTTGAATTATGACTTTATGTCGAACTTTGCTGTTTACCTACAAACACAACAAATTTGGCTGATTCCATTTAGGTGCAAGTTGTGACATGTGTAAACATTACAAATATGCAAAAAAATCAGGTTTGAAAAAAATTAACCAAATTCATATTATAAGATCGTACATTATGACTTTAATTCCAATGCCTATGTTGCCAATGTGTGTCACTCTGTCAATCGTGTCTGAGGTCAGTCCTTTTGATGTGTTATGACCATCCCGTGATTTTGGGTGGCCATAGCCTCTCTGGCTGCCCTCTTGCTTCAGCCCAGGTATACACACTGTGGTAAGACGAACATGCACATTACGACAAGTGTTCAAACATATTTTTCAAAAAAATTGTTGAACATTGTTACACTGTTCACTTTGCTTCAGGGTGTCATCATCATCATCAGGGTCAATGAAACCATTATCTCTGAACTCAAACCCCTCAAACCTTAAAAATGGAGGAAGTGGCAATGGTCATTATTTCATCAAGGACTAGAAAATCTAATTGTTAAACTATTGCATAGCAACCATGAGATGAGTCTGGCTCTCATTTTTAAATTGGTAAAATGCTGCCTTCAGGGGTTGATCCAGGCCCAGTGTGCGCCCAGCACTTCGAAGTTAAGGAGCAGTTTTGCGGTTTCTTATATTCAGGATTACAAACAGCTACACATTAAAGCCTATGGGTAAAGGTATTATTTTGCAGGCTTTTAACCCCCATGGACACTACTGATCATCTAACAGCATTTCAGATTGGTTTATAACTTGAAATGCTCATTGAAATGCTCATTTCAATTGCAAATTATAACTAGGCTTTAAACTATTTACGGTCAAACTTGCATTTGCAGATGACCTTATTAATACCCTCCTTGATTGGTTCAAAATTGGACACAATTTTTATTTTGGCCAATCGGCAGGTAGTTCTCATGGGGTTAAATTTGGGATTCTCAAATTAACTGCAAAAAGACAATTCTCATGATAATTTGCCGCTATACATTATTTCGTTTCTCTTTTTCTTTTTCCTCCTCTTTGTTGTCTATTTCCTTCTTGTTTTGCATTTTTTAGTGGTGGATATGAGCTGTATTTGCTCCTATGTACAAGTAGATCCACCCTGCCATTTGTCTCTTGACAAAGGCAGTGGTGGCGCAAAATTGGTTGATTTTGCCCCCCCCCCCTGAAATTCACTTTGCCCCCTCAATGCCCCCCCCGGAAAAAAATTCCTGGCGCCGCCACTGGACAAAGGTCCATCTGGGAAGATGAGAATCTTAGTACATAATATGGCTATATGTACAGATAATATACTTACAAACACACAAACATGACCAAAACAAGACCAATTTGATCAAATAACACCACACAGTGATTTATGTTGCATGAGGATATGATTTTTATTATTATTTATAGGGATGGCATCCAAGGCATCACAAAATCAAGATACAAATCTAATTTCAGACCGGAATATTTATATTTCCCCACCAAGTTAAACTGCTGATTGAAATGGGTCATGTTGTTGTATAAATGTAAACAAATCATTGCAGACATTTCATAACAAAAATGAAAATTATTTTTTCCAAATTTAATGAAATGTTTGGTTCCATATGGGACACACAAACACATTGCTAGACTGTCACTAAAATAAGGAATAACTTGAATTAAAACCACTGATTTCATAGTATGTTAAGGGGACTCAATCTTTTGTGCGTAATTATAGAGGGCCAGGTGATTCACTCTATCATTTAAAAAATTATTTGAAGAAGTTAAAGAGCCCTAAGAATAAAAAACTGTAGTGTAATTCACGCCAGACACAATTTCTTTATATGACAAAAATTAATTTTTGTAATCGACAAAAAACAAACGTGTTATATCAATTTTAAATTTAGCCTGAATCGGTATTAATATGGTACCTCTTGCCCTTTTTTAGGTCAAGGATGTTTTTACCATTATGCAGTGAACCATTGTTGAAGCTATTTCACATACATGTACAAAACATTCTAGAGAAGTTGAAATATCTTTTGTTGATTTCTAATGATAATGTCATGAAGTCGTAAATTTTAAGGTCAAATTCCTAAAACCAAAACAAAACATTGCGACGCAGAATATTTCCCGACTTACGCAATTTCATCATCACATCAGTGTCTTTACTATTTGTTTGAAACCTTTCCCAAACATTCGTGCTCTTTATGCATAAAACGGCTAATCTATCTTTACAAAACGCGTCTTTTTTAGTAAACAAAAGGCTAAAGATGGCATTATGAGATTTATCATTTGTCATTACACTCCTCCACTCAACTGCCACCGTGGCAGAGTGGCTGAGCGGTAAAGCGCTAGACGCGTAATCAAAGGAAGTTCCGAATCGCTGGTTCGAATCCCAACGAAGCCTGTGGGAACTTTTTTTTTCTTCAAAATTCACGATCGCATTCCAAAATGAGTCACTTGTCGGTAAATCATGTATCGTATCCTTAATGTTGGTTGTACATGTAGGCCTATTTGTTTCTTGCTTCATTTTTTGCCTGTATTTTATTTTGTAAGGTGCTGTGCTCATTGTTTAGAGCGCCATATAAGTGTTGATTAATAATAATAATAATAATAATAATAGTATAAGAAATCGGGGCTTCCCATTGGCATTCTGTACTGAATTTCTAAAGATTTTCATGTGAAAATGTGAACACATGTTTAGGAATATCCTGTAAAAGGACAACCCATTTGGGTGGAACATCCCATATTCCTTCAGGGAGTCACCTGTTTGGTGTATGTAGATATTTGGTGGATACTGTCATTTATCTGTAACTTTTTCAATTTTTTGGCAATATTGATGTTATAACTTGGTTCACAGATTACCTGGTTTATGCCCCAGGGGGTAACTCATATACCAAAGTGGTACGCATGCTCGTCCCCAAAAACGTCAAAAAAGGGTTGATTTTTGGCCTTTTGGTGGCGTCAACGTTTTTAGAAAAATGGGTGCTTTTCAGGTAAAGTTTCGACGTTTAGGGTATATTTTTTCAACTTCAGTGGGTTTGTTTTAGAATTTCCGCCATTTAGGGGCCTATTTTAGTTTCTTACGCTGAATTACGCCATATTTTAGGGGTAAGATTTACAGAATCTTACGCCAATAAGGGGTGAAATTTTTCTACACTGATTATGCCATTTAGGGTCCATTTTTGAGGTGCTGGGGCGAGCATGCATACCACTTGGTATGCTGAGTGACCCCGGGTTTATGCTAACCACAATCAAAATGATGTTGATACAAATGCACAGGAGTGCACTTCTAAGTGTGAACAAGTTATTACATAATCATTACGACAGCAATTTGAATTATCATGCGTCGTGCCACTATGCATGAAACTGCTAATATATAGGTCTATGCCCCAGTATGACCATCTTTACATTCAGACACTATACACATGTGAAGCATCTTTACACATGCAACTTTTATTTATATGCAACAATTATTTATATATGTCTAATATTATGTTTCATATATGTATAACAATGCACATACTACAACAAGAATAAAGCCAGTCACCTATTCAAGTAACCCCATTAATTCACACTCCCAATTTGGAAGAATAAGGTTTTAGTGCCTTACATAGGGGGAGTATGGATTTTAGCGGAACATGTCCAAAAGGTGTGAAAATAAATAGAGTAAATAAAACTAAATATAGCATGTTTCTTGTTGCTGGGGTAAGGAAGAGGGCTATTTCTGAGCAACTATTTCTAATGACTTACATTGTTACAACAGCAGACGTAAAGAATGAAATATATAGATTATTGGAATTGCATTATATCTGCAATCTACACAAATTCAATTCAATTATCAGATCAATAATATGTAAAATTCCGCTACACCTTTATTTACAGAACACAGAGTTTAACAATTATTCAGAAAAGGTTTAAAGAAGCGCTTACTTCTTTTCATGTGTAGTATACAATTCAATCCTTATAAAATTATGTAACTTTTTTTTTGTAGTACACAAGTGGCAAATAAAAGGAAAATTCACTGAAAATTGTTGATGTGCATATTGTAAGGTTTGTTCACAACCCCGGTCTGGGTGTGGACTAAAGAAAAACACTGTAACAGTAAAAAGGGTCATCTTTTTTTAAGTAAATTTGCCAATCATCAGATACTAAACGACTAATATTATAATGAGGCTGAGCTAGGATTGCGCAGTTGCTTCTTGTGAATTTAACACATGATTGAAATGCAAACCTTCCAAACACTAGCATTATTTCACCATTTTATATGTGAAGAAAATTTTAAATGAAAGTTAACAGAAATCCTAATTTTGCTTAATTTTGACATAAGATAAGTGAAAATATTTCATTATGTATATAGAATGCAAGTTTGAAAGTTCCAAGCATCTCAAGCTTATTTTAACTGAGTTTGACAAAAAACAAGAACTGTCTTTAAAAAGACAACACCATATAATTATGAAGATCACATTTCATATAAAGTCTGCACAAAAAGTAACGCAGCTGTTATAAATACGCCTATAGCTTCAGAACTAATTATTGTTTTCACAATATTTCAACATAGAGAGGAGAATGATTTATTTATGCGCATTTTGATACCCCATTTATCAAATTTTGTTCAATATTAACAACACAGTAGTGCTTTTAAAGAAAAATATCCGAATTTAAAAGTTGTCGTTTCAGCGATCAATGGTTATTATGCCAGCACTGTAGCACATAAGCCTGCCATTATCTTCTGACATTAACTTTTAAATTCGGGTAATTTTCCTTCAAAACCCTGCTGTATTGTTAATATTGAACAAAATTGGACAAATTGGTATCAAAATGAGCGTAAATAAATCATCCTTCTTATTATGTTGAAATATTGTAAAAACAAATATTAGTTCTGAAGCTATAAGCATGATTTAACAACTACTATTTTTAATGCAGACTTTATTTACCAGAATCAAAAAAGCGAATCTTATTTTAACTGTGTTTGAGTAGGAAAAAAATACATTTTGCATTAGATTTTAAAATCTTTGTAAGCTTTGAGACTTTCTATTTCCTAATCACAGTCAAACTCATATATATACATACAAGCACTGACCCCCACTTTCTCTTGGTTAGTGCTTTTTATTCAATTTTGATGTCAATTTTAGCAAAATAATGATGTGCAATTGAATAGAACAAACTTACCATGTGTAATTTAATCAACGTAGAGAAAAGTTAAAATTGAATAAGTAGGAATCTGACTAAATTGATTGACTGCATCACAAGTGAATTTATTTCTAAAATATCCCAGGGGTTTTATGCAGAAAGACCCTATCTGAAATAGCTGCTATGTGTCATATTTTACAGATTGTGTACAATATCGAATGCAGAAAGTGTGAAATGTCTGTAGGGCAGCTATTGCAGATAGCATAAATCTTGCATAAATCCCTTAATATTTTCAAAGTTAATACATCAAAGATATTTTCATAACCTACAGCAAATTCTCTGAATTCAGTTGTATCAAAAACAATACAAATCTGACCTTTAATTGATTTCTAATTTGACTCAACTTAATCTAGTAGTTTAACTGTATCTATAGAGATATCACTTTTTTTTTAAATCTTATTTATACTCCTGAGTCTCTAAAGTGGTAATGGTACTGAAAGATTTATTTTTGTAGAATTTTTTTTAATCCAGTAAGTGCTTTATTTGACTATTGGGTGGGTTATTACTTAAGGTTATCAACTATTTTAAACTGTTGCGATTTGGTAGTTCACAGCATCTTGCGAATAGTAGTGCACTTTGACAAAAATTGCATTGATCATTTCATAGCGAGTGTGTAGAAGAATTCAAATATCACAGATATAGTTTTGTAGGTCCTGTGGTTCTTGAGTGATGTTGTAAAGAGGGCTGAAACAACAACACTTTTGTAAAACATACATAACTCATTAACAACAATAAATCAAGCAAGTATATCATTTGTAGAATGAACTATTGCAAAACATCAAAGTGTTATTTTTCAATAATATATTGATTAAGATAATGAAAATCAATTTTTTGGCTGTTTCGACCAACAATACAGGGTGGGCCATTAAAAAGTTCACACTTTTTCGATGGCTTATGTCTCAGAAATGAAAACACATATTGAAATAAGTTGAACATATTTGTAAACCTCTATGTCTGGACTGTCATTGCTGAAAAGGGCATTAACATCCATGGTCTAATTACAAAATGGCGACCATTTAAAGCAGAGAAGTCAAAACCACTTTGCACACGTAAGACTATAGACAATGATCATGCATATTAAGTTTTTAGGCTTAAGCAAGTTTAAAAAAGTTTGATGACTCTATATGCATTTACTTGAGTGTCATTGCGGGGTCATCGGACTCATGCGTGTATGAGTTGTTTACTGTTTGAAAATCATTCACCTGTGAAATTGACACAAAAGGCTGATTGGACATGCTCATTTACATAACAAATACACTAGTTTTGGAGGGAACTTCAAATTTAAAATGCCTTGCGTGCGTTTTTGTCATTCATGTTAGAGATACCCGTGTAAGTACTTTGAGGTGATTCGTGCTGTTCAAAATGCGACAGTTTACAAAGGAGGAACAAATTTTTATCGAGGAAGAAATTTCTAGAACCGGAAAGGTGCGCTCTGTCCTGAATGCATGGCCGAACCAGTTTCCGAATACCAGACTTCCTAGTCGCCGACACATCTATAATATTAAACAAAAGTTTCACTTACATGGAACTGTTCTCAATCGGAACAAATCTAACAGTGGGAGACCACGAACAGGAAGATCAGCCAATCACATTGCCGATGTTAGAAGGGATTTGCAAGCTAACCCAAGATTGAGTACTCGACGGAACAATTGTCCCCATATTCCAAGGACAACGTTCAGACGACTCATCACTCATGATATCGAATGGCACCCTTACAAGATCCTTAAAGCGTCATGGACTGCAACCAGGAGATCCAAATCGGCGACTTCAGTTTTGTAACTGGTTAGTTAACAGAAACACGTCGCTTTCTTGATACCGCTGTTGTTGTTGACGAGGCAAACTTTCAAATGGGCCGGTCTGTCTCTTCTCAAAAGCGTGCGGATGTATGCACGAAAGGCAATCCTCCGAGAGACTTTACTTTTAACGTTCCACATGACAAAGCGCAAAGTTAGTGTTCTCGCAGACGTCACAGGAAACAACCGGTTGATAGGACCGATATTCGTTGACCAGAACATAAATGGAAAGCGTTTACCTCGACATAATCAATGATCAACTAGAGCCTCAACTGGTCCAAATATTTGGACAGCAAGCGAAAACAGGGCCATCCGCAGGGCGTGGTTCTTTCAAGACGGAGCGCCAGCCCACCGTCTTATCGCTTATCGCTGTTAGAGACAGATTGCAGGAGTTGTTTCCGCATCGTGTTGTCGGCCTTGGACATTATGTGGAGTGGCCTCCGAGGAGTCCTGATCTGACGCCTTTGGACTTCTGGCTTTGGGGTGATGTCAAGGCGTCTGTGTATGCCGAAGGTCCGCCAAGGAATTTGCGGGAGCTGAGGAGACGTATTACAGATCGTTCACAAGGATCCGGCGCACCAGGGTTACTTCAAGAGCAGTTCACCATATGTGCGATCGTGCGATGATTTGTATTCAGCGAGCAAGTAGGCCACGTTGAAGGGCGATAAGAACACTTTAAAGACAGAAGCATTTTCACTGTGGCATGCATAAATCGTGACTTTATGGAACCATGATAAGCAGTAATGAAGAACAGAACTATTTTTATCAGAGTCAAATATGATTTTACTTGTATTCTTACTTTTCTAGTGCAATATTTTTAATTTCATGACAATTTGAGACAAATAACTTCGTTTCCATTGAAGCACTGCTACGGTTTACATGTGTCTATATGAAGAAATAATTTCCGAAGAGAAGGAGAGACATTCCTGACACCTATTTATAAATTTATCTTGTTATATCTCTATATAAGATTTATGTTATAGTGCAATAACCATCATGAAGACTCGGGTATAAAATTATGCACATTATCTAGAATGCGACTGCAAACAAGCGTTACCTGCGCAGATTATTTAAAGCTACTGTTACATATTCTGTTCAACTGGAAGGCTACATATTCTGTTTGAAAAAGAAATATTTATTTAAATATGGTTAATTTACAAGAGAAATATTGACAGAACTTTCATGCGTACTGTTATTTTTCTTCCTTTGTTCCTAATCCATTGTGGTGTGAACCAGCGACCACCATATATCGCGTGATCATCCGCTCCATTTGACTTACGTGTGTGCAAAGTGGTTTTTGACTTCTCTGCTTTAAATGGTCGCCATTTTGTAATTAGACCATGGATGTTAATGCCCTTTTCAGCAATGACAGTCCAGACATAGAGGTTTACAAATATGTTCAACTTATTTCAATATGTGTTTGCACTTTTGAGAAATAAGCCATCAAAAAAGTGTGAACTTTTTAATGGCCCACCCTGTATACATTGTGTACCCTTAAAGGCCTATTCATGATTTGCTCATTTGGAGGATTGTAAAAATCATCAAAATCAGATTTTGGCACCTTTATAAGTGTCATTATAGATGTGCTAACATAGCCTGCTATAGTGGTTGAGCTGAAAGCCATGTATTATAAAGTGACACATTTTACATGAATTTGTAACTTCAACTTAGTTTTCCTCGTTTTTTAGTCAATTTTTTCATAGCAAAAATTATCTAATGACAATTTGAATGACTTATTCTCCACTGTTAGGCAATTTATAAACAATTTTAATTTCTTTACACCTTCACTGTGATCACTGAATAGGATTTTAAGCCTGCAAGAATCCATGGTTTTTGCAACTTTTTTTCACTTTTTCCAATTTTACACGATTTTGTAATTAGTTAGTTTTACCAAAAAAAGTAATCATTTCCCTTATTTCCCCTAAGTTATGGATGGGTCATCACACACTAAAAAACAACAATGAGAAAAATAATTATAAATAATCTATATTTGAAGTATTTTTAAAGCATGTTGGTTGTTAAACACAGCACCTAAGAAGCAATAGTGTCTTTGGCTCTTGCCCACCCATTCCTCCTCCTGTTTGCAAGCATGTTGAGCCATATTTGCCAACCAACATCCTAGAACTAGCCCTGTTCACAAACCGTGATGCCCCTCGAATAGCAAGTGAAGCGAGCAATGAGCAAAATGAGCCATTGTTGGAATATCTTAGTCCTCATACATATAACAGAGTCCCATCACACAGCCTGTGCTATCAACATCCATCAAAATACTCTATTACAGTCACTGTCAATTTCTGAACACACACGGATGAATCTTTTACAGTGAGAAGTCTTTTACAGATTTATTGGGGTAGCAGCCAGGTATTTCAGATATGCTATCTTCAGTAGATAGCAACCACTCACCACTGCTATTCATGACATCATCTAATGCAAATATCATCAGAATATTGTGAGATTTTTATAGGAAGTTTAAATTTTTAGGAAAAAATACACTTAACTATCCATGTGAAATCTTAGAATCATTTTTTTATTTTCTCTTCTTTAAAGGCAAGCACATTCATTATCTTGTAACTTTCCACTAAAAGTCACTCATAATGGGCTATACCAGTCAAAATCCATACACCCCTATGGAAGAAATGTTCTTAATCTCCCTGTAGATTTAAAAAAAAGAGTCACTTACTCAGGTAACCCCGTTTTAAATTCACCTTTCACTGTGTGGATGATTACAGTCATGTGACACAGTCTCAAAGTGTCACATGACCAGCCCAGCGGGTCAGTTGCCTGATGAAGTCTGATGGTTTCAGACGCAACGTAGCAAGTTGTAAGTTCCAGTATTTGATTTAATTCAAAACTTTGTGATTTTAACGACTGGATGACTGAGAATATTCACTATTTTATTACAGTCATGTCTTCCCCCATCCATGTGGGGGTATGAAATGGAATAGCCCAAGTTGTCCGAATTTTCATGCCCAGCAAGAAATGTTTATTTTTTTCCTCACAAAAATGTGTTTTCCATGTAATACTCACTGTGTGGATACATTTAAAGTTGCAATGCTACTCTAATAGCAATTTATCATTAACTAAATAACTTCATATATATCTACTCAAAGGGGAGAATCTTGTTGGCTCAAGAGTGCATCACTGCATTCTGTGGGCACCATTAAAATCTTATTTTATATCTGCCGACTGCCAAAAATCTTAGAGGACTACTTAATTCTAGGAATAAGGTAATCTGCCGGCACTACCTTATGATTTTCCTTTAAAAGTTTCTATACCGTGCCTCTTATGCTTTTTTTAATATAAGAGATACCAGACTGACAGTATAAAGAATCTGGCATAGAAGTGAAGGATCCTCCTTCCTGTCGGAAACATTGGCTAAATTGATGGCATTTATCCTTGATAAGTGTCTGACATACACATTGTTCCTACTTGATAAATAAATTGATGTGTGATGTCAAACTATGTCAGGTAGAATAGTGAAGGGGACACTAGGGGTAGTGCTATAAGCCTTCAAATCGTGCATTGGTTTGGGGGACAAATGGACGCTTTAATTTGGAGTGTCAATAGGATGAGCAAAGATTTTTGGCTTTCAAAATGTACCTTTTTACAGGGTGCCTCAAACTTCCTTTACCATTTTAAAATGCTACATCTCTTATATATAAAGTATTTTATGAACAATATAAATAGATTATCGCAAAGCAGAAAGTTGTACAATTGTTTTGAAACCTAATTTGACCAGTTTTCTTGTCAAAGTTAGAAGCAAAATATAAAGAAACATATTTCATTGCAAAATTAATAAGAAAAGCATACATTATATAAATTATAGCATGCCACATACTGGTATTAATTTTTATTGGTTCCCTATTGGTTCGCCTACGTGATGTGAACGCGAAGTCCGCGACGTAAAGATTAAAGTGTTAAACATTTTTAAATCGGGGACAGGTTTTAAACAGTTTAAACTTTTTAAAATCTTTCCTCAATTTCTAAACACTGTTTTTGCTGTATAGGTCTTACAGTTTAAAATCACACCTTTGCAGCTTACAGAGTCCACTGAAAATCTAGCAGATGATGCAATAGCAATCATTCCTGTTGAAATGGCAGCAGACTGAGCAGTGCCCCACTCCAAATTGCGAAAAATAAGTCCTATGAAAAATCATGTCTCGGCCAAATTTGTTATCAAATGATAACGAAGGGCCTATACATGGACTATTTGAGCTGAAATTCTTTGCATCACATTGGAAAATGTCTGAGGCTTTTTAGTTTTAGATATATTAACTTGGTCAATAATAATTCATGCGATTTCAAACATTGATCCCATTTGATGGCTTGCATCTCAAAATTTTAGCCTTGACCATATGCCTTTTTTTCATCTTTTACGACTATACCTATAGGTCTCGGTCTTGAAAAAATGTAGCTTTGAAGTAACCAGTCGCTTTTACGGACTATTTTTGTTGTGGACCCTGTAAGCCTGGGGTTGTGTGTCATTCTACGAGTCAGTGCACTAAAAGATGTCATGCACAAATTATTCACCGCATATGCAGAATGCTGGATGCTAGGCATTAGTGACAAACTGAAGCATAGTGAACCCACCACAGGCAACAGGTGATGCTACTGTAATACTCTGCATGCTGGCCATAGGCTTCAACATAAAAAGTCCTAAGTTTTGAAAATGTTCTCAACATGATATCAAGAGCTATCTCAAGAATCGCTGAACCAATACTGGGCTTGTTTGTACTCATTTAAATGCATTTTTCATGTTGATTCCAAATACGGTCATGAAGTCATGCAATTCTGAAATTTTTGAATTTTTAAAGAAAATTTGGAACTTGTCGTCTGCAGTCAACACTTGTGGGGAGGGTTAAAAGGACAAAAAAAACATTCAAATTTCCAGTCTCGATATTTTAATCTAAAATCTAAATTATAAGATAGCCTATGGGTGGCAATACGAAAATGTTGATCATGATCATCAAATTCTTGTACTGAAAATCAATCTCATAATATAAGAAGTCTTCACTCACATCCTCCATCGCTATCCTTCTCAACATTTTTTCCATACCACGTCTTATTTCTTCTTTTAAGCTTAAACTATTACAAATTCACAAACTCCTGTTTATGAACCTTGCCCTGCACACATTAACTCACCACTATTTTTAATCAAGATAATTAAGAGAAAGTTTTCAAAAAATTGGAGCATAGCTTTTGTAGCTAGAAGCAAATTTACTGCAAGATGAACAATATCAACAATGAAATGCACGCTTATCAGGGGCCCTGGATACAGGAAACGATTCAGTATTCCTCAGTAATTCAATCATAAACTAGAAAGGCTCAGAAATCAGGTGACTTCACGTCTGTTTATAATGTGTGTGTTCTAGCTCCCAAAGCTCTTCGGCAGACAGCTCCAAGGGAAGTTTAATCTGCTATATAATAATTTACAAATCAACGGGAAAGATATCTAATTGATTGCTTACTGGTTCATAGTTACATGTAGCCAGTTTAGCTAATGCTTTAGGGGTTGTGCTATAGATTTTCACGATTGGATGTACATAATAAAATTATAAACACATTATAAAACATCAGTTTGAACGCTAACAAACTTATCCAAATCATAACTAAATTAGATTTATAATGTTATTTTGAATGAAAAATCTCTTATGCTACCTCAAAATAATTCTCTTTTTTCCTTCAAAATCTAAAATAGATTGTTTTTGATGAGAATTATTAACATAAAAATGGTTTTGTCGGGCATGACACCACATGTTCGAATTAAAGGGGGGAAAGTGGTTGTCAGATTTTTTGCTTGTCTGTATTTTGAGTGTTTTACAAAACTCCGCAAAAACAAATACACAGATTTAGGGTTTCTCTACCGGAAGTCAATTTGTGCCGAAATTCCTTCCCACAATGCCATATGTGTATTGCATAACAAAGGAGATGGATTAACCTCTGAACTGTATTGTTATGCAAAACGCTTATAGCATTGTGGGAAGGAATTTCGGCACAAATTGACTTCCGGTATAGAAACCCTAAATCCGCGTATTGAAGATTGACAGCTCATAATATATAACCAGGCAGACAGCCACCAACTTCTTCACAAAACTTTGATAAATATAATGATTTTAAATTTGTTACATAATATTTTAGGAAATTAACATACGTGATAAAATACAATGTCAAATTTGTTACATAATATTTTAGGAAATTAACATACATTTGTACGTGATAAAATACAATGTCAAATTTGTTACACAATATTTCAGGAGGAGAAAAAGTACAAACCTATCGAATCATATTACAAAATTTTACCACTATCTGAAAATTTCATTGTAATGTGACAATGGTGTAATTTATAAATGATACAATGGTGTAGTTCAAAAATGATACAAGACAAAGACTACGACAAAGTGCGATATGCTAGCTATTGCGATGTGTTTACGTGCGCTTTGAGCTGTTGTTTATATGATATTATGGCATGGGGAATTCCCAGTTGCTACTCTTGAGCTGGTTTTATAACTAACGAGGGATTTATTTATTTATGTATTGGCCGTGTCAAGACTGTGAAATGTGTATTTTTATGTAAAGCTTTCTGAATTCAATGAATTGTACATATTGGTTGTTCTCCAAATAATTAATGGCACTGAGAGTATTTTTGTTTGTTCAGTTCAGTATTAGATTTGGTTGTCCTGGGTTAATAGCTTTAATTCAACCTCTGTGTGACAACATAAGTTACTCCACCAGAAAACCTAGAAGACTTTCACAAGATGTAAAATATGCAATGTAAAATGTATGATAAGGCTGATTTCGCAGCTATTGGAGGTATCCTTAGCATAGCATTTTAGAAAGTGTGAACCCACGGGCGGGGACTCAACTTTAAGTGATGGGGTGCACGGACAGGCATATTTCGAACACTGTGCATAAACACTTGCGAAGTATCAAGATCGATGGGGCCAATCGTATGCTACATAAAATGTGGTTATGTTGACAGTATGAGTTGCAACAAATCATGTCAAATGTGTTGTGTATAATGTGCTCCCACTTTGACCATAAACTTGCTCAAGGGGCAAAAATTTCTTGTTTAGGGGTATTTTGCTGGAAGGGCGAAAGCCTTTTCATGGGTGTTTTGAAACAAATTTGTCCTGCATGCATGTTTACACTATCATACTTGAATGGCCCCTCTCAGTGGATGCCTGGAAGAAATGTGCTGTCTGCAGTAGATAGCAGAAAGAAGAAACACAAATGCTCATATACTACAAATGTACTAAACTAAAAAAGTTTTTTTTTTGTACAACTCTGATAGATGGTAAATGGAGGTAATAAAACAATTATGTACCAAAAAAATTATTTAAAGAGTTTGTTATTGCATACTTCATGTATTTTTGGTAGTTCCTGGAAGTAACACTTCCATATGGCATGTGGATCTTCATACTACTCCTACGCTATGACATTTAATCATTATTAGACAGGATACACCGGAGTCTTTTCTTTAAAAAGGGTCTATTCTAGGGAAAAAGACTTCATAAGGGAAAGATTAAATCCTACTCATGTTTACCGACTTAGAGTACCAAGTAATTTCAAATTGTAATATGTGACATGATTTGGTCCATGGGGGCCAAAGGAGGCATTTTTGAAAATTGAGTTACTTGCATTATTACCTTATACAAACATTAGGCTATCATATACTGAAAACACCAAAGGTCTAGCATACTTGGTTCCAAAGTATGAAGGTTTATGGTGTCTATTTTCTTATGTATTTTATTGTTTTTTACTCCATATTTTGCCTTTATCTCAATTTCAAATTTGGCCCCCATGGACCAGATCGTGTCACATATACTATACTGCTTGCAAATAAGGGTGACTTTTAAAAGTTATTTCAAAACTTGCTAATAATAAATTATATTGATATACACCAATTATATAAAAACAGGGAAAATCTGTTCCAACTGACCAGCAGGGAACCAAAGGATGGATCCAAAAGGATACAACAGTGTCACACTAGCAATGGATAAAATTAAAAACAGGAAAATATGACACAACATCCAAGGGGGGAGTAATACAAAATATATAATTTTTTAACTCTGTTTATATATTTTGTGTTACTCCCCCATTGGATGTTGTGTCATATTTTCCCTGTTTTAATTTTGAAATACACCAATTAGCCATATCTCATATCTGAAAATGAAGTAGGAAAAGAAAGAACCTTACGCCCATTCAAATCTTAGATCTGTCACTATACACTTTCACTCCTCTGTTTCTCGTTGCATACTACTCAATTTCAATTCACTGACACCTTGGAAGAAAGGGATCTCTTTCTCCCAAACCCACGAACAATGCAGCATTATTTGGGCATGCATGCTGGACAATGGAATAACTTACTAAAGAAACGCCTAATGGCGCAAATGGGTTTCATTGCCGTAGGAGATTATATCACATACAAAATGATAGAGAGCACTTTGAAAATCTCAACAAGAACTAAGGGTTTGTGCCCTTATTAGCTGGTAGGAATTTTACAGTAGGGTAATTTTAGTGGTGCCTAAAATTCCAGTTATGTCAAGGGAGCCCATATGCACCATTAGGCGAATTTTTAAAAGAACTTGATGACTGTAAATCAACTAGGACGTCTCATCATTTCTTTGCTGTTGCTTGATCAATTTGCTTTATTTGTTATAGATATAATAATTTGCATAGAATCTTAAAGCACATTATACAGTTGTGATTTTATCCTTTAAATAACAATTAAGCTTTAAGACTTTCTGAGATAACACTTGACGCACACATCTCATGGCTTTATCAAAGCGGCTTGGTGCACTGTGGCACGCAAATTGCCTTATATTTCCAGCACATTAATACACTGGAAAAATTGGTTTTCTATACTATTATAAGCCATGAATGATGCATGAAGGTGACAGTTCAAGCCTTTGACAGTTATTGGTGTTTTTTCTTCAATTTTTAATGTACACTGGTTGGTTCTCACCTTAATATTGGTAGTGACGTCAAATTGCTTCTCTGTAGGTGAGAGAGTGTTACCATTGTGTCGCCTTGACACACAAGCATATTATGCTATGCTTCAATCTACAGTGTAACAGCATACTTTAAAGAAAATGCAGACAGGGGGGGAGGAGCATGGGGGCATTTGCAGAACTCTTGCCTCCCCCTGTTGCCCCCAGAAAAAACCCAAAATAGTCCCAAACAAAAATGTTTGGTAGACTCATAACCGGTGCGATCTTACCTTTCCGATGTTGATTAAGATACTTCTTGCATCGATCCCGAGATGCGGAAAAAAACCAATAGTCATTTTGTCCCACATAAATGAATAAATAACAAAAACCCCGATCCCCGAGTGGACTCACCCATTCGGTGACGTCACCTACGATAATCATCCCTTATCCGACTTGGGCAGCCCCTACTCGGCCAAACTTGTAGGGGCGGCGGGTCGAGATAATCAACATCGGAAAGGTAAGATCGCACGGTTATGAGTCTACCAAACATTTTTGTTTGGGACTAGACTCAGTACACGGTCGATCTTACCGTTCCGATGTTGATTAAGATACTTCTTGCATCAACATCTGAAAGATCGATCTAGCAAGTAACCGACGGATGGAGGTACAAGATTAGGCCAGCATCTGATAAGGATCGGGAGAGTGGGTAGCATGGTAGTCGCGAGGTCAAACCATTTCCCCCCCGAACGGCCGGGAAACAGAAAGACTACGTGAACAGACAAAAACCCCTGAACTGAAAGTTCAGTGGTTAGAAATAGAAACACTGGTTCTTACCATGTTGGAATTCTGATTGTCCATAAAACACCTGATACCCAACCACCATATTATCTCCATAGAATAGCCCTGGAGAACTTATACGCCTGGTGGTTGGTTTACGTTTTTGTAGTAAACCGTGGAAAAGGACGACGGGTTCTTCCAAGACACAGCCTGACAAATCTCTTCTATGGGGGCCCCCCTATGGTAGGCCCACGAAGATGAGATAGATCTGGTTGAGTGGGCCTTGGGGCGGCGTCTTTTGCCGCCCCGAGTCCACTCAACACCTGGACCAGCCACCGTGCCAGAGTCTGTTTAGCGGCTGGACCGTGCGGTTCTGCGTGAGTGATAAATAAGCGGTCATGAGCCCCTCTTAAGGTTTGTGTTCGGCCAAGGTAGTGTTGTAAGCGCCCTCACCGGGCACCACAACCTGTCTTCGGCTATTGACGAACCCTGCCCAATACTGGGGAGGAAGAGGGCGAGTGTCGGAATGTACCGCTCATTTTTGCAAGGAAATCCGGGCGAAGAAACAGCGTCGCTCCGTTGTTAGTAATCACGGAGGCTGACTTGAGACTGCGTGCAACTCTGAGCAGCGCCGTCCCGAAAACGCCAGAAGAAAGGCCGCCTTAAGAGTGGCGTATTTAAGGGTCGCTTTTGACAGGGGCTCAAAGGGGACCCTTAATATACTCCAAGACTGTGTTGAGGTCCCATGGAGGGACCACCTTCCTTTCGGTAGCGCTCGTTGAACATACCGTCGAGAAGAAGACTTAGGGACCCATCTGAATTGATAGTCGACCCGTCTTCAAATCCCGATGAATCGAGAGAATGGCTGACTTATAGTTGGCTATCGTTGCCTGCTGAAGTCCTGACCTGAACTTTTCTGTCAGAAAATCTGCCACTAGAGGCACAGAGGCTCTAGTGGGAGCTGTATTTCTCTCATCGCACCATGCGTAGTAGGGAGCCAAAGCGCTGACTATACGTCACGGAGGGTAGACTCTCGTCTACCCCGGCGATGAGAGAAGCAGCTTCTGATGAAAAGCCTCCCTCCGCCGCACGTTCCCTGATAAGGGCCATGCAGCTAACTGCAGGTGCTCTAGTGGTAGACTTGGTACCTCTCCTCCGGGCATCCGGAGTAGATTTAATAACTTTCGGGGAGTACTCGCGGCTGTGCCGCTAGTAGATCCACCATCGGTCGAAACCACAGGTGTTTCGGCCAGAACGGTGCTATCAGAATGACGTTGCAATCCTCCCTCCCGATCTTGGTCACCACCCTTGCGAGTAGTGAGATCAGGGGGAAAGCGTAAGCAGTCATTCCGCCCAGTCTACGGATAGTGCGTCCACGGCGAATGCCTGTGGGTCTGCGACCCTCGAGCAGTACACCGGCAGCTGATGATTGCGATGAGATGCGAACAAATCTATCGAGGGGTGGTACATCACCTCGAAGATCGTCTGGGCGACCTGCGGAGCAAGGGACCATTCTGTAGGTCCCGACACCTTTCCTCGTGATAGATCGTCCGCGAGGATGTTGGTGACTCCCGCTATGTGCATCGCTCTCAACGTAATCTGCCTGGCCTTGCACCACCCTATCAGGCGTAGTGCGTGCAGGCACAACCGTGGTGACCTTGTGCCCCCTTGTCTGTTGAGGTAGGCCACCGCGGTTGTGTTGTCCGTTGGACAACGATATGAGATCCACGATCACCTTCTCGAAATGCTGGAGAGTTCTCTCCACTGCCCAAAGTTCGAGAAGGTTGATATGGAACTCCGTCTCCGTGGCCGACCATAGGCCGAGACTGAGTCCCGTGGATGTGGCCCCCCAGCCCAGTTTTGGCGCGTCGGTCGTCACTACGTGGCCTTTTCCGCTGGTGCAGGAACCTGACACCTTGAGTCAAATTGGGCTGATGGATCCACCACAAGAGTTCCTCTCGCGCGATCTCCGACATCGAACCGCGAGGGATATTGGGTGACGACTGGGCCTGTAAAAGGCTAGAAGGTGTAGTTGTATAGGCCTCATGTGAAAGCGGCACGTGCAGTGCGAGGTCTACCATACTGGCCATAAGGCCCAAAACCTTCATCCATGCCACAGCGGGTGCTCCCTCTGACTCGGCCAAGAGTCGGGCACACCTCGCCATGTTCGTCACCCTCTCGGGTGAGGGCGCCGCGCTCCCCTCCTTGAGGTTGATCTGGGCCCCTAAGAATAGTGGTGTCTGCGTCGGGACCAAATTGGATTTCTTGGCGTTGATCAGAAATCCCAGGTCCCGCACCGTCACGGACTACTAACTCCACGAGACACTGTGTCTCCAGTGGGGAAGTGCGTCCGTAAATGAACCAATCGTCCAGGTAGCAACACATGTTGACTCCCCTGCGCTTCAGATGCGCTGCCACCGCCCTGACCAGGAGTGTAAACACTCTGGGGAGGTGGACAAGCCGAATGGCAGGCATCGAAACTGGTAAGTTTGACCCTGTACCTTGAAGCGTAGAAACCTCTGATCTTGAGGTGCGATCGAACATGCAGATATGCGTCCGAGAGATCTAGCGATGCCGCCCACATACCCTTGATGGGGCAGGCTAGCACCGGCGAGAGTCTCCATTCTGAACCTCTTGGGCCTGATGAACTCGTTCAGCGGCTTGAGGTTCAGAATGAACCTCAATCGCCGGTCTTCTTTGGAGCCAGAAAAAGTGCTCCAAAACCCTTGGTGAAAGGGGGTGGACCGGGACAATCGCTTGCTTCGTGAGAAGCTGAGTGATCTCTGACAGTAGTGCCCGGCGCTGGGGGCCGTCTGGCGGCACTACCGTGGACCTCTGAATCGTGCAGGCGCACGAGGGGTGGCTGGTAAATTCCAGTCTGTAACCCCACTGACCACTGACAATACCCAGGCGCCCGGTGAGATGGCATGCCATCTCTGGGCGTGTCACAGCGGCCGCCCACAGGGGAATCCCTGTGGGAAGTCCAAACCTGCCGGCATGGACTGTCGACCGCCGTGCCCTCAGGACCGATCTGGTTTGCCACCCTTAGAAGAACGGCTCTTCTTAGGGGGCTTGCCATCTGATCCAGCACTACTCTTGCGCTTCCCAGATTTTTTGGGAGGTGCTGGAGTAGCCTCGAGCTCGGGTGTAGTCTGTGGTGCGCGTCCTGCTGAAGCGGAGCTGGCGCTGAAGAGCGCTTAGAAGACTTCTTCTTCTTGTGCTTCTTCTTCGCCTTACTGCCCTTCCCTTGGTCAGGGCAGCCTCTGACTTCTTCAGAGTGCTCTCATTGGTGGCCTTTTTAGCCCGGTCCTCCACCGTGGCGCAAAGGCCTGTCCAAAGTAGCCCCTGTCCCACCGAGTCTGACTTCTTCATTGCTTCAGCAAAGTCGGAGCCGTAAGTTGACTGGAGGGACAGACAGGCATTCTCCGGCGGCGAGATGACATCCTATGGGCTAGGCCCATAGAACTCTCGTTGAGGTTAGCTGTTAGCACCGCTAACAGATTAACCTCATGCGGAAGAGTTCGGCGTTGCCCGTGGTGGTTCGCTACCTTCCTACCGAGGTGCTCGGCAAGCGTGGTAGCGGCGCTAGAGACTCTGATAGCGGCGTGCTCGCTTATCGATGAGCTTTAGCTCCTCCTCCCACTGGGGGAGAACGACCCGTGCGCCTTGGCAGCTAGCGGCAGGCGCTTAGCAACGCGTCTGGATCCATGTCAGGGACCCTGAGGTAGGTTTCGTAGTCCTCCTGCGAAACACGCGGTGGAAGCGTGCAAGCACGCGGGCGTCGAAGCTCCAGCGAGCCTGACAGCCCTCTGAAACCTACCCTTGAGGTCCGCCGGGGAATGCAAGTGCAGGCGACCCTTGTGTGGGCGCGCTAGCTGGGCATCCTACTGAAAAGATGCCCTGGTCCGCCTGAACGGACTCCTCCTGAGAGAAAGCCAGGCCCAAACCTTGGGCCACACGGCTCATCACCTCAGCGGTGTCCGCAGGCAGACCATTGCTAGCGAGTTCCTCACGGGAAGCGGGGAAGGATACCTGAAGCTAGCTGCACAGTCTCATCAGACTGTGAGTCGCTACTGGTTTCATCTTCCGACTCCTTTCCCTCGCCTTCAGACTCTGACTCACTCTCTGATGAGGAAGAGATCTGACGACGGCATCTGAAGGTGGACAGGGAGGTGTCGCCACCGTGTGGCTAGCCAACTGAACACCAGCAGAAGAGGAGTACTCCGCTAGACCCCGAGATGCTAGCTATAGCACCCGGGATCCGCCGCGCTCTCGCTGCTGTCGCCCTAGCCATAGCAGTGTGCGGCCTACCCTGAGCTGTATCAGGGTTAGCCACTCGCCGCCCGGGTTGGGTAACAACTGGTGGTACTGCTTGCCCAACGCTAGGCGGCACTTGCCACGGTGGTAGACCGTGGAAGAAACCACCCTGCGGCGGATACCACGGGCATACCCTGTTGGTAGCTGACCCTGAAAGGATCCGCCACCAGGGAAACCCCATGGAGCAGCAGTACCAGTACCGCCTCCCCTGTTGCCACAGAGACTGTGGTAACCAGGACGCAATACTGCGGTACCTGCGTGGTTGTAGCGTAGGTGCCCGGTAGGGCTCCCGGCTGCGTACCACTGTACCCATGCCTCACAGCGTTCCCGCTAGAGGATCAAGCCGTGTGTATGGGTACCCGCTATACTGGCTGTCCCTTGGCTAAAAGGAGCTTGCCAAGTATCTCGGGTAGCTGAGCGCGCATACCCTCGCTCCGTCACCTCGCTACCTGAATAGGCAGTATCAATCAATGGAGCCATGCTCCGCTGAATAGATAGTGATCGATCATAAGAGGGTAATTGACCCATTGACTGTAATGGATCACCACGCTCTGCTGGCTCTCGAGGACATAAGTGGGTTGTTGATCAGCCAGGCTGTTCAAACTACCTACCCTAACCTCTTGAGCCTCGCCCAAGGTCGCTGTGTGTGGCGGACCACTCACGGCAGCTATGGGCGCGTGCATAGTGGCTACCACTGAAGTCAAGCCGTGGCTCGTCTCGGTAGCTGCCACTGTTTGCACTTGGGTCGCTGTCCCGTGAGAGACTGCGAGCCCAACCCCGGTATAGCCGCTAGCCAGTCCCGGAGGACAGCCGGCAGCCATTCCAAGGCCCAGGGAATCACTCGGCGGTCCCACCATGGAACGCTGCCGTGTGACAACCCCAGTTGGTTCTGCTAAGACTACACCTGAAGCGTTAGCCCGGTATCGTCTCTGCTAAACCCATGCATCGCGTTTCATTACGACCCTTGCGGGGAACGAAAGCGTGCTGCGTGCCGTGGATCAACCCAGGCAAGCCGGGGTTCCACTGGCACGCTGCGTGCTACAGAACCGGCCGAGGCAAGTCCGCTGCACGCTGTATGCTAGGATGCAACCCAGGCAAGTCCGGGGTACCCTTGGCATACTGTCCGTGCCGGCTACTTCATGGGTGCTAGACCCGCTGTTAGCCAGCAATAAGCGGGTGTCCACCTGCAAGAAGCTCGCTAGAGATCTCACTGGTAGACTGGTACTCGCCTGTTAGGGGCAAGTACCGCCCTGCTGCCTGCTACTAGCTTAGGCGTTAAGTCAGTGCTTTACGCTGGCTGCTAGGCCTTCGGGCTCGCTAGCAGTCCCGGAGGGTCCGCCTGCTTGCCGGGACCGGAGCCCCAGAGGTTACCTTAGCGTGGCCCTTGCCGTCCGCGCTAGTACCTACCATATCAATCTTACCTGTAGGCTTCTGTTTCTTAGTCTTCGCCTTCTGTCTGTGTCGAAGACCTACACGCGCGCTCCTTTCTAAATCCTCGACGTGGATGTCCGATAAGCCTATGCAAAAGGAAGCACACTTATTTGATTTAGAGCAATCCCTGTGGGTGTAGCAGAGTGGATGCGGTCCCACTCTGCCACAAGGAAGGGCATGATTGACAAGGCCTAGACATTGTAGTAATCGGGGCGTACAGCACTACCCCCGAACACAAGCTCAAGCCCAATAAACAGACCCACACGCACAGTGGCTGGCGCTGATGTAGTGGTATGATATAAAAATATATATACAAAGGGATGAAAAACTGAAAACCTTTTGGGGAAGATTTGTCAGGCTGGTCCTTGAAACCCACCGAACTCTTAGCAGTAACTCGTCATCAGACGCGTACTGAAAGATATAACGATAGAGCACACCATAAACATAGCGATAATCACTCACCATACATGTATACACAGTACTGTACAAACATCTATTGTAACTTACTAGTCTGCTATAGTTGTTTTACGTGAGAACAAAAATAAAATGGCGTCCTAAGGCGGCCATTTTGAAAACGTGTCCCCGTATATGAGCGGAAACACACATACAAGCTAAGTTTTTGGAGCGATGTTGTCACATTCGTAGCCGAAAAATGTCGTCAAAACTATCTCCCTAGCGACTATACTGGTTGGTTTTTACCTCAGTGTAACAAACAAACTGTATATCTCGTCCTTTGGTTCGTACTGATACTTAGCGTTGGTAAAGAAAAATCCACACGTCTATCTCATCTAGAAACCAAGGAGGATAAGGGATGATTATCGTGTGTGCGTCACCGAATGGGTGAGTCCACTCGGGGATCGGGGGTTTTGTTATTTATTCATTTATGTGGGACAAAAGGACTATTGGTTTTTCCGCATCTCGGGATCGATGCAAGAAGTATCTTAATCAACATCGGAAGCGGTAAGATTGACCGGTGTACTGAGTCTTACGAAAATTTCCACTTTTAGCGGTAATTTTGCACAAAATTTGTTGATTTTGCCCCCCTGAAATTCACTTTTCCCCCCTAATGCCCCCGAAAAAAATTTCCTGGTGCCGCCACTGGACACAAGCACAAATAAAAGATGATTCTGAGTAAATAGTACAAATGCTAACCACCAGAGGCACACCAACTGGGGGTGGGGCAGGGGTGCAAGTTGCCCGCTTTGACTCGAAATACTGTGACAAACTTTACCAAAAGTTGTAATGTATATCTTCTTTTGGCTTAGTTTTAGATCACAATTGTCCTGATTTTGACAAATTTTAGCATTAAAATTGCAAATTATTGCGAATTATGCATGCATTTGTCACAGTCAAGTCATTTTAGTAGCATGTCACTGGAGCATTTTGGAAATTTTACCTCCCCCCTCCCCACTGGCTCGGTGGCCCAGGTACGCTCCTGCTAACCATGCATGATTTTTTTAATTCTCTCAAATTGCCACATGTCAATTTACCTATAAAAGCTTTCTCTTCCATTATTTATTTCACTTTTTGAACAAGAGAAAGAATTTTAATTGCATAAAAGTACCTTTTGCTTTTAAAGAAAATCTTGTAAAGCAAAAACAATCGGCTGAGTCTTGCAGCTCTTGAACTAGCCCCAAAAGGTATAACAACACTTTTTTAGGTTAAATGGGGGAAACCTGTGTATTTCCAGTATGATAAATGTACACACATCTCATTTTCAGGGGCATTTATTCCACAGTTCTATTTTTATTTGAAACATTCAGAAAAAAAACCTCACTATTAAAAAGAAGATTTTCCATAATGAACTTTTTCCAAAGTAAGCTTAAGTTTTATCAATCCTGGCGTTACATGTTAACCTTATTCTATCCATACAACAATCATAGTAACATTTTACATACTCTTTGCTAACTAATAACAGGCTATTCCAGTTGAAATCACTCCTCCCCATGGAAAACATAACCTTAATCTCCCACACAGGGGGTATAGCTTTCAACACTCATTTAACCCATCTGAAATATACACGCACTGTGTGGAAGATTAAGGTCATGTCTTCCATCTAGGGGGTGTATGGATTTCAACTGGAATACCTTAAAGGCCCATATAAAATTAACAGATTTGGAAATAGGAGTATAAACTGACCAATAGATCCAGTTGTAGTCCTACTAATTCATGGCATATTGGATGGCCAAGGGGAAAGTTAGCCCATATTAGCAAGACTATCCTTGCCTTCAAGGTGAAACAAACCTACTCATGTTACCCTCTGGCCATGGGCTGGCCTGGTATCAGATCTTACCCAGGGAAAGATGACATTCCAATATATGCCTTTAACCCCTCCTTTTATTCATCTGTGGCATTATTCAATACAACTCCTGTAGATGTCAATAGTTTTAACTAGTTACATGAACTGCAGATCAATTTTCAAATACCCGATGCAGGTTAACTGACGTCATGGAAGAAAGGCAGGACATGATATTATTTAAACAGACACCTATTAAATGATTGTCAGAGCCTCCCATATTTTAGCACAAATTGTCATTATCGGAGCCTGGCAGGTATTTTGTCACATTTTATCATTCTCAATATTTTGTGGCAAAGAAGAATCTTACACCTCCCACAATGCATTTCTTCCGTTTCAATAATCTGTAACTGAGCTATCCAGTGCAACATGGGTTGATAGTGACAAAACGTACCTCCACGAAGAGAGCGCATCCAGAGCTTGCAAATTATGTTTATTTCATCACTATCAACCAAGGGCATAGCAACCGGGTGGACAGGGTGGACGAAGCCGAGGGGCCCAAAGGTTCAGAGGCCCCAAGCAAAAGCAAAAATGATATAAGAGCTGATAAAAGAGATATTAAAAGGGCCCTTCTCTGCTCCTTGTTCATGGGCCCCTGAGGCTCTTGCTTATGCACCTGTTAACAACCCATGTTTAGCCAGTTTATTCTCAACATGAAAACAAGAGGAATGTGTACGAAGTAAAATGTGTGACATTTGATGAAATGAGGCGATGCATCATGTTGCAAAGGATTCTGGGAAGGGTAAGACATCTTCTCTGATTTTGAGGTAACCGGCACACATAGATATCACAGAGATACATGAGGCTCTCATACTTGCATTACAATTTTAAATCTGCAAATATGAAATTGTAGAGCATAATACAAGCTTTGAATATTTTATTCACCAATATAATCCTCCTCATCATCAACTTGTCCTAGATCTTCAATGTATTCATCGGATGTATAACTGATAATCTTTTGATTTACGATAAAATAGTTTTAAAATAGTCATGTGCTTGAATATTAATTAACACAGTATTGTCATGAGTATGTTTAAGCAGGAGTACAATGCATATACAGTGTATATGCATACATACTGTTAGGTAACAGTTCTGATTGTAATGGGATGGTAAATGACATGACAGTCCTCAATGTACCAAATTGAGGGATCAAACTGCTCTGAAAAATCATCTTCCATGCAAAAATAGGATAAAATTAATCAAACATGAAAAGCTATATTACTTCTATATACAGCATGTTAGGACCAGAAGAAATTTGTTTTTGTCAACAAATAATTTGTGAGAATTAAAAAAACACCTTTTATGCAGTCAAATAATCTTAATGCTACATGTAGCACTGGTCCTGTGCAAATGTGGCGGACCCTCCCTGACAGGCTCGGTGGCTGTTCAATTGCGTAACGATCTTACAAACTGAGCCAGTTCTATACTGTGCCAAATAACCTACAGTGAACTGATTCATAGACACACATTATATTTCTTTATTGTATTTTGTATTAAATTCAGTGCCATTGATTTTATATAGTCTGCAAACACTTTCCTTCTTTGCACCCCATGTCGGCAGGATGCAACCCATTCCCACGCATCACATTGTTATGGGGGCCTAACTTCCTCACCCAGCTATATCTGCTTGAGATTGGGATTGAAGAGAGGCCGTGCTCCACAGTATATTAGATTTTTGCATGTGTATGTGATGCAGTGGCGGCACCAGGAATATTTTTTCGGGGAGGGGGGCATGGGAGGGGGAAGTGAGATTCAGGGGGGAAAATCAACAACAATCAATCAACAACAATCAGCAAAAAGTGGACATTTTCATAATTTTGGGTTTCTACTGGGGGAAACAGGGAGCAAGAGTTCTGACTGGGGGAATTTGGAAATAAGGGCCAAAAACATGTGTTTTTAGTGTGTTTTTCGTATGCTGTGCCAATCAAGCCCAAAGACTTGTACTAAGACTAATTTTAGTTTATGCATTCTAAAGTTTGGAAAAGACATTCTTATAACCAACCATTTAATTAAAGTAACACAAAAAAGTGAAACTTAGAGCAAAATTTCGACATATACTCAAGATTTGGAATGCTTAGACTTGTTCCAAGTCTGTGATTTCTGTGACCCGAAAATGTGTGTTTTTGGCTCTTTTTTCAAGAAATTAGTAAAATAGAGAACTTTTTCTTTTATCTCCAGTTAGAACTAAATGAAAGATTAGAATTGAGCTATGTTTCATTTACAAGAACTTGGAAAATATTTTTTTAATCCCAAAAAATTAGTGCTGTATTTTTCTGGAATGGGGAGTAGACTTGGCCACGCTCTACAATTTACCTCTGCAGCATGCTCCTTTTAATTTGCAACCCATTCACAGGGGCTCCGGAAGATGTTAAATATTGGGGGGCCCAATGGTGCCTGGTCAAAATGATTGGGGAGGCCCCAATGGTAATTACCCCCGGTTCCGGAGCCACTGATTCCATATACTGCTATCAATATTTGTCTATTTAGCTTTTGGCAGCAAATGTGGTATCAAATTGGAGCTAACAAACTTTTTTGACTGTTTCAATCAAATTGTTACAACATGCGCAGGTTTATTTTCATTTTAGGAAACGTAAGCGAGGACTTTTTGTGTGGTATTTATTTCAATAATCATTGAATTTATAGCGTCTCAAATGTGTTCCATATGCTGCTAAAATGTAAATGCGTAGTTATCAGATATTTGTGTAGTATTTTAGCACAAGTAACGCTGCACTTTTCAATAATTCAGCCCGTATTGTAAACAAAATGCAGCAACATGATAACATCTGATTGCAGACTATCATTGTGTTCAAATTCATGAGTCTTCGCTGTTTCATATAACAATTGTAAGAAAATAGGGTGGATTTTGCAGGAAAAATCAAACATGAGATAATATTTTCAAGTAGAATGTAATTTGATCACCTTTATTTTGAGTCATCGCTTGTTGAAATTGATCGCTTGTTGAAACTGATATAAGCACAAATAAGTCATAATTTCTTTTATGTTCTTTATTTTTTCATGCAAGATGTCATCCATATCTTAAGAAGCAGTTTGCCACACAGTTCACCCAGTGACTGCCACTTGTCACACATATAGTGCCTGAAATGAAATAGCTGCCATGTGTAGCTAGCTGCCATGTGGATGAGTACAATATACTGTGTGTAAATTGCCAAATGTTCACACTCATAGGGCAGCTTTTGCACTTACCCACTTCTGGCACTGAGCAGTTGATATGTAAGCTCTAAGATAATGATTCACCCTGTAAAATTATAGCGTATTCTGTTCCCAGAATTATGTCAAAACCTAAGACAGAGAACCTTTATAGGTTTTTTGGGCACTTCTAATAATAAGTTGGAGGAAAGGGTGGATTATTAATAAATCAGAACCCCTCATGATTGCAACAATCTGGCAATTTGTATATACATGTAGGTGTCTTAAAGTTAAGATTTCCCCCATCCCACTCAAATATGTGTTCATCCTCCCCCTACCTCATCAATTGTGAAAGCATGGTTAAATAATTTGTTGTAATTTGTTCTTAGTTGTGCCAAATAAGGGCAGCTGAAAATGTAATTTATAATACTAGTCAGTACTACAAACCCACCTGCTGTACTTGGATAACTTAACAATTTTGTGTCATTAAAATTGAGATATTACAAATACATTATTGTATGTAATCAAAGTTATATTAATATTATGGTAAGATAATTCCACTATTATCATCAAGTGTCATATTATATCGGTTAATCAAACATCAAGCCTACTTAGACTTGCTCCCATTATGTATACAATATGTACATTGTACGCTTTAAAGATAGAACTTATTTGCATTAACTGGATTGATTTAAAAAAAATTAAATTGATGTCTATTGCGATCCATCATACTTGTTTCAGAGATTTCCTATAAATTAGGCAAAGAAAATGCAACATTTAATAAAAAAGCAAACAAAACTAAAAAACAAACAATTTTTTTCCTATTTAAGTCTATAGTTGCCTTGTGAATGACTGACATGATATCTATATATCTTCAGTTGATAACATTCATGTATGATAAAAAATACAAGAGGCTAACAGTGGCGGCACCAAACGTAAATGGAAATTTACGTAATTTTGAGGGTTTTGCCTCAAAAGTGGGGGGGGGGGGGGGCAAGAAAAATATTTGGGGGGAGCGGGATTGCCCCCTTGTCCCCCCCACACCCCGTAGCGCCGCCACTGCAGGCTAACTTGATAATAATATTAGCCTCATGAATGACAACTGACATAAGAACTATATTGAGTAGATAGCACATGAGAAAAATACAATGGACTCTTTTATATTAACCTCATGAATGAAGACTTGTGTAAGAGCTATCTTCAGTAGATAGCATATAAGCACACTCACAATGGTATAACTTATAGTAACCTAATGAACGAAGACTTATGTAAGAGCTATGCTAAAGATAGCTAAGCACACTGACAATGGGTTATCTTATAGTAACCTTATGAATGAAGACTTGTGTAAGATCTATCTTCAGTAGATAGCATATAAGCACAAAGACAATGGGTTATCTTATAGTAACCTTATGAATGAAGACTTATGTAAGACCTATCTTCAGTAGATAGCATAATAAGCACATTCACAATGGGTTATCTTATCTTATCACAAATACAGTAGGCTATCTTATATTAACCTCATAAATGTAAAGTGTGGTAAGTGCTATCTTCAGTAAATAGCACATTAGCACAAAAACAATGGGCTACTGGTGTAAGTGCTATCATTAGCAAATATCATATGAGCACAAAGACAATGGGCTATCTTTTAATAACCTCATGAATGGCAACTGACATAAGAGCTATCTTCAGTAGATAGCATATCGACTGCCGTGGGTATCTGCCTTGCAGATAAGTACAATATACTGTGTGTAAATTGTCCACTGGGCAGCTATTGTACTTACCCACCTCTGGCACTGAGCAGTCGATATGTGTGCACAAACACAATGCTGTATCTTATAGTAACCTCATGAATGACAACTAACATAAGAGCTATATCTTTAGTAGATAACATATTAACACAATGTGCTCCGTTTGTTTTGGTAGCCAACAAGAACTCTGCCTAGAGGAAGATAATTAGCCTCCAAATTGCCCCAAATTACACACCTGAAAGGGAGGTGTAAATTTGCTCAAGCTTTAGGATATGTGTATCTAAAACCATATTGTATGTGAGCAAAACATCTAAAGGTCTTTGACATGATTTAATAGTGTCGCTCTTTCTTGCATTGTAATGCACAGAGTGAAGATTTTATTCTTAAATATGGCCCAATCTTGCTACAATTCCAATTGGGAAGTACTTCAAAATTGCTCTGTTTTCGAAAAATCACAACAAAATTTGGCCGATTACAAATAGCTGTAATTTGGGACATGTGTAAACATAACAAATGTATCAAACAATCAGGTATAAAAAAAACAAATTCCCAAATTCATTTTAAAGCATTTGTACATTATGCATTTAAGCTTTGAAATTGTATAACTTTAGCAAAGTTATTACACCACTATGCATTATTAAAACAGCTAGAAACTGTGAAAGGTTGCATCTCTTTTGTGTAAACAAAATTCTCCCACACGTCTTATGTAACCAAAGAAGAATTTCATCACTTCATATCCTGCTACCTATACATGTAGTACGTAATAAGAATTAAAACGTATTTAAAATATTCTTCTTAGGCACTATTATGGTTGACTCTAATGTAAGCACTAAACTGAAGAGAAATTATACAGTACCAGAGGTTGATTCAATGTAATCCCAGCATGCAGTATGGTTTTATGTGCAATGTAATAAAGGAGCCATTTCAACACCATTTCACATTCGAATTTATGTACAAAATAAGAACCAGTAGTTTTGATGGAATATTCACCGCGACTTTTATGTTTTGAATTGATAATTGGGTACGGCTAATGTTTGTGGATACATTGCCACCAAGAAAGTTAAAAAGTCGTGTGTTTTTAAAACAATTTTAGATATTTTAAATGCTTGGGAAAAGAGGATGAAACCAGCAAAGTTTTCTTACACATGCATGCATGCAGACACATAGCTTATCTTGTTGTATAACAACCTTGACCATGCACAGCAGGAGCCCAGTGTGATATGCTGTCAGTGGCTGCAATGTATTCTGGGGTTACATTTAAACAACCTCTGATACAGTACTGTATATTATGAATACAATCAGCCAACATCACCACCCACCCCAGATCAATCAAATTTAATGAAATACATTTTATTTTCACACACAACAAAGCGACTATGCATCAAGGCTACCTGAATTAAGAATAAGTCCCTAGTCTCAATGTTTCATATGTCATTATTATTTCCAATATATGTATATCTTCAATTGGAACTTAAGAGGATTTGATGACATGCTTATTGTAATCTTCCAAAATTCAAAAAAATATAGTCAATCATGTATTAATCCCAATAGTACATTACCAATGTTTTTTTGTTATTTCACAAGGTCATGTTTCTTTATCATATAAATATCACCAAGAAATAAAACGTGATGTCTAAAGTCTATAGTTACTGCATCTGTGTGGTGTACAGTTTTAATGCAATTTTTGCGCTCAGAGTTGTCCTGATCTGAGTCAATGAGCCTTTGTGATGTTCATGCTTTTGATTGCGTTGCCTTTTCTTTTTATATGACCCTCTTGGGTTGACTTGTGGGATGGGATGTACACCTACTCTTGCGCATGTTGCGTACTTGAAGTTTTTAAGACTTCTATTGGTTGTTAAATCTGTATATTATTTCCATTTGCTGTCGTAGTGCATGTTAGTTACCATTGGTTACTACTCCAAGCCTGGGCTCATACATCTGTTGCGAATTTTGATATTTGCCATAGGCTTTGTGTTGTGATCATTTCGATCAGTGGTTCGTATCAAAGCGTGAGCCAGTTGATCTAGCAACGGTCATATTCTAATGTGCACTACGACAGCGAATTTGTAGTTTCAAATTCCTGTAAAGCGCCTAGAGGATGTTTTTGGCATTAGGCACCATGTTTATAAGTGCATTGTTGTTGTTGTTATTTGCATTATATAACACTGACAGTTGACACATGCAAACTGCGGTCATCCACCCTTGTAATATCTGCAAGTGTGCTGATCAGTGGTGTAGAGCTGAGATTATTAATAATGTCGAGTCAAGTGGAGTGATGGGTAAATCTAAAGTACTAAAAGTCTGCAGTAACCATGGTAACTTAAATGTGTGTGTATCCACTGATATGATAGGGAAGTGTGCAGGGGTGTGTGTGTGAAGCACTTGTAATTTCCACTTTCTGCCAAAATTTGATATCCCACAAAAAATATCTGCATCTTACAGATTTTGAAGCGCACATCTTCATGAATACACTCACCAACCATCTACACAAATTCATTCAAATGAGCACAACCATTGTATTGATTCCATTGCCTGGAATGAATTATGTTGATAAAAGACAGTGATACAAATTGTGCTATATGAAGGTCTTAAGGGATGGGGTATGAAGGTTTGGACAGTATTTATTGTGGGACATTAGAGCACATCAGACATATCGAATTGCATTCTGAATATGAAAGAATGTCCTTCTGATATCAAATAATTTTGATTTTTTGAAATTAGCAATGTAATACACATTTTATGGCAAATGACTAAAAATTGATATTTTTGATATTTAACAGTACTCAAAGTAAACTTTATAAATCTGATGATTTATACTTGAAGTGTATGTAGGTGGGATGAAAAGCCGATGATCAATTGAAAATTTTGACCTTTCTTATTGAAGATATGGATTTTTTTCCCAAAACACACAAAAAAAATTAGGTCTTTGTGGGAAAAAAAATCCATATCTTCAATATGAAAGGTCAAAATTTTCAATTGATCGTCGGCTTTTCCTCCCAGCTACATACACTTTAAGAATATGTCATTAGATTTATCAAATTTACTTCGAGGACTGTTATATATCAAAAATGTGAAAAATATCAAATTTTAATAATTTGTCATAAAATTTGTATAATATAGTGAATTTCAAAAAATGAAAATTATCTAATATCAGAAAGACATTCTTCGTATTCAGAATGCAATTCGATATGTCTGATGTGCTCTCATGTCCCACAAAAATACTGTCGAAACGCTTTACGCTCATTCCAGATCCCTTAAAGTCTGCAGATGTTATTAAGGGTACTATCAAGGGGCAAGTGATATTTGTTATAAACTGTTCCTTCTCCATCCTTGAAGCACTCTATAACACACTAATCAAATAGGAGAAGTCAGAGAACAAATATGAGAAGTTACAGAACAAATACCAGGAACAAAAGTTTGACTTCAAGTGGGCAAATATGGACTATTTGGCACCTGTTTGTTTTGGTGATGTATATAACATAAGGAGATACAGAGGAGTGTTAAGACATAATTCTACCCATTGAACATTTACATATATATAGCCTATATAACATTTGTTAATTACAGTATTAACAATAATGTGGCTCATGGTAGCTGTGTGTAATCACCAGGGTTACAATACCCACCATTTATTTGGTATCTCAATAAGGTGACTTTAGATATTTTCCCCTTTGACTTTTGACCATTTACTGCACAACCAGTGGCGATACTATGGGGCTTGGAAAGGAAAATCCCCCGATCAGAACTCATGCCCGGAAGTAAAAACACAAAATTAGAAAAATTACCACTATTTGAAATAATTTTGTGCAAAATTGATTGATTGATTTTTAACCCCAAACACCACTCTCCTGAAGAAATTTCTGGTGTGGGCAGTTTACTTGTCCATAAAATTTGTACCAAATATGAACATTCCCCCACAATAATTGATAGTTTCCTGTCCAATGGGAACCAAATTGGGCAAATATTTGGTGAATCAAGCTAAACATTTTTGGCAACCCTGGTGGTGGGTCACTCTTCTCAGCTTTTGCTTGTGCCTTTATGGCACTTTATACTTGATATAACTAAGCTACTAGCCATTTGGCTTCCTCGAGAGAGTGAAGTCATGTGCATGTTTCAGTTGTGCAGTATTAAATTAAAAAACTGTCATGGGATGTTACATGTGCGATCAAAGGTAGCACATCTGCAACCAGGGCAGCGAAAAATAATTTCCTTTCTGGGAACGTGAACTGTTGTTTGAAATATTTTCTGCGAGCGTGGAGCCGGAGCGCGAGTATGAACACAATTATTGAACACAATTATTGAACAGGTGGGGTCCAGGAGCGACGCCCCAGTGCCGTCCAGCCAGGGGTTAGTGGATTTGTTATGGGCAAAAATCAGCATTCTGAAGAGTGGAGACTATTTGCATTTTCAATTCCTTAAACAGTTAGCTCCTGTGGTGTTTGTTACAGTACTAGTAATTATTGAAATAATAAAAATTGAATGAATTGGTTGACCATCCCAATGAGTGACTATTTTCAAAACTTACAATCTCTCCTTGTTGCAGTTCACTACTTTTTTACTTTTTAACAACATTTATGTCACATTGTGGGTAAACATCTTCAGATAATACCATTTAACTATGATTTACTTAAGTTGAGTGACCATTTTATATGTGGTGTGATCAAGCAAACTCAGTCTGAAGTCAGGCATATTTAATTTTCAGTTTTCTATAATGATTCCATCAATCTACCTGATGTTACTTTCTGGGATTCCAGCGGAGTGTACGATAGTCTGGTCTGGAGTTCATATTGACGCAGCAGCGTTAGAGACTGCAGTAAATCGAGTCATACGCAATTAAAATCAACACACGGTATATCTGTTTTACTTTGTTTACATATTCATTCCTGTCAATGGCGTTTAGTTTTTATTTATCAGGTATCATCCAAGTTCGCAGAAAATGTTTCACGAGTGGTAGTGTTCACAGAATATTTTTAGAGCTTCAGAAAAATGATATTAAAGATTAGGATGTTTTAAATAATTTTTCCCGTCTTGATTTTTTCTGCGACTCTTGATTTTTTTGTTGGGAACGCCGGTACCACGATACCGGGGATTTTGTATCCCTGTCTGCAACTCTGACAAAGTACTGATATTAGGAAGCCAAATGGACTCTAGGTATACTGGGTGCAGTATAGCTAGCCAGTGGTGTAGTATTTTTTATCTCTGGCTTCAATAATAGGTCTAATCTCATTTCATGAAAATAATGATGACAATTTGATTTATAATTGGCCCTAATTATAACTCAAATTACATCAAATTATCATCTGCATAAATCACAAACATCTTATTTTATACTGTCTAACTCCCAGGGCCTAAAAAAAAAAAAAAAAAAACGCAGCCAAAATTTTCATTAGTGCAAAATTCTTATATATTCAATCTAATTGTGCACTAATAAATGCCAATTTTATTATATATTTGTTCTGCTTGTTACACCAATTTTAGTTATTTTGCAAACTGATCCAAGACTCTTTTTTTTCCAGGCACTTAATCATGTTAATATTGCAATTGCAATTGTTAAAGCATTATCAACAAGCGACCAAGACAAATCTATCATTCTCGAATTCAATATGGATTATACCTGGTCTATTACAGGTATAGCTTGCTGTTGTCATGACAACCACCTATGTAGTCAGGCACAGATGCCTTAAAGCATGTCTAAGATTGAGAGCCCAATGCTTGCAGATGCTTGGTGTGCATGTATGCCCACAAACGCATGTGTATGCACACACAGCTAGCTATACAGTCACAAGCTCCTTTCTCTGTATGGTTGTCAGTAAACAGTGATCTCACTTTTTTCATCAACAGTGACATATTAATATACAAATAACAGTAATACTGATATTAACCAATCAAACAAAATACCCAGATGTACAAAATAAAAACAAAATATTTCTATGTTTCCTTTAAAAATCAAGTATCATCAAGTAGGAAAAGTAATTTCCATATTTATTCCTGTTTATTTATTTATTGTTGTTTTTTATTAAATGACCTGACACTCAAGGACTGACAGTTTCATCAATTTTCATGCTTCTTTGGATATGATTCCATTCAACTTAAGACAGGTTGAAGCAGAAAGTGGAAATTTTCTAATTTTGGGATTTTACTGGGGGAAACAGGGAGGCAAGAGTTCTGACTGGGGGGATTTCCCCATGCCCCCACCCCTGCGGTGCCGCCACTGGCGGAGCATGACCTGGTGGTGTTTGCACTAAAGTACCTCTAGACTTATTTATCAAAAATGTAGACACCACCATATAGTAAACAACAAATTTCACAAAACTTATAATACATCACGATAGGTTTACCTTGAACACATCAATAACAAACATTGAGGTTTGAAGGTAGAATATTAAAAAAAAAGATTTTCGTCAACTTTTGATTTTGCTACTTCTTATTTTTTTAAATGTACCAACTTTTGATTTCACTACTTCTTACCAAGTAAATTTCCAAGAAAACAGTAAAATTTAGTAAAAAAAATCATTAAAATTCCAAGAAAAACAGTAAAATTTAGTTCCAAAGAAAATCCAAGAAAATCATTAAAATTGATAAGATCACTGCCAGCATCTTATTTTATTTTTAAATCTTAACCTAACCAGAAGCTAACCTTGATCTTGTATTTTGTTTTCTTAGAATTCACGACAGGTTGATACAGATACGCCCGAACCTTGACACCACACGAAACCATAACATTTAATAAAGATGTTGAGACGCGAGTCGTTGCATGCAGCGTGGCTATGCTTGGTAATAAGTACGGTAATTAACTCAAGTTCCGGCCAGCTGACACTGGATGGCAAATGGATGCAGGCTTTTAGGGAAATGAAGTAGAAATAAATAGCCAAGGAATGATTACACTGACAGATCATTGTTTCATTCTCAATACTTTGGTGCCGTAATTGGGCTATTCCATTTAAAATCCACACTACCCCTGTGGAAGATTTAGCTAAAGTCTTCCACAGAGGGAGTATGAGTTTTGAATAGAAGAGACAATTGGGTAACTTCCATTTGAAATACTCACTCCTGTTGTAAAAGATATAGGTAAAGCCATAATACAGGGGGAGTATGGGTTGCAAAATGATTAACCCTGACCCCCTGTGGAAGACATTTCCAAAATCTTCCACAGAGGTAGTGGATTTTAAATGGAATAGCCCATTATTCGGATCACTAGAGACTCAGGTATATTATAAAACTGAAGTGAACTCAATGAATAAGTCCTCAGCAAATACACGGTTTAATAAGATTTAAATGTCGGGTTATATAAAGATTTTTTGTAAAATATTTTGTTAACAGTTAAATAGCATTCTATTAGAATGTTTTGCATCATGTTATACCCTTTATATAACTCGACATTTAAACCTTTTCTGTAAAATGTGTGTTTGCTGGGGTGGGTATGCCTCCCACAAAAAAATGAAGTATCTATAAAGTAACACAATTGCAGATACAGAGTTTTGATTTTGTTGGACACAAGTAAGAGATGAATCATTGGCCTTATAAGCAATGATGGTGCCAGAGGGGAGGGGCATGGGGGAAATGCTTCCCAGTCAGATCTTTCTTCCCAGTTGCCCCCACAAAAAACAACAACAAAATTTACAATTTTCACAGCAAGTTCACAGAAATGATGCAATTGTTTACCCCACTGAAATTCAACATGGGTGATCGCATCAAAAATCATGTTGTTAAATTTACACTCCAACTTTAATGTTAGCCTGTTCAAAATGGGAATCCTTTACTACAGACTCGTCAAAATAACTATCATCCAAATTTTAATATCATCAAAATATAACATGCATTGCAAAAAATGTCAATATGATCTACTAAAAAAAATAGCTTTGAACTCTAGCTTCAAAAGCATAATTTTCCTGTGCAAATTCAAAGCTAGAGTTCTCCAGTAAGGTATTCCAAGCCAATAAAACGTATCAAACTTTACAACAAACAAGGCCTGCATGTCCCGAATGGCAAGCAGTGAGTGACATCTCGGTAAGTCGCAATCAATATCTGACATCACAGACCTAATCAATATTCAGAGTATAGACTAGTACATTAATGTTTCATGATATTAATAATATAATATGAAACAATGTCCTTGCCTGTCCTATGAATTGTATATCATTGGTCTTCCTAATGCATTGTGGGATAGTCTTAGCAAATTTTAGTAGTTTTACTAAGACCTATTGTAAAATTTGCTTTTTGTGTGCACATGTACAAAACATTGTTAAATTGTCATCCCCAGGTGTAACAGAAAAATTGGTGATGGTTCATTTAGTGTGTCTGGTCCAACCCTCTGGAACCAGTTAGCGGCTACCCTACGGACTGCTCTCACAGTTGAATCTTTCAAAAAGGGTCTTAAAACATATATTTTCTAATGTATTTTGCTGTTGTTATTTTTGTATGTTTGTAAAGCGCAATGTTCATATTTTTGGTATTGCGCTATATTAAGCACCGTTGTTATGTTAAGTTATGTTATGTTAAATGACTACCAAAATTTAAAAATATACCAGTATTGTAACGAAAATTGGCCTAACCATCACTGACATTTTGATGTGATAGGTAGCAATGCATGATTGACACACCAAAGTATCAACATGAGCATTTTATTGGCTACATTGCTATTAAGCAAACATATACCTTATTTGCTTTAAACAAATCCAATACGTTTTCCCTATTCTACAAGGCTCAAGCAATTTTATTTTTCAATTAAAATCAGCAAATGATGTACATTGTACTGTAAATTTATACAGTCCATAATTGTACATATCAGTGTGTTGTAGAATTAAATGGGTGGCAAGCTATTATAGCCCCAGGGAAGGTGCCAATACTCAAGTTTGGGATGGGATGTGCCGCAGAGGACCCATAGCTGGTTATACCAATTTTCAAAGAAATTTGGACCCATTTATATTCCAAAAGTCCAAATTAGTGGTCACTTTAAACCAAATTTACCAACATTTACAACTTTACCCAAAATCTTTCGTAAATTTTGAACATTTTGGCTATGTATGAGACAAAAATGAGTCTAATTTCTGAAAAAAATTGAGGACATTTTGAAAAATGGCCCATCCATATAACATAATTGGCATAGACAGGCCCGTGCATAAAAAGGTCCACATTTTGGGGAAAAGTCCACTTTTACAAAATCGCCCCCCCCTTGGAAAAAAGTCCACTTTTTCAAAATCAGCACCCCCCCCAAAAAAATCCTGCGTACGGGCCTGGGCATAGAAACAGGGGTCATATTGGTAAACCAAATGGCAGACAATACAAACCATGTTTATGGCACATCCCTGTATGCTTTATTTGTACTGAGTATCCCCAGGCTACAGCACATAACAGCAGTTTGACATCATATGGCCTTTTGGCTTTTCAAACACTGCTATAATTTAATTACTTTTATTTGTTTTTTCTTCAGTTTATTAAATAACATGGCATCTAAGGTTGAAAAGAGAATGCTACTTAGTTGCTCAACAGAACCCAGAACAAACACAACCATGATGCCAAGACTGACTTTAGTGATGGGGGTACTGTATTTCGATATGTAAATCATCTGTGTAAAAAAAATTCTTATTTAGGATATCCAAAAATAATGTAAAACAGTAAAACTCAAAAATAAGATGTTTAATATAAATAAAGTTTCAGGCATCAGAATAAAAGTTTAAGGTATATTTTAATAAGTAATGTAATTGCTCAAAATGGCAATTACTTTTATTAGTATGACTAAGGGCGGTGATCCAGCCAGGGGCATTTAAGCTGCAAGCTTTACTCACTTGGCCATCTCTCTTAATTTTCTGATTCAATCAAACTTCTTCTTATTTTTCCTTTTTCAGAAAATTAAGAGAGATAGCCTAGTGAGTAAAGCTTGCAGATTAATGCCCCTGGCTGGATCATCGCCCTTAGTCAGATTCAATCAAACTTCTTCTCATTTTTCCTTTTTTAGGCTGTTTTAAATAAATTACCCAGCGAAGTAAAGAAGTCCGAAAATCATTCGGGGAAAAAACCACATATCGCATTACGTTTCCAATCTCCTTTGAAACCATAGTAGAGGCAAACCTTCCTTCTTTTTTGCTTATATAAAATGTGCAACCTGACCTTTCTCTTCTCAACAGCTATATATTTTCAATAAAAATATGATCTAAATAAAATTGTGAAATGATGTCTTCAACAAATTGAAAATCAATCAAACACTTAGATTTACACCTACATGCTCAACACATGATTTCAGGCTAAGGCAGTATGCAGACTCCGTGCATTATTTAATCTAGTCCCATTCTATTTACAGTTATGCTTAAGTTCTAACGAATGTTTGATGACGTAAAATCGATAATATGTTACGTATAATATCTGGTAGAAATATATTATCGATTTTACGTCATCAAACATTCGTTAGAACTTAAACATTACTGGAAATAGAATGGCAATAGATTAAATAACGTAGATATGTTACATCCAATATTTTATGTCTAATAAAAAGTCTGCATACGGCCTAATGAACTTGAAATAACAATGTCTGTGTGTTGGTGTAAAAAATACATTAATTTTAATATTTACTCTTTGTCAACAAGAGTGGACCAAATTGACATCCTGATATACTGTGATATCCAGATAAGGCCTAAAAAATTATATGATTGGCATAACATTAAAAAAAGGTAGGTAGGTAGGGATTAATTTTGTGTTTACTTTTAAAGCTGTAAATTGCATTTGATGAAAGCCTTGGAACTTATTTATTTATTTTCTATTTATTTTGCAAAAAAAAAAAAAAAAAAAAAAGGTCGGGTCAGTAATGTTAGGGTCGGTCGAGTTACACAAATCAAACAATTATTTTTAGGCCCAACTGGAAAAAATCCTAAAATACTAATTGACAGTTTTTGTCATGCTCTTTTCAATTTTTTAGTTACATTTAATATCATTAATATCAGGCATTGCGAAAAATGTATGTGTTCCCAATGGTAAAATGATGGATTTTTTCTTCTCAGAGCAATCATTCATTCTCACCACTACAAAGAGAGGTTGGTATGGGCATGTAAGTAGAGGATTACTTCCATGGTATGCATGTACTGTAATATTTCAGACATTTGTGTTCTAAATTGTTTTGAATTGTCAATTTGCATTTTAGCATAACACATTTATAAGATAAAACAAGTGAAAAAGCATCCATTTCCCTGAAATTCAAAAATTAGGGTTGGTATTCTCATTTGTACAGTTGGTAGGGCTTAAAATATTCTCATTTGTAAAATTTCCAAAAACATTTTTGCAAATTTTCAGAATTTTGGTCAGTAACAGAGGGTAAAAAAAATTTACCGGCAAAAAATAATATTTTGCCTCATCATCATGATCATTATCTGCAATATTTAGGAAGAGATCTCATACTTGTCAATCAAGGACACATATCATTATTTATAGAAATTGTTTTAAAAGCACCAAACAAGAAGTACTTTAGTTGTATATGTTTGAGATAATTATCTATTGATTTCATGTCAATGTTAAGTGGTCATCATAAAGGAAGTACTTATTTCCATGTCAATAACCATTGCAAGCTTTTAACATTGTTTCCTCTAAAGCGAAGAAAAAACAGACCCCTGATTTGTTTTCATACCATGTAGTAAAATGCAAAATTATCCAAGATGGGTAATTGTGTACACATAAAACATCAAACAAATTTGATTAATGCTTGCATAAGACAATAATCATGCATAAAGCCAATGGAAATGATTTTGCTTCCTTTTAATAATGATATAAAATATATTTTGATTACTTTATTCATCAATCACATGGGTGTATCCAAGATTTGAAAACTGGTGAAATTACCTGCAGTGGGGGCCAACCAAAAGGCTAAAATGAAAAAACAAACAAATCAGGTTCAGTACAATATAAATATACAGAGTGCTCCAATGTGCCAGGCCTGCCAGAAGCAAGATACGGTGACAAAACCTCTGTTCTAGTGTTCTACGGGTGGACGGACTTGCCAAGTACTCTCTGTCGGTCAGTTGGGATTTTTTTATCTGAAAGAGGCTAAATGACCCTAATTTTTTTTCTTTGCAAACATATTTTAAATATTGTCCAATTAAAAAAATGTGCAAAATGCAAAAAGCAAGTTTGTCGGGTCTGTAGAACAGGATGTTTATTTCTTATTTATCGTCACCTATGGTATCGCATTCTCTTAACGATTAAAGAGTCAAGCAGTAAACATAATAAACACCAAGGTATGTTTTGTTGCAACAAAAATATTGCATGTATATAGGGCGGCCTATGTAATTGTGAGTGCACGCTGGTTCGAATCCAAACAGTTCTGATTTTTCTCTCCTTAATATAATACTAGTTTGCTTGAGCTCCATTTCTTTATTTAATAATATTCATAATTTTTTTTAAACTTGATGAAAAAAATTCTAACATAATGTCATTAAAAATTGTTGATGAAATATTTTGCAATAACACTTTGACAATATTTTTAAAATGTTGTTGTAGTGTTTTTCATATAAAATGTTTTTAAAATGTTAAAACGTTTTGACCAAACCTAAAATGTGTTTTTAACAAGATTTTAACGTTTCAAAACATTGCTGGGTATTATACATCACATACACGGATGAAATTGGACAGCATATTTTAGCAAATAAGCAGAAACAAGATGTTCTATTAAAGGTTCATTATAATCCACTGATGAACAAATATTGTCATAGCAACTGTCAACATATTGTTAAAGACAAGTGATCTGTTGCCATGGTAAAATCCAACTGTCAAGGATACGGAGCTGATTTAACCGTCTTGTCCAATTATCAGTTTGTCATTAGCATTTGTTTGTGAAGAACACAAAAGACATTCTGTAATTGATTAGTTCTTAATTAGCTAAATTAAGAGATAATGAGTAAACAAAACAACACATCTTGTATTATTTGTATGGAAATTAATATTCAAGGACAAGATGGACCAAAAAAAGAAAGTCTGTCTCTGACACATATAAAAAGCGAAGTGCTATGCTTTTGAAAATGAGCTATACGATGTATGCGATATTTAGTTATTCTTTTTTTTTTTTGCAGTCAAGGCACAATGTTTATGTACTTTTTGATATTCAAAAACAGAAACTTAGTAAAATTTGCATACATATATACATACGCCCGGGACATATGCTAATTGGAGTTCACATAGCAATGCGCACCCCAGTGTGCGGACACTGTATTGCTATCTAACCGCGGACGTGTGTATGGTGTTTTTTATGATACGAAATGGAATTTTAGCTATCAACTGCGAACTATAGTTTTTACCCGTATGGTCCGCGGTTTTGAGCAAATATCGCTCAAATGCATTTAGCATGCATTTGAGGTCTTTTGCAGCAGTTTGAGACTGAGGACGGTCCTCGGTTGGAGCTAAGTCCGCAGTTAAGAGTGAACAATCTTGTGTGTGTCCTCGTTTGCCGGCAAACACGTACACGCTGGTGTCTGAGACCAGGGAAGTGAGATAGATCACTTCCCTACTGAGACAGACATTCTTCTTTTTTTGGGGCCTGAATGATTCTATATAATTGTGTGTTAAAAAGTCAGAAACACACTTTGGTCCTACTGGCAGTAGCGTAGCCAGCGGGGGGGCAGGGGGGGCAGAGTGCCCCCCTGACAAAAAATGAAAGAAAAAGTGCCCCTCTGACAAAAAAAAAAGAGGGCAAAGGAAAAGAAAAAGGGCAAGGAGCCCCTTTTCTAGCAAAATTCAGGGCCAAAATAGTGTAGAATACAAAATTTTTCCGCGCTACGCGCGCACATTGTAACAATAAAGCCCTTTTTTTATCCGGATAATGGGCGAAAATAGTGTAAAATACCATTTTTTTCGTGCTACGCGCGCACATCATCCCAATAAGGCCCTTTTCGGGAAGCTCGAAGACATGCAGTCTCTATGTATTGTATGATGCAACTGCATATTTTTTTGTCTGTGCCCCAAAATTTTTATTTTGCCCCCCCTGACCAAGAAAGCTGGCTATGCCCCTGCCTACTGGGAAAAGGCTGTAACCATGGTAACCAATTGCTCAACTTAGGCTTTAAAAGGATTACAATATATTGTGAAATCTTGACAATTCCCCATTTTCAATAAAATCAAAAATGTTCATTTCAGCATTTTGATAATCTATGATTTCAGTCTATAGAGTTTTCAAGTAATAAGTACAAGAAACCGTAGTTTCTTCAGAGTACATTGTACACTTCAAGGGCATTGGGTACATTGTGCGATTCCAGATGAAATCCATACACCCCCACCAGAAGACATGACCTTAATCTCTCACACAGGGAGTGAACTACACCCACTGTGTGAGAGATTTAACATGTTTAAGGTCATGTCTTCCATAGGGGTCTATAGATTTCAACAGGAATAGCCCATTTCAATATGTGGCACATACATGTATATACACAGTATACATGTAGTAGTATGTGAATAGGGCTACATTCATGCAGAAAAAAAAAGCAAGATACAAATGCTAATTTAGTGTTTCAAGTACGGGAATATTAAATAACTCGTTACTCTTACTAGCGTTCAAATAAGAACACAGATCTGAGAAGCCTTTCACAACAAATTACTCTTGACAACCACTTTTTCTACAGAATGAAAATTACTAATTCAACATCAAATGTCACAGAGGCTTTTCATATAATATTATATTATAGATATTATTTCAATATCATATCGTATGCTTGATTAGGCACCTCTGGTGTTGTTTGTGTCAAATTCAGTTTTTTTAAAGTGCCAAAAAATGGCTTGTGCCCCCGCCCATCAGACCTGGAGCCCCCCAATCATGGTCAGTGCCCCCCAAAATATGATTACCCACGCTATGCCAGTGTTGAAAAACAACCAAAACAGTGGCATTATTTAATTTAAACTAGTTTGCTATGCATCATGGGATAGTTGTCGACAAACATGATTTATGTAAAAAGTAGGTTGGTAAAATATTTGAATGAATTGTCAATTTCACAAAATTACATTTTACAATTACCAATGATTACATGCAAGCAGGAAGGACGGGATCAGCCTTCTACCAAAACTAGTTTTGTAGGATGTCACAGGTCTTTTGAGTGTTTCCCAAGACAAAAGTAGTGAAGTTGCTATTTCTAAGGATTTTTTTCCAATCAACTTCGGTAATGTTTGGAAACCAGGTCACATGCACCAGGTATGTACGCATCATAATACGCTCGCGTAGATGCACATAAGCGAACACCGGTGACATGCATTACACAAAGCACAACCACGTGACTAGATAGCGTAAATGCTGCGCCCAACAGCTGCGAAAAACTTTGATATGAAAAGGTCTATTACTCCATGTAGGGCTACGTGCAATTGTTGAGATATATATTCAACATTGTACCTGGTTTGATTGCTATTTCGAAGAATTTAATTGTTATATAACAAAATCATTAGATGACGTCAAATAATTGACCAAAAAAAACTTGGAAAGTAGTAAAAATTTATTTGAGTCTGTGTTATATTTATCAACTGGAGCACCAACACAACATCAATAATAGGAGAAATCAATTCTAATGTGTTCTTATTTCTAATAATACATGTATGTTATACAGCAGAAACCATATGTAATGTGTGTTTATTATCAATATTCTGAAGCAACTTGAATTATGATGTTGTGAACAAAATTTATTACCTACAAAAAATTATTCATGTCCATGAAGAACTTATGTATAGTATAATTGATACATCAAACATTTAAAGTGTCCTATTCACCAGTGAATACCATTTACCATCATGAAAATACAAAGGAAATTGACGACAACTTTATTTCATATTGGCGTTGCCCACTTGTACACCTCCTTGACAAGATTTCTGAAGTGGTGCTCCTTGCCAACCAACATATTAGCACGTTTTTAAGTGCAAACAAGCAGCTAATTCATAATATGTTTAATTAAGGGGCCGGTTTGGATTTTTTCGGTGATTTGCTAAATTAGAAAATCTACAACATCATTAAAATTTAGTCAAAATCACCAAAAATCGGATTTTTGCAATTTTGTAAACCAACTTAGCAAGTTTTTAAGTGGAAACAAGTAGCTAATGCACAATGTGTTTAAAGGGTGATTTGCTAGTGCTAAATTAGAAAATCTACAAAATCCTCAAAAATTAGATTTGTAAAGAGTATGATATATCTGGGTGTGCTGATAGTGATAATATACATAGCCTGGAAGTGATCAGACCAACATATGAAAACATTTGCCCTATTTTTTCGCATTAAATCATTGAGCTGATCAGGGTGTTTGTGTGTTGCTCTTGCACATGGTTATTTACCGTTCAATGCACATGCATTGTCAGGTCACTGGAAAATCAATGGGCAAGCTATTGAGATTCAACCAATATATCGTATTTTTTATCCAAAAACTTAACCTGAAAGTTAAACCAAAAACTTAATCTGTAAAAAATGGAATTGAAAAAAAGGAAAAATTCACAAAATGTACACTTTTCTTGATAAAACATTGAAATTAGCTCTTTTTTAAAGGAAAATTTCACAAAAGGTTACCTTTGAGCCTGCCCTACCCCTTCAAATATATTCTGGCTAAAGGCCTGTATGAGTTCATGATATAAAATAGAAATATGCTGTTACTGCTGTATATTATTCATCAAATTAACTCTTTTACGCATATTTATTTTTTAATGAACTAGTGAGTTGCCAGGCCTTCAAGTAGACATTACTTCATTTAATCAGTCTAACATGCAATAAATGATTGGTAATGAATGGCTAGGTAATCCTATGCAAACTACCGCTAATGCCTCCATAATAATAATGTGCCACAATTAATTTCCTCTCACAGAATGGCAATGTATTGTGTGCGGGAAACTCGCTATAATGGCATTCGTACGCAATGCATTTTCATGCTATTGATCATTATATGATGGATTGGCTTAATATGTTGATAGGTTTCTTCTGATCAACCAAGATACTTTTAGAGAGTTAACATTGTTATGCTTAACAATTTATACTTATATGTATGTGTGTGGATGTCGCAAAGTCTTAAATGTCCATTCAGTGATTTTATCGAAAGTGTAAAAAATTGTGTATATTTTCCTAAAAGTGAAGGATAAGTCATTACAATTGTCATTAGGCATTTTTGAAATGAAAATTTAGCAAACAAACGAAGTCCAATTCAAATATTATACATGTAGATAATTTCTCTACTGAAGTAGAGAAATTACAGATCTTTGACTGTATTTAGTATACCACTTTCAGCTTAACCACAAGCAGGCTATGTTAGCACTAACAAAGATACCAAAGCCTAGATTTTGATGATTTTGATGATTTTTACGATCCTTTTTTCTTTGCAAATCACTGAATGGGCCTTTAAAACACACTCTACAATGTACATTATTTGCATCTATAGATAGTTTGTGTAATTTTAGATCTTGTGGTCAAGTTTCATGTCAAAATCAGAAGCAATTACAGGGAGAAACCAGAGGCTATTCAGCTAAATTATTTGAAAGAGAAGGTGGCACTTAGGAGCTCTTAGGGATAAATCTGCCTGACAGTTTTCTGAATTGCTAGGCTATTCCATTTGAAATCCATACATTTTGTACATGTACACCCATATGGAAGACCTATTGTGGTATTGGAGGCATTATGGAAGTGTTCTAAGCATGTTTTAAACAGATTAATTGAGTAGAGCAAAGCACACTTATGCCTTTTGCTTGAAGCAAATCGGACATCCGGTTTTCAAAATATATCAATTTATATTTTCTTTGTATCTTATTGTTTTTATCAATAATCAATAAAGTAATGAGCTAAAATGACTGGAGAAGTTCATTAACATATAATTTTTGCCAATATTTTGCTAAAAAACAATGCATAAATGTTCAGGGTACTTTTATGTTACATACATTTGCCCTGAAACTTGGTCAAAGTGTTTCTAATATGTTCTAATGTATTATATAGTGAAGCCACCCCTAATTTGCATATTTGCATAATTAATTAGCAATTATGCAAATTAGCTCATTAATTATGCAAATATGCAAATTAGAGGGTGGCTTCACTTTATAATACATTAGAACATATTAGAAATACTTTGACCAAGTTTCAAGGCAAAAGTATGCAAAATAAAAGTACCCTGAACATTTATGCATTGATTTTTAGCAATTACATATTAATGAGCCTTCCCAGTCCTTTTAGCTCATTAACTATATTGATTATTGACAAAAACAATAGGATACAAAGAAAATATAAATTGATGTATTATGGAAACCGTATGGTCGATTTGCTCCAAACAAAGGGCATAGTGATCCGTGTACTTTACCCTACTCAATTAATCTGTTTAAAACATGCTCAAAGCATTTCATCCACACAAGCATGAATTTCAAATGGGTTTACCTGAATGGGTGCCTCCATTTGAAATCTACATCCTCTGTGTGAGAGATTAAGGCTTGTCTTCCATAGGGGGTATATATATTTCAACTGGAATAGCACAAATTTGCTATCAAAATTTGCAGTCATAGCTATGGTATAGCAGCGTGAAAAGAAGCACATAGACCTCATTACAGAGATTTTTACAAAATTCAACGATTAGAGGGTTCAGGGCCAAAAGACCTCGCAATAGCTGCCCTATGCTACATGTTTTCTTTCAAGTGCTTTAACATGCCAAATCTAACACCTGGCAGCTACTGCGTATGTGGCCTTCTTGTCTAGAAATCTCATAATATCTTGTTTTTGCCGACTCTGTATACAATTCACCATAATGTATTATCACACAAACACTGCTAAATTATTTGTTGCTTTAATTTGTATTTTTATAACTTAAGATGGGTTCTTTGTATGTTTTTTTATGTTTTTGTGTATAATTAATGTTTTGATTATTTAATGTACAATTATAATTATATGTTATAAGGTGGTACATCGTTTTCAGGCCTCTTGGCCTTGTGATGTACCTGCCTTCATCAATACTTGTTAATGTGCAATAATTTAATTTACCTCTGTTGTTACATTGTATGCTTTATGAGATTGATGAAAAATAAAAGATTGATTGATTGATTGATTGATTGAACCCTTGAATGTGGTTCTTGAGACATATTCCTCAACCATATGACTTTGACTAAAAATGCTTTGCCAGTAAAAAAATGCTATTCACATTTTGTGTTTTTGTGCTTAATGGTCAGTTGGCTTGATTTGAAACTGTGAAAGGTTTATCTGGGTATTGGGTTGCAGGAGCTTTTGTCTTGCTGAAGATAAAATTACTTACCGCGTGACTAGTTGATTCAAGTGGAGTCCCGTTCACTTTGGTGCGTTTAATCCACCAGCCACTGTCCTGAGCATATGCAGTAAGTACTAGAAGTGCAGCAAACCCTAATGTGAGCCATGCTTCCCAAATTTCTACTTGTCCTGGTGAGATCCACAGAGTTACAACTAAGATCCAAAGGTAGGCAAATATGGACCATGCAGCAGTTAGCATAAACACACCAAATTCTTTAATTCTTTTTACTTGAGGTGAAGGCACACTTAGAATACATAGGGCAGTTATCATGAGCAAATTGAATGCTGCACTCCCAATAATGGTGAACGTTCCCAGACTATCTTTCTTTGATGGTTCTTCTGTAATGTGTAAGGACGTCTCCATGACGGCCAGTAAGATCTCCGGTGCGCTGCTTCCCAGCGCCATCAGAGTCAGATTAGCAACGGTTTCGTTCCAAACCAGTACTTCTCTTTCCACTTTTGATTTCTCTCCGGATCCCATCGGACGACTTTTTTCTTTTTGCTTGTGATTACTTCTATGCTACACATAAAAACGTCACTTACAATAGCGATTCCTACAAATAAATACAACATCGCTGCAAGGTATAAAATTCCTCTCAACCATTCTGGCCAGAGGTTTTCTGCGGGCAGTAGAAGCCAACTTTTGCATGGTTCAATGCTACCTGTGGTCCACTCAATAACTTGGCCACGAGAAAAATTGCTGTAATGGTAGACTCTGTTTGCCATCGTCTTGGATATGGTAGTTTACCAATCTGTTGAGATAAAAACAAAAATAAAAAATAAAACTATCATAAAAATAACACATATTTTTTTTACAATGAATAATTATAGAATCTGGAATTTGCAATTCTCATTGATGTGATTTAAATGGCACACAACAAGGTTAAAATGGTTGCAACAAAATTTACTTAAGGGGGTACTACACCCCTGGCAAATTCTGTGCCTATCTTTTCATTTTTCTCAAAAATTATACCGTATTGGTGACAAACAAGTAAGATATGTATGTTATAGGGGCAAAGGACTACAACTACTGCACTGGCTATAATTTTTGAGAAAAATGCAAAAATAGGCAAAACATTTGCTAGGGGTGTAGTAGTACCACCTTAAAGAAAGATATTATACACAGTACACAGCAACTTGGCTAATTTTGTGCCAGAATTTTGTCCAGGTATTTTTGATAAAAGTAGGACATGTTGTCCTTGGATGTTGTCCCTCCACACATTCAGCTTGTGCACCTGTGATGTGCCTCACTCTATCAAAGTGATACATTAATATTTCATGGGAAGCTAAACAGGAATTCCTCCACATCCCCGAAGAGATGCGGGGAGTAATGATGATGATATAGGCTTCACTGCCCATAGGCATTGTATGGTTTCATTACATTTCAATCAATGGAGTGTCTGCTCCATATATCTGCACATTGGTCAGCTAGCAACATTTTTGTCTTGAATTTCAAGTGTAGATATTTTGTAAACAAGATAAAGGTGAGATCTGTTTGATTTATCAAAATTAAAGCAATTCAGTCAACCAAACAAGAATAGTGGTTGGGAAAATATGACACTGTGTATCAATGTGTATGCTGATACTATTATCCTACCACACAAAACAGAAATTGCTATCTTCTGTAGATAGCTATGATACTGTAGGTGCAGATCTAAGCCTTGAAGCCATGATATACAATTATAATTTTGTTATTCTTTGCCAAAAACTACAAAATGATATTAGTAACAACTGCCAGGAAAGTTTTATGGTCACTTCAAACTGAAATAATGATGTAAAATGACAGAAACCCCACTTCCTATCTTGGCCAATTAGCTGTGTTGTGCATGCTATCATACAGTAGACAGTAATTTTGTATGATGCATAAGATACCTCTAGAGAACATCACTGAATAGTGTTTTTTTTAAATGTTCAGGCAGGGAGGGACCCATACAAATCAATGAAAACTTCTAATTTGAAGACATCAAATTTGGGAAATAAGAGTAACAAAACAATGGCCATTCCAGATCAAATCCATACACCCCGTTATGTAGACATGACCTAAATTGTTTTTAGGGCAATAAATTTGAAATTCACACCCCCGTGTAGGAGATTAATGAGGGTGTGTCTTTTGTTGTGAGAAGCATGACCTAGCAGAATTTACAATCAATTATTGAGACAAATAAAGCTGCCACACAAGAGAAATATATGTGGTGGGGGCTATAAAAGAGAAGGCTTGATAAGTGGTGTCACTTCCAGAGGGGGGAATGCCCTAAACATTTTGTTTTGATATATTATTGGTTCTAACTCAAGAACTTCCAAGGTGCATGGACATTATGAATGAGGTTATTGGCAACCTAGACTCATTTCCTATTTAATTTTAACTGTATTAATATAAGTACAATGTACACTGCAGTTTTTTAGTTAAATGGCTAAAAAAACTGCACAAACATGGAGTCTGCCATCCAATTTGCCTTAACTTGATGATGAGTTTTATTAATGGGTGTAATAAATATAATCATTAAAAATTGTCCATATTGTCCATATACAAGACTGTATAAGTAATAATGTTCACAAGTTGTAGCATGAAATGACCTACAATATTTTACGAGTGTATATTGCAACCACTCCACTTTGCATGCTCACATTTTATACAGTATAATAATAGTCATGAATAATACATAGTTCATTTATCTACCCTAATTAAGCTCTGCAAAAAGCCATCCCCTACATTTTAAATATTTAATACTAATAGATTAGAGTGTGGTAATAAGGTTAGAGATACTTTAATACCTCTGGAGGGTCAGAATAAGCCTTCTTATATGGGGAAATTAAAGAACTGGCACAAATCACTTCACTCCTTAAGCTGTTGAACTAGATATGATACCATCAAGCCAATGCAGTCATTTAAATCAAATATGAAAAACAACACCACTTTTCTTTGGTGTTTTATGTATCATGTCATTAAATCAAAATGAAGATGATCATCCCACAATATTTTGTGAATGTGATTTTCTCATTAAAGCTATACTAGGCCTAATGTACAATCTTTTAAAATGAGTTCCATAAATTTGATAAAACAATTGGACCAATCAGCAATATTGTTACAATAATTTCACCACACAAAAAAATTGGGGTGAATTATTTGCAAAGCTCCATTCTGATTGGTGAATAAAGTGAAGATGTAATGTAACTGACCAATCAGAGGCAATGTTAGATCAGCAGGTAGTGCTCAGGGGGTTAATGTAGAAAACAATCAAACTACATCCCTTTGACAAGATTACAAATTATTATTCAAATTTTCACCTAGCATCACCTAATGCAAAAGACACTTGAATCTATAACACAGCCAGTGTGATTCACTCCCCAGTGCCACAAAATCTCATACATTTGTACAATTTTATATTAAAAAACGGAAAAGAAATACTCAAGGTCACTTATAGTTGCTTGATGTGGAAATGATTTGACACACCACTAATGAACAAATGTAGAGATAAATTAATGCAGTGTTTTTACCACATTGACATCATGACAAGTGATTCTAGATATTATAATCATTACTTGACCAGTCCTGGCTGGACTATGAAATGCATGATTAGGGATGTAACATACTAAAATTGGCCAAAATGTGCAATAAGCTTCTTCCCTTTGGCTTTTTAAGTTTAAATTTAAAAAAATTTAAATTTTGGAAACAAAATGATATCCATTCCCTCCACTTTTTAGATTCTTGAGTGCCCTGGGCAAACAAATTGGGGCCAACAATTAATCATTTCAAATCAGTCAAATAAGCTTAGCTGTACAGCTATCACAGTCCACACATATGTACCACCTTATGTGATTCAGTATAGGAAATATTTGCTGCTATCTTCAATGGTGGTGTGGTAATTTGATTTAATGATGCAATCAGGTCAAAATCTATGAAGATTGGTAGGCAAACAAATGGAAGGGCCATCAGTAATGATGCATCAACCATCAAACATTATTAATTGATGACAACTTTTTTTAGCTTGATCAATTACTTGCTTGAAGCTATATTAACAACATCACAACATGCTCAGCAATAGCAACAAGGATTTATTCTCATTTCTTCTAAACCAAATTCACAATACATTATGTGCTATACATATTAATATCTATGGACCATGAACTTTCATCTTATGGACAGGCCCGTAACCAGGATTTATTTTTGGGGGGGGGGCTGATTTTGAAAAAGTGGACCTTTTTTTCAAAATTTGAACCTTTTTGGACTAGGGGTGGATTTTGAAAAAGTGGACTTTTTTTCCAAAATTTGGACCTTTTTTGACCAAAGAGACGTAAAATATACATAACTTTTCTTTGCAGTGTGTAGTTATTTTTTGAGAAAAATGCTAAATTAGTCACAAAATTTATCAGGAGTGTAGTCGTAGTACCACCTTAAAGAAAGTCCCGGAAGAAAGTGTACAATTTTCATCAAATATGATAGTTATGTGACTGGTTTAGAAAAGTGTATCAAGGCTGCATTTCTTGGTATGATACAAAATTTACTTGTCATAATGGGCATGGTCCTTGCGTTGTAAAAGGCTTGACAATCATGCTAATCATTTTAAACACTCTGATCCTTCAAAAGGTCTTCTAATCTTATTATCCTGCAGGAGGATCATTTGTCACAAGCTTGTGAACAATTTAGCAGAAATTCCTAGCTCTCAGCTCCACTTGCAAGCAAAGCAACTCAAAATTTGTTGCAAAAAATACACATTTAATATACAATATAATAGTACTAGATATTTTTTTTGTAGCAATGGACAAGGAGCAGTGCATGGCCATTTTAACAGCTCCTTTATCAACAGCTCATTTATTGCTGAAACATTTACTGAAACATTTGCAGACATTATCATTCATTTTGCTGGTAGAATTAGCATTATTTTACAGCATATAATGTAATTAAAATTAAGACAAAAGCAAGAAAAAATTCAGCAGCTAAATTTAAGACATCATTAGATGACAGATTCTGGAGAGAATCACACCATTTCAATCACAAGGCCAAAAAAGGGTCATTTTTTATAAATTAGGAATATATTTCATAAGGAAACTGCTTATACTAGTATTATAATTAGCAATAATTATGATGATTATTATAATTACAAGCATTTGAAACATTTGATTTTGCTCCTATGTAACTTTAAAATGTATGAAATAAAAAACGGGCTTGTGCAAAAATCATTTTACTGTAACTTGAATCCCTTTGTGATTAAATATGATAAAGGGGAAAATTATTGATGCATCTTGCCAATCTTAGGGAAGATGAATAGTACAGAGTGCAAAATGTATGTGTACTCAGCTTTCCTAGGGATACTGAACAAAATGTATGCAAACATGTTTCTTAAAGAAGGTAATTTACACTGCCAGCAAAACTAGCATTTGTGATACTGATAAACAGATCTAATAACATATGAGCAAAAGGTTTTAAAACATCTTAGCAAGAGTTGACAATGTCTAGATTCATATTTAAGGGTGTACTACACCCCTGCCCAATTTTGTGCACATTTTGCATTTTTCTCACAAATTATAGTACATTGGGGACAAGTAAGATATGTATATTATAACAAGTAAGATATGTATATTATAAGGGCAAGGACTGCAACTACTGCACAGGAATTTCAGCACAGATAATAGTTGTGGAGTTACAGTCAAAAATGAGGGAAAACCAATATTTGATCAATAAATCAATAACTACCTGCTTTGAGTTGCTGAATTTTCAGTACAGTAGTTGCAGTCTTTGCCCCTATAATATACATATTTTACTTGTCACCAATGTGCTATAATTTTTGAGACAAATGCAAAAATAGGCACAAAATTGGGCAGGGGTGTAGTACCCCCTTAATACACATTACCATACAGGGACGTGCTGTAAATAGGGGTCTTGTGTTTTGGTCTCTGGCATAAAATAGTCACCTTATTTTAGGCCACTTTTGGTCAAAAATTGGTCATTGTGTAATGTAATTTTTGCATTGATCTCAAAATTGATTGAAACATGGGCTAGATGGGGATGACTGGATGGGGATATACCAAATGAATGATTTCAGTTTTGTTTCAGTTTGTTTGGATTGCTGACAATCCAGGAGAACCCAATTCCAGGGTTCGAATTTGGCTGTATCGCATAGCAGTTTGCTCCATATTTTGAAGTAACTGCTACCCAATTTTGCATTTGTATAGCACTTTTTATAGTGCTTTAGTATATGTAAGTATCTTGATTATGAGGAATTAGCCAAAAACTGCTACGCAAAATTTTTAAACCAATTCAAACCCTGCCCAATTCCATTATAAATATCCAAATCAGATCACTTCGTTCAGGATAGCAACCTATCAACAGTGCACATGTGTGAATATCCGAACAACACATGGGATTGGGACAGGGTTTAATGCCTTACTCTTTTTGAAACGGACTGTGAGCTACATGCACGGACATGGCATGGCTCTTTGTAAAAGGAGTATTTTGTGATCCTAGCTTCCTCTTTTTATGACATTTTTCAGTAGATATCCACGAAAAAAGCTTATTTCCAACATTTCAGTTGATTCCGATTTTGCGTTTGCGAGTTATTCATGATTTATGTGCATAGGACACTGTGTGCAATTTCAAATTTTTTACGATATTTTTGCAAAACGGATTTAAATCTGCAAGAAATTTTTTGTACATAAACATTATGCAGTCAGAGCTTTCCTGTGGTACCGTATAAAAATCTCAACTTTTTTGAGAAAAGTGGGGGGATGAGACTGTGGATCACGAAATGCCTCTTTAACTAGACTGTTTCTGATGCCCCCCCCCCCCCCCATTCCAAGGTGGATGGAGTACACACATTCTATAAAGAGAGGATGTCTGATTTATAAATCTATAGATGTTGCCAATTCAAATATTTCCCAAACCAGTACCCCAGCAAGTTACCATTGCTGTGGATTAAACCCAGGACCTCATGTACAAGAGGCAAATCCTAAACCACTGTGCCACATATGGGGCATTATTTTACCTGGTAAGGGGGGGGGGGGGCTACTGTACTAGTATCACTGCCATTGCCCCACTTTTGGTTTAAATGTGGCATCCCACAACCAAACATTTTCTGATGATCAATCCATGATTCGTGCTGTTTATCTCTGTCAGTATTTTGGGTTCTCAATATTTTGGACTGGAAGATTTCTGATGGGGAAATAATGACAAATGTCTGTTATAAACATACCTTGTCCAAACGTTAATTTGGTCCTTTTCAAGAACACTTTGTAATTGTAAAACCCACTTGAGTAGACGGCACTATCTTGAAGTTAGTATCATCCGCGTATCATCCTTTAATCCACGTAAAATGTAGGTTAGACTCGTTAGATCCGAATACCATGATAATCCGTTTTGAGACATGATAAAAGATGTATTGTTCGATGTTTTTTATACGGCTTGTAAATAAAATTACCAGTCACCCTGTTTTTGGAATGAATAACTCCTGGCAAAACTGTTCACGCCGTAAATAAGACGAGTGGAGCGAAACGCCGTAAGCTCTCACATTCAACCATGGCGTACAAGCTGCAGTTTCCCTATGAGTTTATTTTTCTTCCAATATACATGCAGACATACACGCGAATCCATCAGTAAATGACACTGAAAAGGCCGGTCCAATAGTCATCGATTAGCAATATCTTGATTACAATAGCGCGATCAACATAGATGAAGTGAAATATTGTTGGCATACAATCTTGTGGTCGCCAAGGAGTTGTGACGTCATGTAAGTGATGTTGGACCTGGCTGCTTCATCGAGGAACTTCAAGCTGGACGAGAAGCACATTGCACACTGACTGTGAAATTCAAACCTTTTTTGCTGCATAGCCTGCAAGCAGCATGTCCGTGCGCCACCGCAACTACAATAATGCAACGATATTAAATGCTGCGTTGTATAATAAAATATTAATACCGGGGGCCAATAATAATAATAATAATAGGCATAATAATAATAATAATAATAATAATAATAATAATAATAATAATAATAATAATAATAATAATAATAATAATAATAATAATAATAATAATAATAATAATAATAATAATAACACTAATAATAATAATAATAATAATAATAATGTAATAATAATAAACAAATAACACTAATAATAATAATAATAATAATAATAATAATAATAATAATAATAATAATAATAATAATAATAATAATAATACTAATAATAATAAAATAATAACACTAATAATAGCAATGCATAGCCCTATTTGTTTTACCCCTACAGGCCTATTGGTTTTGTCATACCCGGTATTTAAAACTATTTCATAAGGATAAGGCTATACAAAACAAAAAATGCCCCGCGCATTTCGTCTTTGTTATTTCTACCGAATTTCTTTATTTTTTTATTATTTTGTTGTTGTTGAGAAATCCAGAAAAAAATGCTTGTATTTATATTTGTAAGAAAAAATTACGATAAAAGATTCGAAAGGTTTTTTTTTCTCATACAGTGTGTTTATAAGCAATATAAAATCACTAAACATCGGTATAAAAAAATATATAATTTTCCTAAAACTTTCAATTTTCGTATTTTTCTAGTGATTTGAGGCATGATCGTACATCCTAACTCTAAAAACATGAAAAAAGGAGAGAGGAAAAAAAACCCGCATTTTGCATTTGAGTTTTCAGGCCCCTACAGAAAACAAACTCTTATCTTACTATTTTCCAAGAAGTTAACTTGAAACCTAAGTCACGGTAGAGTATTAATTCCGGTGCATTTGGGACATTAGGACGAATTATTGCTATCTACCGTAGATAACTCGAACCCTTTAGGATATCAGTGTCGGCTTTATGGCAATTAATATCAACTCTCTGGCTATCAGTGGCGGCGCGTCGGAGCATTAAAATTTAGGGGGTACGAGCATATTTTGAGCCTTTTGTATTAACACTTTTCTTTGATGACTTTGACCACATTTTTTTTTCAAATATCTTTAGAAAAACCAATAATCTAAGCTAATTGGAATGAAGTGAGTTGACGTATGCGTTATTAGGCCTAATCGCTCATTTCTTCGCAAATCAGTCAACCGATTCAAGTCAAATGAGCGTATAAGATGCATAATAAGATGGGCTTTACGCTGTTTTTAAAATTTTTGGATTTTGACGCCTAGAATTTCTCGACTTGTGTCCAAATCCATTCACCCGTTATTATTTTGGGACACCCTGTATGCATGCATGATTCATAACAGAACGTGTCGTCTAGAACTCTAGATCTATAAGGTTACATCGTTACATAATTATTTCAAGTATAGTAATACAGCTATGCCACTTATTAACACTCAACAAGCACGAAACCGTGAAAAAAAATCTGAAATAGCGCGTAAACTTTGGGTAAAAAGTACAAAAACGGGCTGAAAATAAATAACTATGAAAAAGTCTGAATTCAGACAGACACATGAAAAGTTCGCTGAAAAGTGGTATAAAACAACCACAATCAAGGAGACCCGGGCAAGGAGATCGACTAGAACCGATTGATTGACTAAAACCACTTTAATTTTCCGTTTCTAGGTAACAGCAATTATTATATTCAAAATCAAAAGTTCACTAATAGGTGTCACCTATGCATAACGGTAACTTTAAGGCGAGTGGGATGGCTCGAGCCATATTTATCTAGTTAGCCATTTGACTGCACACAGCTGCAGTTTTACTTCTTAATATTAAAACATTGATCTCTAGGAAACGAGTCGAAGAAGGCGATAATCGCATTTATATTTCCACAGGTCTTGTGGTTCTTCAGATAATATCAAAACGAATGTATTGGCGTTTTACCCCTACCAAGAAAAATCATGCAAATGTGGCGGAAATCAAATGTACCCCTTATATCAAGCCTTGTGATCTCCTTTATAAAAAAAAACTATATCATTCCTCTTGTGTGTCAGCTTTATTTGTCTCACCGTTAGGTCACGCTCCTCTCCGATACGCCTTAACGTAAAATAAACCTTTATGCAACGGCTCATTTATTTGCACGTGTTTTTCGCCGTCTCTTTATTTCTCTTGTAATGGTTAATTAGTTTTTCGCGTTATTGTTGTCATCATTTGCACGTACAAAGCGACGTATTCCACGGAAATAGTCAGAGTAAATAGTAAGGACCATCCATCAATACTCTCGATACTGATGTCGATGTTGTGATGGGTTTTGCGTGCGTCCTTAAAAAGTTTTCACTGTGAAGCGCACAAAATTGTGCAATTTTACCCTGTGGTCCCCCCAAAGCAATGATAAAGTAACTATCGTTACTGCTGATGTTGAGGAAGCAACTATCTACTACCGATAATGTCATTGATGAAGTAACTATCTTTACTATTGATCTGATGTTGATGAAGCAATACTGCCGATACTCTCGTTGATGAAATACCTATCTCTATACTAGTGATGCTGATGTTGATAAATCAACTATCTCCTGCATACCGTATACTGACGTTGATCAAGTGACTATCTTTACTGCTGATAAGTCAACTATCTACTGCCGATATTTGCATTGATGAAGTAACTATCTTTACTGCTGATGCTGATGTTGATGAAACACCTATACACTCATAGAAATTGTTCGTTGGCATTACTCAGTAAGTTGATGTAAGTCGTTGCGTCAACTTTCCGAGTAATGCCAACGCGTACAATTTTGAGTAACGCTGACTCGATATCATTATGTTGGTCGCACTTATTTGCACTTACTTTTATTGAGTTGTTACAACTCAGAAAATGAAACTAGCCTAGGTTAGCATAATTTTCTAGAGGTGTGCTATAGTATACAAAATTTTGCACTGATTACAAAAATAAATATTTGAATACTGCTAATTGTGCAGAAAATGATCCAATTACGTGAATTAAGTACCAAAGTACCAAATTGGAATAACTCAAAACAATAAGTACCAGTAACTTTATATGAACGAGTTACATCAACTTACATGTTGAGTTACAATAACTCAACTAATTAGTTCTTTGAACCTTGTTTATTTTTCTAAGTTCCCTGAACTTGAATTCAGAAGTTGGCATTACTTAACAAGTTGACGCAACGACTTACATCAACTTTTTAAGTAATGCCAACAAAGTTGATTAGTTGACGGAACTTTTTGAGCTTTTTCAGCATTTTTTAAGTTCGGATAACTAAAATGAATTTTGTTTTGGCAACTTTTACACTATTTTTGAGTTGTCCAAACTTACTCCTTTTGAATTGCGCCAACAAGGCGAATGTCATTTCTATGAGTGTATACTGCCGATACTGTCGTTGATGAAGTAGCTATACTGATGAAGCAACAAACTCCTGCCGATAATGTTGTGGATGAAGTAACTATCTTTACTACTGATGCTGGTGTTGATGAAGCAACTATCTACTGCTGGTACTGACATTGATGAAGTACCTATCTTTGCTACTGACATGACTGATGCTGCAACTACTGTACTGTCTGTCGATACTGAACTTGGTGACTATTTTGACAAGTAACTATTTTGAGTATAACGCAACTATCTACAGTAGATAACTGCCGATACTGACGTTGATGAAGTAACTATACTAAGTGATGTGCCCTGAGTAATTTAATTTGATCATTTGTCTTTGTTTACAAGTTGGGAATCACCTTGTCAGGTCATCACAGTAAACAAAGTCAGGACTATTTATGGATTGGGAATCCTCGAGAATGTAAAGTGGATATGACATCATTTTGGCATTCCCCAGGAAGTGTTGTAATGTGAAAGGTTAATGTTTATAATTAGTCTTGGGAATTTCCAGATTACGTCATATGTTGTGAAGATGTGAATGAAGTAATGGGCTATTAATAGAATGGGGGCATTGTTGGTGTTTAGTATGTAAGAAAATGTCCTATATGATTTTTGTCAGAGTTTATGACAGTGTTGTTGTTGGCTAGTTAATGAGCCTACAGTCCATATATTTTCAAAGAAAGGAAATTGCGAACCAGAATATCTAATGTAGTCGATGTACTACTATCCAGTAATAACGGAGAAGATTTAGAATACGTCAAAGTGCGTACCTCTTCCAAGATAGGAATATTTTCTTCTGTCGACTTGCTGAAGTCTGGTTTATGAAACAAAACATCTGTCAATGTAAGTGGAAACAGGGGGACTGTATGGAGGCAGGCCTGTTTTCCATTAGAAATTGTGTGAAAGGTGAAAAGAGCACCATTTTGGAGATTGTCATCTGTGCAAGGGTTTTATATGAAAAGGATATAAAGGTCTTCAGTGGACTTCGCTGAATAGTGATCTTCACAGGACAAGTGAATACATCAGAACGTAGTTGTCGACAACAAGAAGGCTGCAGGTTAAGCCACATTACTAAACAGTGTATGATTCTGACTGATTGTAGGCATTAATGTTCACTTACCAAAATTATTGTTTAATCATTATCATTCATCCAGGTATTAATAACTATGAAATTGAAATTATAATCTTACGTTTTATGAGTGGCAATATTTCACACCCTATCTCTGATGCATCATCTCTTGCTCATCTTCGACCTGTGACACAACCAGGGCCGGATTTACCTGGAGGGGGAGGGGGGGGGGGCGTGAAATTTTCAAGTTGGCCTGTAGATCAGATTATAATCTCAGGTTCACAATCACTTTTGATTAAATATTCATATATAATTTGTTAACTTAAGGGGGTACTACACCCCTGGCCAATTTTGTGCCTATTTTTGCATTTTTCTCAAAAATTATAGCTCATTGGTGACAAGTAAGATATAATAAGTATATTATAGGGGCAAGGACTACAACTACTGCATTGAAAATTTTTCTTGAAACTATAAATAACTTGGGAGAAGTTTGATGAGTTGAAAAAGCCTGCATTACTAGAATTTGCAAAACACTTTAATTTGAAAGTAAAGCAATTAAACAGAAAAACGAGGGATCAAAAATGCCCGATTGATGTTTTGGTTGATGAAGAGGTTTTCGAGGAATCTCTTTTGAACTAGAAAAAAAGAGGTTCAAACTGAAACCGGTCGGGATGCAGTAAAATTGTAAGAACTAGAAATTCAGTTGGAAATGGAAAAAATGAAAATGCAATTGCAGTTATATATGCAAAAAATTAGATATTGAAAAGCAAGAAAAGATAGCTCTTAAACAACAAAGAAAAGTAGACATGGAAAACAAAAAGCAGCATAAATTAAAAACGGAAGAAAAGGAAAAGTAGCAAAATTGGAACTTGGGAATTGGAACTTGGAAAAACAAAAGATGGATTTGGCTGCACAGAAATTGCAAATGGAAGCACATATTTTGAAAGAACAAGAAATTAAAAAAAAAATGCAAGTTTAAAAAAGAGAAGTTAGCAAAACAAGGTGACAAATACTCATCAAGTTTCTCCTCAAATTCAGGATTTGATGTTACAAAGTATGTTAAGCTTGTGACTAAATTCCAAGAAAAAGAAGTAGACAAGTATTTTCAACTCTCTGAAAAGATAGTTACAAATTTGAAATGGCCTAAAGAGCAGTGGACCCTACTGTTATAAAGTAAGTTTTGTAGGGACGGCTAGGGAGAGTATAACAACAGAGTTTATAACAACAGAGAAGTGTTAAATAATTATGAAGAAGTCAATCAGGCAGCCCTTGTAGGTCTATGAGCTGGTGCCTGAAGAATACAGACAAAAGTTTAGAGAAACAAGAAAGCAAGCAGACCAAACTCATATACGAGACAGGTGGATTGGCTCAACAGTATTCAAAGATGATTTCGTCCAACTTAGGCAATTGGTTCTTGTAGAACAATTCAAAAGATGTGTACACGCTGACATTAAAACTCATCTGGATGAAAGTGCTTGCAAAATTAGAACTTCACATGAAGCAACAACAATGGCAGATGACTATGGCTTAACGGGTTAGGCCATTTTTAATCGACTTTCGAAAAGTTTTTTGATACATTCATTGATTTCTCAAAAAGTAAAAATCACAGTTTAACAAATAACGGTTCAAATGAAAGCCATTATTGGGGGCTAATTGTTGTATCACTATGAAAGGCCTGACACCAATATAAACACTTATTTCGGTGACCCAAGTTCATGGTCATTTCTGCTCACGCACTTTTTTACAGATGGCCTAGAATTTCATATTTCGGTTTCAGCGATTGCCCGAAAAAGGTGGTATGTTTTTTGAAAAGCGTTTCCGCTTGGAATGTAGATAGTTGTTGTTTCTATTACTGTTCGCGATTTTAATTTATGCACTTTTTAGCCGACAATTTTCAATGCATTTTACATAATAGAAATGTCGCTGGCATAAATACCGATATTTTTAACAGTATCGTTTTTTAAACCAAAATATCATAAAAAGAGTTCCCAATACTTTTATGAAACCATAGATACCAAATCGGACTGCAGGTGATGAACAGATTTTGAACTAGAATTAAAAGAACCAGCGTAGGCCTTCTCAAAATGTACTTTCTTTAAATATCGAGTTGTTTAATTTTGGACTGCTTTTTCCTTGTTTTTTATAACAAGAAAATGCTTTACATACCCCAAACTTCTCACATAGTCTTGGCTAAGTGTCCGTTACTGGTTGATATTATTAGAATTAAACGATTTTCATGATTAACTTACTTTTACCGCAATGTTTTCCCTCGCAATGTTCAAATATATCCCCAAAATGGCGTTGCTTTCAGTCTCACATTAATGACAAGGTTATCCCAAGATGTGTGAGAGTTTCTGACACTATATTCACGGGTATTCTATAGCTATTCAAACATATACAAATTTGGCTGGTTTGCGATAAGCTATACCATTTTCACCCTGATGTGGTAGACTGGATCCTTCAGTTTTTCAACAACTACGCACGGTCATCGGGTTGTGCTGTTGGTGAATAAGGCAACGTGACGGATTGTGGGTAAATAAAAGACGCCGTCATTAGAGGCCAGAAGGATTCAGGCTACTGATATGGCAGTGACATCAGCACTGTATGAATTTCATTACACTCCCTAGCGTTCGATCAAAGCGCTGATGTACACTCGCACACGCTTAAAGACGCCGCATAGATGCGCGAGCGAAACAGCTGCTTCAACGTGTTGACGTCACTGCCACATCGGGGTGAAAACTGGTATAGGTCAGGCTTCCTCAAATAGGTTTGTTGAAGCGCCACATGAAATAAAGACTGAAAAGCGCCACTCAATGGCTGCGAAGCAGCTTTCGCGGTGCTTTAGCACGGCCGGGGAGTCAGAGGGTGCCCCCTGTGAAGTTATCGTTTTGTTTTTTAAGTTGAGGTGCAAATGACGCCATTTGGTGCAATATTTTGCACTATTTTAGCCTGTCTTTACACGGAGAACATGGGAATTTATTTATTTATTTATTTATTTATTTTAAATCTAAACGGCGCCTCGCGCCACTCGGGAAGCCACGCTATTTGCGGACCCCTGGTATAGGTAATAGATGACTATGAAAACTTTCCGCATACCGAATATGGGTTTAGCCCATATTTAATTGCCTTTAGGCCCTAGGATTTATTTTTTAGAAAAGAAAGCCTAAGACTGGAGCCTAATCAATTGAGAAGGGAATGGATTTTGTCACAATAATATCAAAATTAATATCGTCCATAACAAGAAGGAATGCATCACGATTTTTTGATATCCAGCTATAGTATTTTAATTGATTTACACTGAACATGAAGCTATAATATCTCTACTATATAGCTTCATGCACTGGACATTTGCAGACCGACCTTCTCCATGTAGCGAGTACCACATTAGATTGTGTTTACAAGAAATATATAGTAAGCGCCACTTCCACGAAATGTCCTATATGCCAGCAACTTTGATGATAATATATTATCTACAACATCACACCTGTTTTTCAAGAACTCTCTTTTATCTATTCACCTCAAAGAAAGGATTAGAATTATTATAATAGAATCCCTGACCTGATGCAACGCATTTTTAATGAGTTGCTGAGGGACTAGAAATCTTTTATGGTCGAATGAACAACGTATGACCACTACACAGGTCAATGGCCTTATTGTGTTCTGGCGGGTTATTTAAAAGCACAGTCCCTGAATTTTTCCAGACAAGGAACAATAGGAACAAATTGCCTGGCAATGGGGTCACATATAATCCCAGTCTATAGTGTGATCAGAACATTATAGGCAGGTAATCATTATAGTATAATCAGTACGAAAAGTCCAATGCGATTTTTAATGTATTTTAAAAAATTCAAAGAACCACTTTTAGCGGGAATTTTTGCAAGTTACACAGCTGAAGTTGTAAAATGGTTGAAATACTACAATATTACGGCGTAAACAAGAATATGTTTGTTTGGTCTTTGTTCCTATAGCCACATCCCTTAACTCACAAGTTTGTATTTAAAGATACAAGTAATTTTAGCCATAACAGAAGTTATTCAAAGAAGCATATCCATCCTAAGGCAAATCATGGTGTGCACAAGAAGGGAAACCTCCGTCTAATTCACAGCATAGTACTGGTGGTAGAGGGACCTTATGGGGTTCAGGTACCAAAACAAAAGCTGGGACTGAATTGAAATCCAAGTAACTTGCAATTACTGTAAGAAATCAATCAGGACATACAGTGACCCAGTGTCGGAATTTACAAGCTAAACAAAAACAGCAGCCATGTGCAGTGTCACTTGGGTCAAAGAAACAAATAGTCAGTAAAATCAAGAAACAAGAATCCTCACAAAAGGGAAGTGACACAGACAAAGTGTGTGAAGAATTTGAACCTTTTGTGTTACAGGGAGTTGTATCCCTTGGTGATAATATAATAGTCCACCGCCCATAAAGATTGTTTCCTGCATGTGCAGTTACACGGGCAATGAGTAGAATGCCTCCGTACAAACAATTCAGGACAGTGAAAACCAAATTGATGATAGGCTACATTTTGGAAGACGCATTGCCTCATTTCAAATATATAGTTTTAGTTTTGGTTTTGGTTTTGGTCACGTGGTTTCCTATTGTCCTGCCTAACCACTTGAATCACAAGATATCGAACTCTTTGTTTCTACCTTTTGTTTAAAACTAAACATTTGTGACAGGTAGTTTCGGTTTTGGTTTCAGTTTCTTATAAGTGGTGTGACGAATAAAATTACAGGATTTTCGAGTTACCTGATCTAAGTATACAAAAGAAATGTTTAAATTTCGCAGTGCAATATTCACGAGCAGAGAAGTCGAACAAAACAGTCTACATTTGAAAGCATTGATTTAGTTTGAAGGCATTGGCTTGAGACTACCAAATAGCCTAAGCTGATTTCACTGTGAAAATATATAGACCATCGAAATATTTGCATTCGACATTACAAAAGGAGCCACTACTGTAATTGTATAGGTGCTATAAACAAAATCGATTCATGTCCTTAATCCCATGTACCAGAATCGATGGAAGGCCATTATATGACCTCTAATAACCTAATGACTTTTACTGAAGCAATTTTTACTGCAAAAAGTAGAAGATAGAGGGGAGAAGATTGGGGTGTGTGTGTGGGGGGGGGGGGGTTGGAGGGCAAGGGGATATGGGCCGGGAGAGAGAGAAACATATGAGAGAGAGCATTGGAAGTGAAAGAGAAGGGGGAGGAGAGCTCGAGATGAAGATATCGAATGTAGGGGAGGAGGAGGGGGAAAGGGGTAATTTAGGAAAGAGGTGGTTATATAGGGAGAGGAGCCCCTCTTAAAGAGGTATGGGTTGTGCTTCCTGGGGATAATAAACTAATTCATAATCAAATCATCTCCATGCATCGTTTATGTTTCATACAAACAAACAAATTCCCCCACCCCACCCCATCCTTCAGTATACGCGCATGTATATGATTTCTAGGCCTAGAACTCGTGAGTGTAATATGCCACCTACCTTCGACAGAGAGCATCAACTGTCGTCCGCGGGATAGATTTCCGATATCAATCATGATAATAATTATGTTAGCACAATAGGCTATTGTATACTTCTGGTTATATACCCTATACTGTGTCCTCCCAGCATAATAGTGTTATGATTGCAGATCAGATCAGCTCTACTTTTTAATCCCTTGATTTTTGGTTTCTGAACAAAAGAGAAACCAAAACTATATATTTGAAATGAGGGATTGTGTCAAAGTTGAATGAGAATAACTTCCCTCTTCTCCAGGAGATAAAAAGACCCCTAAAATGACATAGCTTTTTGAACAATTTGGGGAAACCATAAAATACCCATTAAGTCATGACAAGCTAATTCTGTAGCAACAAAATGACCCAGAGCTCAAAGAGATTAGTTAAAGGGCATTGAAACTAGAAGAAACAAAACAAATTGATTGTGTTGGCCACCAAAAACTAAGTCAGGTAACCAATACCTTCTGACAATTATGTCCGCGTCAACACGCTTTCCTGAAGCCACACCCTTGAGACACATTAAAGCAGTCACTATAGTGAAAAAACAAGTTCTTCACATTTGTGGGGCACCCCAAGTCCATACAGTCTGATCAAGGATCAAACTTTACTCCGGAAGGTCATGTATTAGGTATACAGCAGTATACCTCAAGTGCTTACCATCCAGAATCACAAGGTGCACAAGAAAGGTTCCACCAAACTTTGAAAAACATGATCAAGACATACTGTTTGGAATTTCAGAGGGACTGGGATAAGGAAGAACACCTGTTATTATCTGAGACTAGTTTACTAGTCTCAGTTATTATTTGCTGCTAGGGAAGCTTTTCAGGAAACTTTGGGATTTAGTCCTTTTGAGTTAGTGTTTGGACACACAGTACGCGGACCCTTAAAAAGTTGTTGAAAGACAAGTTGCTCAATGAGTAATCAAATATCAACTTTATAATGGATTACGTCTCAAATTTTAAGCATAGGCTTAACAGAGCCACTGATATCGCCAAAGAAAACTTGAAACAAGGTCAGGCCAAAATTAAACAATGGTATGATAAACATGCTAGAGAGTGTTCAAATCAGGGGACAAAGTTCTGGTACTTTTTCCAATTTCAGGACACTCATTACAAGCCAGATATCATGGCCCATGTGAGGTAGAGTCAAAAATGGGTGAAGTAGATTATGTTATCAAGACTCCTGGTAGACTTAAGAGCGGGGATTTATGCCACATTATGCTCAAAGAGTATGTTGAAAGAAGTAACAGTGGCATTTCAAAACTTGTGTGTACAGTAAAACATGCCGATAATGTAGACAAACATGCCGATGCAGTCAAACTCGCCAATGTAGACAAAGTTAGAGATGTCACATTTGACCAGAATAATGAGCTGGGGCGCAAAGAGTATAATGTAAAATTTAACAATTCTGATGTGCTTACTAACTTAGACCAAAGGTTAGGTCATCTTTCTCAAGACCAACAAAGTCAAATTGCAAATTTGATTTACAAATTTGACAATAATTATATTTCCTGATAGGCCAAGTAGAGCAGATGCAGAAGATGTTTATGATACAATACCAATCAAGCAACATCCTTACAGAGTCAATCCATTGAAAATGAACATCTCAAAAATGAGATTAATATTATATGCTAGAGAATGATATTATAGAACCAAGTAGTAGTGAATAGAGTTCACCATGTGTATCCTTGTTCCTAAGCCTGATGGTTCATACAGCTACAAATGTTCATTCAAAGATTCAAAGACAGACTCGTATCCCATTCCAAGAACTGATGATTGCAGAGACAAAATTGGGAATGCAAAATGTGATCTTTTAAAAGGGTACTGGCAAATTTCACTCACAGACCATGGAGGTATATATACCTCCATGCACAGACCGTGCTTAAATATTTCGGCTTTTTGTACACCAGATGCCATTCGGCTTGAAAAATGCGCCAGCAACTTTCCAGAGAATGGCAAATCAATTTGTGGGAGACATAGAGGGTTGTGATACATGTGTGGATGATTTGAATTGCGAACCAGGCATATCTAATGTAGTCAATGTACTAGGCCCAGGCCTAAAAAAGAAATTATTTTGATTGGCGTAACCCGACCGACCCTAAAAATAGGCCCGACCCTAGATTTGTTTTTTGCAAAAACATTTAAACAAATTAAAAAAGAAAGTTCAATTAAAAAGAAAAGAAACAAAAAAGTTTCAAGGCCTTTATCATACGCAATTTACCGCTTAAAATGTGTGTAGAATTTTTTTTTAATTGCCGACCGACCTACCCTAATTTTTTTTATGTTACGCCAATCAAACAATTTTCTTTTTTATGCCCTCCAGTAATAACGGAGAAGATCAAAAATACGTCAAAGTGCGTCTATGAAAGGAATAATTATATTGTCAATGTAAGTGGAAACAAGGGGACTGTATGGAGGCAGGCATGTTTTCCATTAGAAATTGCATGAAAGGTGAAAAACCACCATTTTGGAGATTGTCATCTGTGCGAGGATTTTACATGCAAAGAATATAAAGAACTTCCCTGAACATCTTCGCTGGTTAAGTAACATTACTCAACAGTGTATTTGATTGATTCAGACTGGTTGTATGTATTTATGTTCACTCACCAAAATTAATGTTAAATCATACTTTACTTTTGATTAAAGATTCAGATATTGTTAACTTAATCAAACAGTACGTTGTGATGTACATTCTGAAGTGAATTTGGGTAAAGGTTGTTTTGGGCCACGAGTCATTAACGACTCGTAACAACTGCTGATACAGATAGATATGGAAGAAGCAACTATCTGCCAATACTGGTGTTGAGGAAGTTACCATCTTAATAAAATAAAAAAAACTTATTAAATATACATACACACTACAAAAATATAAAATGGAACGAGTATGGAGAGAATGATCGAAAAGCAAATAAGGCCAGCATTGACTACCCCCCTTTATAAGACAGAAAAAACAAAAACAAAACAAAACAAGAGACTCAGGACACATAAGACCAGCTCCAATAATTAATCGTAAGATGAGATAAGATGCAATTTGTATTTTTGTCGAAAGTTTTCAAATGATTTGATTTCTTTGTGACATTTTTATTAAATGAAGCGACTATCTACTGCCGATACTGATGAAGTAACTCTCTTTACTGTTAATACTGATGTTAATGAAGCAAATATCTACTGCCGATACTGGCGCTGATGAAATATCTATCTTTACTGTTGATTCTGATGTTAACGAAGTAACTATCTACTGCCAACATACTCGCGTTGTTAAGTAACTATATCTTTACTGTTAATACTAATGTTAAAGCAGCAATTATCTACTGCTGATACTGGCGTTGATGAAGTAACTATATTTACTGTTAATACTGATGTTAATGAAGCAATTATCTACTGCCGATACTGGCGTTGATGAAGTAACTATATTTACTGTTAATACTGATGTTAATGAAGCAACTATCTACTGCCGATACTGGCGTTGATGAAGTAACTATCTTTACTGTTAATACTGATGTTAATGAAGCAATTATCTACTGCCGATACTGGCGTTGATGAAGTAACTATCTTTACTGTTAATACTGATGTTAATGAAGCAATTATCTACTGCCGATACTGGCGTTGATGAAGTAACTATGTTTACTGTTAATACTGATGTTAATGAAGCAATTATCTACTGCTGATACTGGCGTTGATGAAGTAACTATCTTTACTGTTAATACTGATGTTAATGAAGCAATTATCTACTGCTGATACTGGCGTTGATGAAGTAACTATCTTTACTGTTAATACTGATGTTAATGAAGCAATTATCTACTGCCGATACTGGCGTTGATGAAGTAACTATCTTTACTGTTAATACTGATGTTAATGAAGCAATTATCTACTGCCGATACTGGCGTTGATGAAGTAACTATCTTTACTGTTAATACTGATGTTAATGAAGCAACTATCTACTGCCGATACTGGCGTTGATGAAGTAACTATCTTTACTGTTAATACTGATGTTAATGAAGCAACCATCTACTGTCGATACTGGCGTTGATGAAGTAACTATCTTTACTGTTAATACTGATGTTAATGAAGCAATTATCTACTGCCGATACTGGCGTTGATGAAGTAACTATCTTTACTGTTAATACTGATGTTAATGAAGCAATTATCTACTGCCGATACTGGCGTTGATGAAGTAACTATCTTTACTGTTAATACTGATGTTAATGAAGCAATTATCTACTGCCGATACTGGCGTTGATGAAGTAACTATCTTTACTGTTAATACTGATGTTAATGAAGCAATTATCTACTGCTGATACTGGCGTTGATGAAGTAACTATCTTTACTGTTAATACTGATGTTAATGAAGCAATTATCTACTGCTGATACTGGCGTTGATGAAGTAACTATCTTTACTGTTAATACTGATGTTAATGAAGCAATTATCTACTGCCGATACTGGCGTTGATGAAGTAACTATCTTTACTGTTAATACTGATGTTAATGAAGCAATTATCTACTGCCGATACTGGCGTTGATGAAGTAACTATCTTTACTGTTAATACTGATGTTAATGAAGCAACTATCTACTGCCGATACTGGCGTTGATGAAGTAACTATCTTTACTGTTAATACTGATGTTAATGAAGCAACTATCTACTGCCGATACTGGCGTTGATGAAGTAACTATCTTTACTGTTAATACTGATGTTAATGAAGCACTTATCTACTGCCGATACTGGCGTTGATGAAGTAACTATCTTTACTGTTAATACTGATGTTAATGAAGCAACTATCTACTGCCGATACTGGCGTTGATGAAGTAACTATCTTTACTGTTAATACTGATGTTAATGAAGCAATTATCTACTGCCGATACTGGCGTTGATGAAGTAACTATCTTTACTGTTAATACTGATGTTAATGAAGCAATTATCTACTGCCGATACTGGCGTTGATGAAGTAACTGTAGACAACTATTATACTGCCGATACTGGCGTTGATGAAGTAACTGTCTTTACTGTTGATACTGATCGGCCCTGATTTGGTAAAATGATCTACTTGAAAATCGATGTATCGAGAAAAAGAGCTTTTAAGTTTGAATACTTGAAGTTTTTCTTTTGAATAAAATAAACTATTAAACACATCTCATAAAATGAAGCACGGTGGTGATTTGAGGATATCACCAATGGAAAGAGCGTCCTCATTTATCTCAAAATGTCCAAATTTCAAGTTAGATCGTTTTACCAAATCAGGGCCGTGATGTTAATGAAGCAATTATCTACTGCCGATACTGGCGTTGATGAAGTGACTATCTTTACTGTTAATACTGATGTTAATGAAGCAATTATCTACTGCCGATACTGGCGTTGATGAAGTAACTATCTTTACTGTTAATACTGATGTTAATGAAGCAATTATCTACTGCCGATACTGGCGTTGATGAAGTAACTATCTTTACTGTTAATACTGATGTTAATGAAGCAACTATCTAATGCCGATACTGGCGTTGATGAAGTAACTATCTTTACTGTTAATACTGATGTTAATGAAGCAATTATCTACTGCTGATACTGGCGTTGATGAAGTAACTATGTTTACTGTTAATACTGATGTTAATGAAGCAATTATCTACTGCTGATACTGGCGTTGATGAAGTAACTATCTTTACTGTTAATACTGATGTTAATGAAGCAATTATCTACTGCTGATACTGGCGTTGATGAAGTAACTATATTTACTGTTAATACTGATGTTAATGAAGCAACTATCTACTGCCGATACTGGCGTTGATGAAGTAACTATCTTTACTGTTAATACTGATGTTAATGAAGCAATTATCTACTGCCGATACTGGCGTTGATGAAGTAACTATCTTTACTGTTAATACTGATGTTAATGAAGCAATTATCTACTGCCGATACTGGCGTTGATGAAGTAACTATGTTTACTGTTAATACTGATGTTAATGAAGCAATTATCTACTGCTGATACTGGCGTTGATGAAGTAACTATCTTTACTGTTAATACTGATGTTAATGAAGCAATTATCTACTGCTGATACTGGCGTTGATGAAGTAACTATGTTTACTGTTAATACTGATGTTAATGAAGCAATTATCTACTGCTGATACTGGCGTTGATGAAGTAACTATCTTTACTGTTAATACTGATGTTAATGAAGCAATTATCTACTGCTGATACTGGCGTTGATGAAGTAACTATCTTTACTGTTAATACTGATGTTAATGAAGCAATTATCTACTGCCGATACTGGCGTTGATGAAGTAACTATCTTTACTGTTAATACTGATGTTAATGAAGCAATTATCTACTGCCGATACTGGCGTTGATGAAGTAACTATCTTTACTGTTAATACTGATGTTAATGAAGCAAATATCTACTGCCGATACTGGCGTTGATGAAGTAACTATCTTTACTGTTAATACTGATGTTAATGAAGCAATTATCTACTGCCGATACTGGCGTTGATGAAGTAACTATCTTTACTGTTAATACTGATGTTAATGAAGCAATTATCTACTGCCGATACTGGCGTTGATGAAGTAACTATGTTTACTGTTAATACTGATGTTAATGAAGCAATTATCTACTGCTGATACTGGCGTTGATGAAGTAACTATCTTTACTGTTAATACTGATGTTAATGAAGCAATTATCTACTGCTGATACTGGCGTTGATGAAGTAACTATCTTTACTGTTAATACTGATGTTAATGAAGCAATTATCTACTGCCGATACTGGCGTTGATGAAGTAACTATCTTTACTGTTAATACTGATGTTAATGAAGCAATTATCTACTGCCGATACTGGCGTTGATGAAGTAACTATCTTTACTGTTAATACTGATGTTAATGAAGCAACCATCTACCGCCGATACTGGCGTTGATGAAGTAACTATCTTTACTGTTAATACTGATGTTAATGAAGCAACTATCTACTGCCGATACTGGCGTTGATGAAGTAACTATCTTTACTGTTAATACTGATGTTAATGAAGCACTTATCTACTGCCGATACTGGCGTTGATGAAGTAACTATCTTTACTGTTAATACTGATGTTAATGAAGCAACTATCTAATGCCGATACTGGCGTTGATGAAGTAACTATCTTTACTGTTAATACTGATGTTAATGAAGCAATTATCTACTGCCGATACTGGCGTTGATGAAGTAACTATCTTTACTGTTAATACTGATGTTAATGAAGCAATTATCTACTGCCGATACTGGCGTTGATGAAGTAACTGTAGACAACTATTATACTGCCGATACTGGCGTTGATGAAGTAACTGTCTTTACTGTTGATACTGATCGGCCCTGATTTGGTAAAATGATCTAACTTGAAAATCGATGTATCGAGAAAAAGAGCTTTTAAGTTTGAATACTTGAAGTTTTTCTTTTTGAATAAAATAAACTATTAAACACATCTCATAAAATGAAGCACGGTGGTGATTTGAGGATATCACCAATGGAAAGAGCGTCCTCATTTATCTCAAAATGTCCAAATTTCAAGTTAGATCGTTTTACCAAATCAGGGCCGTGATGTTAATGAAGCAATTATCTACTGCCGATACTGGCGTTGATGAAGTAACTATCTTTACTGTTAATACTGATGTTAATGAAGCAATTATCTACTGCCGATACTGGCGTTGATGAAGTAACTATCTTTACTGTTAATACTGATGTTAATGAAGCAATTATCTACTGCCGATACTGGCGTTGATGAAGTAACTATCTTTACTGTTAATACTGATGTTAATGAAGCAACTATCTAATGCCGATACTGGCGTTGATGAAGTAACTATCTTTACTGTTAATACTGATGTTAATGAAGCAATTATCTACTGCTGATACTGGCGTTGATGAAGTAACTATGTTTACTGTTAATACTGATGTTAATGAAGCAATTATCTACTGCTGATACTGGCGTTGATGAAGTAACTATCTTTACTGTTAATACTGATGTTAATGAAGCAATTATCTACTGCTGATACTGGCGTTGATGAAGTAACTATGTTTACTGTTAATACTGATGTTAATGAAGCAATTATCTACTGCCGATACTGGCGTTGATGAAGTAACTATCTTTACTGTTAATACTGATGTTAATGAAGCAATTATCTACTGCTGATACTGGCGTTGATGAAGTAACTATCTTTACTGTTAATACTGATGTTAATGAAGCAACTATCTACTGCCGATACTGGCGTTGATGAAGTAACTATATTTACTGTTAATACTGATGTTAATGAAGCACTTATCTACTGCCGATACTGGCGTTGATGAAGTAACTATATTTACTGTTAATACTGATGTTAATGAAGCAACTATCTACTGCCGATGCTGGCGTTTATGAAGTAACTATCTTTACTGTTAATACTGATGTTAATGAAGCAACTATCTACTGCCGATACTGGCGTTGATGAAGTAACTATATTTACTGTTAATACTGATGTTAATGAAGCACTTATCTACTGCCGATACTGGCGTTGATGAAGTAACTATATTTACTGTTAATACTGATGTTAATGAAGCAACTATCTACTGCCAATGCTGGCGTTGATGAATTAACTATCTTTACTGTTAATACTGATGTTATTGAAGCAACTATCTACTGCCGATACTGGCGTTGATGAAGTAACTATATTTACTGTTAATACTGATGTTAATGAAGCACCTATCTACTGCCGATACTGGCGTTGATGAAGTAACTATATTTACTGTTAATACTGATGTTAATGAAGCAACTATCTACTGCCGATGCTGGCGTTTATGAAGTAACTATCTTTACTGTTAATACTGATGTTAATGAAGCAACTATCTACTGCCGATACTGGCGTTGATGAAGTAACTATCTTTACTGTTAATACTTACTTTACTTTAATCCACCACTTTTGCCTTTCATAGCGTCGTGGGGAAATGTAACTTTCTTTCCTGGGCGAGTCGGGTAGCCTCACTCATGGGAATCCCATAACTTGCGAGTACTTCCTTTACTCCATCTGCCCACCTCTTCCTTGGTCTTCCTCTAGCCCTAGTTCCTGTTGTTTTGCTGTTTTATTTTCTTTAAACAGGTTAGCTAGGGCCATTCGCATAAGGTGACCGAACCATCTAACTTGTTGTTTTGCAACATATTCTGTGATTGGTGTGGTGCCCACCATCTTCCTGATATCCTCATTCCTGATTTTATCCCTCCTTGACTTATTAGCTGCTCTTCTTAGGCATCTCATTTCACAGGTGATGAGCTTTTGGGTTGTTCTTTTGTTGAGAGTTCACGTTTGGCACTGGTAGCAGAGAGTTGGGAAAAATATGGCATTGATGAGTTTTGCTTTTGTATCCATCGGTATTGCAGGATGTGTGAGAAGCGGGCCTAGTTGGTAGATAATATTATTGGCCTTTTGACATCGTGTCTCTATTTCTCTGGTGATACTTCCATCCTCAGAAAATATACTTCCCAAGTACTTAAACTCCTTTGTCTGTTTAAGCTTGCTGTTGTTGATGGTGATGTCAGTATCCTTGGGTAATCGACTAACCACCATAGTCTCTGTTTTGGCTATGCTGACTTTCATGCCATATTTCTCACAAGCTGCATTTAGTTTGTTGGTATGGTCTTGAAGTCCTGCTGAATCCTTGTGGATGAGACTCTGGTCATCTGCAAAGAGAAGCTCATTTATTTCTCCACTAGTTGGATTTGCTTCCTTGGCGATCTTGTCCATATAAATCAAGAAGAGCAGTGGCGACAGCACACAGCCTTGACGTACCCCTGATGTTACTGGGAACCACTTTGACTGCCCACTTCTGGTTCTCACCATGCATTTGCTGTCTTTATATAGAGCTCTGACATTATCTAGCAGTTGACCTCTTATACCATAGCCCTCCATTACAGCCCACAACTGTTCTCTATCCACCCGATCAAAAGCCTTTTCTTGGTCTACAAACACCATGTGCAGCTCCTGGTTGAACTCGATACACTTTTCACACAACTGTCGTAGCGCAAAAATGGCATCTGTACATCCCCTGTTTTTCTGAAGCCAAATTGTGTTTCACTTAGTTGCAGCTCCACAAGGGGTCGAATTCTTCTCTCTATGATCTTTGCAAACATCTTGCCGGCGTGACTCAGCAAGGAGATGCCCCTGTATTTTTCACAATCTCTCTTGCTTCCTTTCTTTTTCCAGATAGGAATCACTATCGCCTTTGCCAGTCATCAGGTGCTGCTCTCTCCTCCCATGCTGCATTGAAGACTCTAGTAAGCCACTTGATTCCAACATCCCCACATGCTTGGATGGCTTCTGTTGTTATATCGTCAGTACCGGCTGCTTTATTTTTGGCACTTTCTTTCACAACAGCTCGAACTTCATCTTCCAAGATAGAGGGTTCCTCTTCATCAGGAAAACCTGGATTGAAGGGTTCCTGGGAGCGTTGACTACCCCTGAAGTTGAGGAGACCATCAAAATATTCCTCCCATCTGTTGTTTATGTCTTCTTGGTCAGTGAGTGGATTTCCAGCTTCATCATTTATCAGTGATGTGGGGTCAAAAGGTTCGTCCCTTTGTCTGACAGCTTTCACAGCCTTGTAGAATTCTCTGGGTGATTTCTCACATTTCTCTGCTAGGTTTTCTCCATATTCCTGCCAAGATGCATTCTTAGCTGTTTTAACTACTTTCTTACATTCTTTTCTTGCTGCTTTATACTTGTCATAATCACTCTGAGACTTCGTTCTGGACCACTGCTTAAAGAGTTTCTTCTTTACTTTGATGGCTTCCTTCACTGTGTCATTCCACCATGCAGTTCCTTTCTTATCACCTTTTCCTGCCTTCTTTATCCCACACTTTGCTTTCAGCGTATCTGTTAGTGAGGTTTTGAACAAGTTCCACTCCTCCTCTGCTGTACCTTTCCGGTCTGAAAGATTGTCACACATTTTCTGTGCCATCTCCAATTCTATTTCTTGACAGGTGTCTTCCTCTCTGAGTTTCTTCCAGTTGATAGTGGTTGTCACTGGTTTCAGCTTCCTGTTTCTTATTTGGTGTGGTGCCCTGGTTTCCAACATCACTGGACGATGGTCAGTGTCCACCTGTATGTTGGGCATGGCTTTGGAGTCTATTACATGTCTTTGGTGTGATTTCCTAGCAAGAATAAAGTCTATCTGTGATGCCTGCTCTAGGTCGTTCCACCTATACCAGGTGTAAATTTGACTTTTTCTGTGTTGGAAGAATGTATTTGTGATGAACAGTCCATGCTGAGCACATAGCTCCAGTGTTAGTTGACCGTTGTAATTTCTGTTGGTATTGTGGTCACTGTGTGGGCCGAGGTGTGCTTCCCATGGTGTCCTCTGGTTTCCAACTCTTCCGGTGAAATCTCCCATAACCAATAGGTTGTCATCCAAATTTACCCCTTGGATTATGTCTGATAACTGATCATAAAAGTCATCCTTTTCCTCATCAGTGTATGAATCATTGCATGGTGCATAGATTTGGATATATGTTGTATTTTTACCATCCTGTCTTATCTGCAGTTTCATGATTCTCTCTGAAATATATTCTGTCTCTGTGATGTTCTTTGCAACTTCTGGGTGCAGAACAAAACCAACTCCATGCTTGGCTCTTTTGTTCTTTTCAACTCCTGACCATATGAGGACATAATTGTTGTGGATTTCTTTCATCCCATATTCCTTTCGTCGGGTGTCTGATATTCCCATGATGTTGATTCTGTATCTTTCCATTGTTTCAACAAGTTCTGGTTCTTTGTCACCTAAGCCACTGACATTCCAAGTGGCTATTCTTTCCATTGTTCTAGTCCGAGGTCGTTTTCCGTTTCCAGGTCGTTGTCCGTTTGAATCTGTCCGTTTACATTTCCTTGAGTTACTTTGAGCGAGATTTAAATCCACTGCCGGCTTGCTGGGCCAGTCGCAGCTTCACCGCAGTCCTCGGGACTCCGATATTATTTCTGCTTGTTAGGCACTTTGGTCAGCAGCCACTTCTTGTCACTATATTACAAGGCGCCTCTGTCCACGAAAGCGTGAAAGCCATTGTACCATGTGTTGTATCCACAGGTTTCATCTGCCATGTCGTTGGCACGCTTTAACCAACGTCTATTTAACCCATAGCTGGGACTCCGGTACTGCTTGTTAGGCAGTTTGGTCAGCAGCCGCTTCTTGTCACTATATTACAAGGCGCCTCTGTTCACGAAAACGTGAAAGCCATTGTACCATGTGTTGTATCCACATGTTTCATCTGCCATGTCGTTGACACGCTTTAAACAACGTCTATTTAACCCATAGCTGGGGAGAAGTGGTATAATAGGATAAATAAATATATATACAAAAAAGAGAGGAGAGATAGTCACAATACCAGTTTGCGCCCACACTAGCTTTGACCTGACAACACAAAGAAATAGGGTGTCGTCCATGTGGGGATGCGCCGTCACCTTCAGACTGGGGATCTGTATCCTGTACCCCAGAATGAAATCAATAATTGAGTCATGATTATCCCAAGGATCAGGCGCCTCTAACCCTAGCAGTAGGATAAAGCCTGGTATCCCAGACAAACCGAGGAATGAATGATGGAACAACTAACAAAGCCAACTAAATTGGCTTACCTATCCTGGCAAACTGACTTACGAAAAAGAAGAACAAATAAAATTAGTCAGAAGAAAGTTGCAGAAAGAGTGACAGAGAGGAATGAGCTAGGGAGGCAGAGGAAGCTCGCATCCTCACTCTGGTAAAGAACCAGCCCTCTCCACATGGCAAAAAAAAAAAAAAAAGTGAAAGGTGGTGGTTTGCCATTGCCTTCCACCCTTAAATGGAGCACCCATTGGGATAGATAGAAACACCCATGGGAAACCCAGCACCAAAAGGTACTGGTAAGGGTAACTTTAAGCTCCTCGGCAGTGCTAACACTGCCTCCCCTTAGTACTGTTAATACCGATGTTAATTAGGCAACTATCTACTACCGATGCTGATGTTAATTAGGCAACTATCTACTGCTGATACTGGCGTTGATGAAGTAACTATCTTTACTGTTAATACCGATGTTAATTAGGCAACTATCTACTGCCGATGCTGGCGTTGATGAAGTAACTATCTTTACTGTTAACATGGTTAATACTGATGTTAATGAAGCAACTATCTACTGCCGATACTGGCGTTGATGAAGTAACTATCTTTACTGTTAACATGGTTAATACTGATGTTAATGAAGCAACTATCTACTGCCGATACTGGCGTTGATGAAGTAACTATCTTTAATACTGTTTAATACTGTTGTTAATGAGGCACTTATCTACTGCCGATACTGGCGTTGATGAAGTAACTATCTTTACTGTTAATACCGATGTTAATTAGGCAACTATCTACTGCCGATACTGGCGTTGATGAAGTAACTATCTTTACTGTTAACATTGGTTAATACTGATGTTAATGAAGCAACTATCTACTGCTGATACTGGCGTTGATGAAGTAACTATTTTTACTGTTAATACTGATGTTAATGAAGCACTATCTACTGCCGATACTGGCGTTGATGAAGTAACTATATTTACTGTTGATACTGATGTTAATGAAGCAACTATCTACTGTCGATTCTTGCGTTGATGAAGTAACTATATTTACTGTTAATACTGATGTTAATGAAGCAACTATCTACTGCCGATACTGGCACTGATGAAATATATATCTTTACTGTTAATACTGATGTTAATGAAGCAACTATCTACTGCCGATACTGGCGTTGATGAAGTAACTATCTTTACTGTATACTGATGTTAATGAAGCACTGTCTACTGCCGATACTGGCGTTGATGAAGTAACTATCTTTACTGTTAATACTGATGTTAATAGAGCAACCATTTACTGTCGATTCTGGCGTAGATGAAGTAACTACATTTACTGTTAATACTGATGTTAATGAAACTACTATATACTTTATTTACTGCTGATAAAGAATACTGATGTTGTTAGCGTAGTGGCATGGTTGCCCGGTGATGCTGACTTTGAAGAAAGCAGTAACTATAATTATAATAATTATACTTCAAAGGTCTAATCAATTCTCAGCTGATGTTTCTAGTAATAAGATCTCACCTGATGTTTCTAGTAATAAAATCTCAGCTGATGTTTCTAGTAATAAGATCTCAGCTGATGTTTCTAGTAATAAGATCTCACCTGATGTTTCTAGTGATAAGATCTCAGCTGATGTTTCTAGTGATAAGATCTCAGCTGATGTTTCTAGTGATAAGATCTCAGCTGATGTTTCTAGTGATAAGATCTCAGCTGATGTTTCTAGTGATAAGATCTCAGCTGATGTTTTTAGTAATAAGATCTCAGCTGATGTTTCTAGTAATAAGATCTCAGCTGATGTTTCTAGTAATAAGATCTCAGCTGATGTTTCTAGTAATAAGATCTAACCTGATGTTTCTAGTAATAAGATCTCACCTGATGTTTCTAGTAATAAGATCTCACCTGATGTTTCTAGTAATAAGATCTCAGCTGATGTTTCTAGTAATAAGATCTCAGCTGATGTTTCTAGTAATAAGATCTCACCTGATGTTTCTAGTAATAAGATCTCACCTGATGTTTCTCGGCAGATTTCACTCAAAATCGGGCATATACTGGTATTGAAGTTACTATCTTTACTGCTGATACTGTATGTTTATGTTGAATCGTTATGGTGGTCACGGTTGCAGTGAGGTAAACAACAGGTTAGCTAGGTGGACATTTTTTCCATTTAGTAGTATATTCAACCTGCCTGAACATTTGCCCCAAAATTCTTTAGCAAAAATTGATTGTTTCCACTAATTTGACGGTACATGCAATGAATGATGGCACTTCCAAGTATGCTTTATAAGTGCAAATATTGAGAGAATATTAAAACAACAACATCAACAACAACAACAGTAACAACAACAACAACAGTAACAACAACAACAAAACCATACTTTTGGTGGATCCTTTGCATATTCAGTCAGCATCCGTCATTTTAAATCTCATTTCGCATGCAAAGTTTTGTAAACACTCACCTGTAACTAGTACTTGAAGTTGATTCCAATGTAAAACATGTTTTACTTCCTTCATAAAACACACTGCTGAAAATATATAGTCCCAGTCTAAACTTAGCCAAGCTGACGCATTGCCCTTTCATACAGAAAGTAGTGCTGTCCTGTAATAATAATATTGTGTCGGCAAAATGGTGACAAAGACATGACCTTGGCAATTCGTACCTATTGTATGGATATAAGGTGCATATCCTGGAACCCAAATTCAGAAACTCATCCCCATATGGCATTGTGACAGGGGGTGTGTGGGACCGGGTGACACTGGTATTCATTATGAAAAGGTGCCTCTGACATTGAGACTATTACAGACGTCAGACCAAATTATATAATGAACCATACTTGTTCAATCAGCTGTGGCAAACTGACGCTGAATTGGGAATTTCCTAAAACTACGTTATTGTCGAATTTTGAACAATAACAAATATATTATTATGATGAAGGCATTGTCAGTTGAAGTCATGATGAACTCTGGAAATTACAGCTATGATTATCACAAGTAAAGTATTCAATAAATAACGTATGATCTTGAATGCAACATATCTCGGCATAATGAAAGTTTACTATGCATGGATTTTGGGATTTATGCCTGCTTAGTAATCGCCCCCCCCCCGCGAGTAACCATGGTAACAGACCGAGAGAGTATGGTCACCGAAAATATTGGGATGTGGACAAAAGTTAAAAGGGCATTTCGTGATCCACAGCCTCATCCCCCCACTTTTCTCAAAAAAAGTTGAGATTTTTACATCACTGGAAACCTCTGGCTACATAATGTTAATGTACAAAATATTTCTTGCAGATTAATTCGTTTAGCAAAGATATCGTGAATTTTGAATTTCGTTCTAGTATACCAGAACGAAATTACAACGCATTGTCTATGGAGCAGTGTAATACACATAATCATGCATAACTCGCGAACGCAAAATCGGAATCAACTGAAATTTTGGGAATAGGTTTTTTCGTGGATATCTAATGAAAAATGACATAAATAGAGGATGCTAGGATCACGAAATACTCCTTTAATTGTGCACAAATTAATCCAACTCAGGGGTTATACATTGGAAAGTTTTTAACTTAAAGGAAGGTGACCTGATATATTTGGAAAATCAAATTCTTTACACTTTATGTAGGCCTGTGACATAAAATGTCGATGATGCAAAAAGAACATTTAAATATTCCTTGTAAATGTGACTAATTCCTTATGGAATTGCTGACATTTATACGGCATGATACTGGTAGTCTATGGTGTTTTTATTAATGATAACCATCATGATCCTGTAATAAATTGATATCAAATGAAAGATCCTATTTTTCTCATTGACATATTGAAATTAGGAGTTCCAAATCGGCGTATTTCCGAAGATATCATCAAAAAACTGTTGAATTAGTCACAAACGTGGTATACCGCAATTAAGACTAATTCGACAGTTTTTTAAGGATTTCTTCACAAATACACCGATTTGGAATGCCTAATTTCAGTATGTTAATGAGAAAAATATGAGTTTTCACCTGATACCAAAATCTGCATTTTGATGGGGTAAAGTGGGGGATGTGGTTGTCAATCAGGTTACCCACCTTTAATTTAACTTGCTTTTTAACTTTTTTCCGGAAGTTCGGCACTGAAACACTGACTTTTTCGAAGCTTGTTGTTGTTATTATTAATGTTGTTGTTGTGATGATCCACTAATGACAGGTGGTTCACTGACGAAACTATCAACAAGAAAGTTTCTTCAATTGGTTTTGACAAATTAAAAATCTCAATTCTTAATTATCAAACCTGATTTATAACCTGCTTCAATGAGGTTTTGCTTACAGCTGGTGTATGTATATCTAATGACGAGCATCAAAAATGCCTCACGCAAATGCACACAATATCTTAACTTTAATACCAACACACATATCCCCAAATCTGAAATTCCGCAATTTTTGGTTTAGATTCAGTTTATTGTGTAACTTTTGAAACTATGGTATCTTATTTTGGATTTTCCCATTCAATTAATTATTTTTCCTCATGATTCATATAGTAATGTTGTTTTTTTCCCGCCCGTACTGATAACCAATTACCTCGGGCGAATGCTGGATTGAATGAAAAAGGTAATTTGGTGTAACCCGATTTCACATTATAGGCCTATGTACGTATGTTGTCGCCCTTGCTAGATGACAAATCGGTAGGCCTAAATACAAAGTATTCATTTTCAATCCCATTTTTTTCGCGAGTCTGAAGAATCTTTACTGCCATGTTGCCATGTCACCCTTGGCGAATTGGGGGTGTGTGCCAATCTGTATCCTTGCCCCCTTGCACCACAACCCTACGTCGCTGTGCAAAAATTGTGCCTTACATGTAACTTGGTCAAAGTGTTTCTAATGTGTTATAATATTATACTGTCTAGTCGCCATCTAATTGGCATATTTGCATAATTAATGAGCTAATTTGCATAAATGCCCATTAATTGTGCAATGTATTGCGGCTAGCTAATAAATTATGCACAAGTTATCTGGAAGTCATCATTTGACCAAGATTTAAATAATATGTTTTGAAATAAAAATGCCATGCCGCTTTTGTTTTCTGACCTCTGTATGTGCGGCCAAACCTGTTTGCAAAGGCGGTAGACCTATATCGCAGTCGCAGATAGTTCAAACTATACTTTCTCTAAATCGTTATGACCAGAGGAATATTTTGTTGTTGTTTTGGACAAAATCTGAAGCAATTTTTAAATTTGAACCCTGTTGTATGAAATTTGACCACTGTTGCCCCCCGAGGCTTTTTTGTTTTCGTTTAAAACATAGCTTGTCGTTTTCTACGCATTTGTTTTGATCTAGAGACGTCAATTAAAAGTTGATTTTTTATATCTTTACTTTTTCTTTATTTCAAACTGGCTAAGTCAGGAACACAAGAAGTCGGGATTCGTGATCACAAGATCCTGACTTCCTGAGTTACAAAGTGAACCGCATGGCTCTTAGTTACTTCCGTAGATCTGATCTGAGAAGATCTTCTCTCCAGGGTCTTCTCTGTACTGATTGCAGTTAAACGAAGGACCATTCAGTGATTTGCTCATATCAGGATGGATCGTAAAAATCTTCAAAATCCAGGTTTTGGCATATTTGTTACTGTTGTTGATATATTGGGCTTAGCTATAATCCCGGGCTATAATATACAATACCTACCCACACCATGACACAGCCCCGAGCTGCTTCGAAGGGTATAGCGCCCTCAATACTTTTCTTCAGATTTCTTTTTGACATTGGGGGATGGGGTTAGAGAAAATTCTTAAAGTCTAATTTCAAATTTAGTTTATGGTACAAATGCGCGCAAAGCCTCGCGCGCAAAAAATTGCCATATTGAAGCTTAAAGGAGGATTTCGTGATCCTAGCATCCTCTTTTTATGACATTTTTCAGTAGATATCCACGAAAAAAGCTTATTTCCAAAATTTCAGTTGATTCCGATTTTGCGTTTGCGAGTTATGCATGATTATGTGTATTACACTGCTCCATAGACAATGTGTTGTAATTTCGTTCTGGTGCACCAGAACGAAATTCAAATTTGGCGATATTTTTGCTAAACGAATTAATCTGCAAGAAATATTTGGTACATAAACATTATGTAGCCAGAGGTATCCAGTGGTGTAAAAATCTCAACTTTTGTTGGGAAAAGTGGGGGGATGAGGCTGTGGATCACGAAATGCCCCTTTAACTGATGAACTATGGTACTAAACTGGAATGAATTCGTGCGAAGCGCAAAAATATTGGGACTTTTTAGGTTGATATGTCCAAATATGCGATTAATTTGGTTCAGAATACAGACATCAACAATGGGGGGGGGGGGGTGATTAATTGTATGGACCATCCCCCTATCAAGTATTGGGGGGGGGGGGGTACCCTCCCCCGGATCTACGCCTATGGTCATTAACTCATTAGCTAAACATTACCGTTTGGAGTCATAAACACTCAAACAGTAAAGCGCGCACATTTTGTTGATTTGAAGCTTAAGAGTACACAAGTAAATACTTTTAAGCTGCTTCGAAGGGTATAGCGCCCTCAATACTTTTCTTCAGATTTCTTTTTGACATTGGGGGATGGGGTTAGAGAAAAATTCTTAAAGTCTAATTTCAAATTTAGTTTATGGTACAAATGCGCGCAAAGCTTAAAAGATTTGCAATGTGCATGCCTTCTCATACATTTTAGCCTGGACTTTTACCCTCAATTATTTTTTATCCCCCCTATTAAGGACTGAATTTTTTTTGATCCCCCATTTTTAGGACCCAAAATTTTATGATCCCCCATATTTCCACCCCACCATAGTATTTATGAACACTCCCTAAAAGCGGTATAAGTGATAGTAAGCGCCCTTGGTAGCGTCATCGGCAGACGAAAATATTTTTCGTTGAAATTGCTCGATTTGGAAAACGCACTTTGGCGACAAACTTGATTTTTCGTTACTGAAGTGCTCCAAAATAAAGTTTTATTGTCACAGTCAAGATGGACAATGCACTGCAGACGCACAGTTTTATTTCTATGAAGCATGCCTTACCAAGCTTTAACTAATTTTGCAAGTAAATATTATGTTATGGAAATAATAAAGTTCAAAGTTTATGTGCTTTATTTTTCAGCAGTGAAGCGCTGCGGCAGCACTATCAATCAACCCATTGTATTATTTCGTTGATTGCTACGTGCACTTTCGACATGCCTTCATGTCGAGTAGGACAATTAATAATACCGTAAAATCCCGTCTACAAGCATATATATGCCTCTAAACGAGGTTTTTTTGACACAAGAGACAAGAGGCAGACACTCTCAACAAAAACGTTATTTGGAGTTTGAACAACTATATTACTGATAAAGGCGGCTGTACAAACATGTATATGTGACGTGTCATGTCAAAAGGAGACACTTTTGAGCAGGTTATCAATTTTGAGGTTTCTACATATCTTAAATAAAGAGATATTTTGCTCCACATCGCCGTTTTTTCCAATGAAATCGGACATTCCTAAGTGAAGATATTGAGTTCATAAGTTATGGTATTATAAAATTGGAAACTGAGATATCGGTCTTTAAAAATATTATTGACAATGATGAGAGTAGGAATTACCTTGAAAAATGTCTCAAAAAATACAAGATGCCGGTTATATTCCGGTCTGAAATTATCAGACAATATTTTTAACATTAATAACATTACAAATTCGCAACAATCCCAAATTGTGAAAAAATCACCCCGGGCAGATTTTTGGCTATATCTCCATTCACGATCCTGCCCAAAAGTGTCTCCTTTTGACATGACACGTCACATATTTGTAAGACCAATCTATTGCAATGTTTTTTGAGAAGGGTATTGGCCTTTCATATCTTTCGTTAAAAAAAAACCTCGCTTAGAGGCATATATGCTTCTAGACGGAATTCTACGGTACTTCATTAACCGGTGTTCTTGCCCATATGCATATACTTCCCCGTTGCCATTCATTATCTGAACACATTTAACCACAACAGTTAACTATCTTTCTGTGATAAAGTTTTAATTCGTTTTACGGTGCGCATTGTGCGAATGTATTACATAAACTCGGCCACTTGTAAGTTTTTTTTCAAAAATAAATTCTGATATAAATTTACATGATAATTATAAGCTCATAAGCATTTCATTTTCTCCATTTCACCCTTTAATAAAATACTAAACCAAGTTTGCTACTGCTACATCCACTGCATTTTATTTCATATTTGTGACGTGTCATGTCAAAAGGAGACACTTTTGGGCAGGTTATGAATTTTGAGTTTTTTACATATCTTAAATATAGAGATATTTTGCTCCACAACGCCGTTTCCTCCAATGAACTCGGACATACCTAAGCGAAGATATTGAGTTCGGAAGTTATGGTATTATAAAATTGGAAATTGAGATATCGGCCTTTAAAAATATTATTGACAATGTTGAGAATAGGAATTAATTTGAAAAATGTCTCAAAAACTACGAGATGCCAGTTATATTCCGGTCTGAAACTACCAGACAATATTTTTAACATTAATAACATCACAAATTCGCAACAAACTCAAATTGTGAAAAAATCTCCCACCGGCAGATTTTTGGATATTTCTCCATTTACATTCCTGCCCAAAAGTGTCTCCTTTTGATATGACACGTCACATTTATTGATTTGCATTCCTTCTGACAACCACATAGCCAATTTGTAACCACTCATGGACCTGAATCAAGTTGTTATTTTATGTGGCAGTACACAGGCCAAAATTATTCAGAAGTGACAGCTTTTTCAAAACTATATTTTGTAGATTTATTATATAGTTGTATGTGTAACACGTTCGACACGACTCCATAAGCTACCGCTTCAGTCAGGATAAAGTTAGGCCAAGTTCAATTCTGTAACACCCATAACTAAATAGGCTACAACTCCAGTCAGTATATAGTTAGCCAAAGTTCAATTCTGTAACATCCATAACTAAATAGACTACAACTCCAATCAGTATAAAGTTAGTCCAAGTTCAATTCTGTTTCACTCCAGTCAGAAGGTCCAAGTTCAATTCGGTATAACATCTATAACTTAATAGGCTACCACTCCACAGTCAGCATGGTCAGTACAAAGTTAGATTAAGTTCAATTCTGTAACACCCATAACTAAATAGGCTACAGCTCCAATCAGTATAAAGTTAGTCAAAGCTCAATTCTGTAACATCCATAACTTATGGTGTTATTTTAGTATACTGCGATACTGCGTTATTCGGTGGGCATTTTGCAAATGAAAGGAAAGAGGTAGTAACACGGAGCATCATTCCATTTGTCCACAGTATTGAACATCTCTGTCTTCCACATCATAATGCAGTCTTCTCCATTGCCGGTATCATCAATCATTCTATTCGTTGGTTGCCCCGGTACCCAGTAATATAAATTAACGGAGCTACCGTCAGACCATGTATAATTACCTTCACTCTCACGATCCTCCATACCAAGCCACACTCCATTCGCTCTATTCGCCAATGGCTCAAACGCAGATTCATTCAAGCCTGCCACTAAAGAAGATTGCCAGAGATTGTAAATTAAATTGTTCTCCTCAAAGTCATGAATAGACCCCAGGTGTGCACTGAATTCCCCACTACAGTGGTAGGTTTCACGACATTGTCGCTCAGCAGATTCCCAGTCCGCAGGTCCACCGTAGAAACGATAGCAATTGTTCTGGAATCGCGTCCAAAGTGGTGGACAGGTTCCAACACTGGTTTGCTCTGAATCGTTAGCGGTCGCACTGGCACCCTTTCTCATTTTCTCCTCACTAGCAATCTCAGATAGACCTAAGATTGCAATTACGATTGCAAGTGTTAGTACTGTTAGTAAACTTGTCATTTTGGCAGAAAACGTAATACAGATCTCCCTGTGATTGTAAAATAACGGCTAGTTCAGCTAAATGGATGCGTTTTAGCGATAAGCGTTACGCCGCACCAAATCTTCCACTTGCTCAGTGCGGTAGTTTTGGGTTCTTAAGGCATACGGTTAATCAAACAATGGTACAATCAATGACAATGCAGGCCCTGTGTGACAAGACAAACAAAGTCACACGTGACTATAAAAGGGCCAAATAAGATAATTGTTGTGTTTCCACTTCGTGAATTTTTAAGTTAAAACTTGAAAAGTCCCCTATTTTCATAAAAATAGTTTCTAGTTGTCCGTCGCGTCGTCTTCCATAAACAGTTCAAGTGACGAAATAGTTTGCTACGCCAGGGTGTTTTATTACCTTGGTGACATCGTGAAAAGGGTTTATGTCCATTGAATAATCTTTTGAATGTTACAAATTTATCAAAAGTATTATCTATCGGTATCTAAGTTAGTCAAATGGACATCAATTGCCAAGATGCAACGATCGGAAATGTCTTCAAAATGCTAAAGGCTTCGCAGCAGTCTCATATGCCTCGTGTGACACAGAATCAAAAGCTTTCTGGAAGTCGAGGGGCATCATGAAAATAATATCTACTCCAATTTTTTTAATTTCTTCTATTGTTTGACAAGGTTAATTATCTATCCTGGGTAAGTTATGCTGGTTCTGTGGACACTGTTGTTCATCAGAGTTGTTCATGATCATGTAGAATTGCAGATTCATACGTATAGTTGGTCATTGAACATTTTGACGTGGAAAAAATTGTTAACAAGCTGATTTTTGCACCAGACAATCAGAATGCATTATAGATCAACATATCCAAAATCCGCAAATAAAGCGTCAGTTAAAAGAAGTGACCAAGTGCGGTCTTTAGATCATCTGCTTTCAGTAATTCAGGTTGATAAACAGAAAATTCATATTAAATCATCTGTTTTCATGCCTTGTAGCTATAGTACAGCGGAAAGACAGCGTGACTCCATATTCTGACTATGATCTTGCCACAATTCCCACTTCTCTATTGAAGGAGAATGCTATATGCGTAAACCAGTGAAAGCGCAACTAGCAAAGCCTGAATGTTGTGAAATCGTCTTAGCAAAGGGAGCAACTTATGCATGTTCTTGATGGCAGCGCGCCCTTGGAGTAAAATGGAGTAAAAAAAGATGTAGCAATGCAATATGTCAATCATGTGTGTTCAAGATATGGAAACTGTTGCGTTGTTTTTGATGGCTATGCACTGCAGGGTCCGTCAATAAAAGACCCGATGATGAGCACCAGAGAAGAGTGGGGGAAACATGTGCAGATATCCAGCTCACAGAATCTATGAAGGCTCACCACAACCAGCAGATTTACCTCTATATGTCGAATTGAGAAGAACAAAAGTCAGTTCATCTCGTTGCTGGGTGGATACTTGAAAGCCATTGATAGTATCATGCAATCTAGATCAAACAGAGGAACAGCAGCTATCTTGAGGCGACAGTAGAACAAAATTGGTGAAGCCGGAATCAGATTGTTTGTTATCTTATATGGTGCCAAGTAAGATGATTCTCTAAACGGTCCACGCTTCGCTAAATTCATCACTGTGGTATCCTCAAACAAGGCATCTCTTAATGCACAGAAGCTTGAAAGAGCGGCATACTTGCACAGCCTGCAGAATCATTTGCAAGCGGAGCGGGTGAGCAGTACTTTGGGTTAAGCTCACAACCAATGACTTTGATGATCAAGAGCAATAGGGTTGGAAACTCTCTGCATCAGAGAGTACATGTACACCAGTCATGACAGATTTGGATTCAGCACCTCAAAGCTTGCTTCAGTTTGTTCGATACAAGTGTAAACTCTCCTTCAGTACATTAATCCTTGTGGAAGTAACGGATGTTGATGTCGCAAAAATGGACTTAAGTGTCTTACAGCTTGTGGGGATTGCAGGGGAGAAAATTGCTGAAATGCTGAGGAGATTATACTTGCAGTGTTTAAGTAATAGCAAAATTATAATCTATGACCCCTAAAACCTATTCCCCCAGAACCTATTCTACGATAGATTAAAATCATCTTCAGAGTATACGAGTATATAGCGAGAGCTAATTATGTATAATTATATTCATTTTGGTTTTCCATCTTGGATTCAAGTGTGAGGGAAGACTCAGTGCGTTATATACGTAATAAATAATTTTTTTTGTCCCTAAAACCTAAACAAAGACACAGCAAGTCATTTTCATGTATGCTTCAGAAGCAAAAATATAGCCAATTATATCATTTGGTGGCGGCCATTTTGGCAGCCATCTTGGATTGCTGTGTGAATGAAGACATCAGTGTTATAGATAATTGCATTTTTGAATACATGACCTCCAAAACATATTCAAACTCACTAAATTCATCATCATATCTGCTTCAGAAGGTGAGGTACAGAGCTTATATGGTATGGCGGCCATTTTGGTGGCCATCTTGGATTTTAGTGTGAATGAAGACATCAGTGTTCTAGATATGTTCACATATGAATTCTCTGACCTCTTACACCTATTCAAAGACACTAATAGCATCATCATATCTGCTTCAGAAGCTGAGATACAACAAATTATATGTTATGGCGGTCATTTTGGCGGCCATCTTGGATAAAACAAATTCCCCATGGCGGATTTTTGCGGATTTTGGATATGTTATTCTATAATGCATTCTACTTATCTGGTGCAAAAATCAGCTTGTTAACATTTTTTTCCGGGTAGTACCTGTTTTTTATCTTCAACGACCATACTAGTAGTGGTAATTAAATGAGAACAATTTAAATTGAATTCAACACTACTTGTTTATTTCGCTTACCGGGAACGCTTTCGAGGAACTTCCTCGTCATCAGCCGATGTTGTTAGTTCTGATATTTTTCTTGGAAACGGTTAGAGACCAACCTGATCAGATGGCAACACACTAGATGACGTCACCGAAGTCGGACAATTTCTGCTCCTGGTGCCGTTGGGTTTGATCTGGTTGTCCCACACAGGATCTAGTTCCAAATCTGACCTGTGTCTTAATTCAATGAAGGTCCTTACTTCTTGATCTGGATAGCTTCCAGGACCCTCCTGGGAAGGTCATTTGTTGCATTCTCCAGTACTCTCATACGTTATCAGAACGCTGTTGCACAGAAGAGACATAGTAACGAATCCTTCAGATAAAGTGGAGGAGGTATCGCACATCAAGTCAGCGCTCCGTAGTTGTGGATACAGAGATTGGACCTTCTTGAAATCCAACTCGCAGAAAATTGTGTCCGAGTAGGGCCTTAACCCTTACCTTGCCTTATACATTGAAGGTACCTCTGAACGACTGCGTAGAGCGTTCAACACAGCAGGCGTTCCAACTGCCTATAGACCTCATCAGACATTACGTCAGACCTTTGTTTCTACAAAGACAAGGTCGAAACAGTCGGGAACAGTTTACAAAATTGCATGTTCAGATTTTCATACCATACATCGGAGAGTCAAGCAGGAAGCTTCCATTTACTGGAACACTAGTCCAAAACCTCTGGCTCCAAAACGGTACACGATTCTTGTAAAACAACATGAACTAGATGGCACAGTTGTGTGTTTTACCAAACACGAATATCTATGCCCGTGACCACACCTATAATCCTTTCCCTATTCACAAACGAAAACTTGGTGAGCAGTGAGCACCATGTGAAAGCACGTTTTAAGCTTTCCATTGATATACATGTAGGCCTAATATTCATAACACATAATACCCTACCAAGCCTGAGTCTCTTATACCCCAGTAGACAATCACTCTCAACACCACCAGACTGGACCACACTCTCTCTAATACCCCACCAAACCCTCACTCTCTCTTATACTCCACCATACACTCACTCGCTCTAATACAGGCTGGCCCATACTCTCTCTAATAACCCCACGAAGCCTTCACTCTCTTTTATACGCCACCAGACCCTCACTCTCTCTGAAACACCACCAGACTGATCCACACTCTCTCTAATACCCTACCAAGCCTTCACTTTCTCAAATACCTATTAGACCCTCACTCGCTCTAAAACACCACCAGACTGGACCACACTCCCCAGACCCTCACTCTCCCTTATAATCCACCAGAAACTCACTCGCTCTAAAACACTACCAGACTGAAGCGGATTTAATTTATATACTAGTAGTAGGCCATACATACTGTAGTTACTGTCCGTTTTCCTATACACAATACTCAGTGCGCTCACCATTGACGCGTGACCTCTACAAATAGTGTATGTAAGAAGTATAGGCCATTGCCTAGTTGACGTCACTGTGTAAAAAATAACCGGCCAATATTTAAAGTATTCTCTGAAATTCTAGAAAATATAGTTTTGATAACATGTCCTAAATTTTTAGCTAATTTAGGTGTTTGGAAATATTGGTACTTTGTGTTTAAGGAAGGATATGTAAACGACAGATAACACCAAAAAATATGAAGAAATTACTTCTAAACCGTGTTAAGTCTGCAAACCATTGTGCTTCTCATTTTCAAGAACGTTGGTTAACAATAAGCAGACTATTATCTCATTTCGTAAACAAACGCCCACACAGTATTGTTACCTTGCGTTCGCTTTATAATCGTGCACCCAACTGAAACTATAATACCAGCTCATTGCTCATTGCACAGGTAAAACAGACACAAGTGCAGTGTGTATTTAACCAGAGAAGATCTGATGTAACATAGTTGAGCTGTTTTTATCGAGTGTTATCTTGGTTTAATAGCTTTTAATGGGGTTTAAGTCCTTCAAAGGTCGTGGTGAATTCTACTGTAGACATGACTGCATCATGATTATTTTAATGTCAACAACATTCAACAATATGATCACCGTGATAGTATGACAGTATCAGTACCGTGTGTCAGTGATCCTGGCCTGACACAGTAGACAAACAAACACGCCACACACATGACACATGCATGCAAGGTAACATTGGCTATAGGCCTACACTAATCAAACAATGGTATTGATCCTGTACAACTGGTCGTGGTTTATTTACATTCGATTCATTTAAAATCCCCATAGTAAATATTAATTTTGGCAAGAGTTTTCTCTCTCTGGAACGAGGATGCATCCACTGGCTCCGCGTAATGAAAAGATCTAACATGATTGGTCAATTTAGCTCCGCGAAGCGAAAAGTAAGCTACGCGTAGCAGCTCCATCACGTTGTGGCGGTTACGGCCAGCCATATACTGATCATGCGAAAATCGTAAAAACATAGAATAGGAACAATATGTGGCAGGCTCTCAAAATCTCAAAATTGTATGCTTAGCCTGAGTCGCTCGGCCTATCTCGAACAAAATCACCATGCGTAGCTGTTGAAAAACGTGAGGATTCATCGTACTATCACGGCAATTTTTGACACGAAGATATAGGAACGATGACGGTGTGCGCGGTACCTCTGCATTGAACCATATGCTGATCACTTGCACTTGTAGATTAGAATCTAGAATCTTTGAAAAGAGCGGTATTGTATTCAATCTATGATTGCAGGCATACATGTGATGAGTGCATCCTGCTCATTGAGCGTGTTAGCTGTATACGGAAAGATTATACTGCTAAATACCGGATAATATGGCTCACTATAAACACGCTCGTAGAGTAGTGCGATATACATGCCGTCGTTTTATCTTTTCAGTTTCTGTTTCCGTATCCGTATCTGTTTTTTGTAAGTCATTGTTATTCTGAAGTGGTAGCCTCCCAGGTGTGACCAATCTTTTATTCTAGCCTTTTGTTAGTTACTAATAATTTGAAGCTCGTGAATTTCAGTTTTCGTTTTGGTAAGTTATGTTAATTTTTGACATAAAACCTTGAGACGAGAGGTTGGGTGCTAATCTAGACAAAAGAAAAGTCTAAATTTTACGGTCCTAAATTCGCGGTAAATTGTGCTGCTTCAATTGACTTGTGTTTGGTGTATACGCACTTACGCCTAGGCGTAAGTAGCTCGTAAAAATAGTCTTGCATTGAAATATATACTAACCATGTTGCCAAGTTATAAGCAAAAGTCTTTCATATTGGCGATGAAACGAGCGTCTGAAATAGCCAAATATCTCCCAATGAGGCGCGTACAAGTGGCGATTTGGTAATCATGTTTTATATACAAAAGAATTGCATTGGAGCAAAGATAATTTATTCTATTCATTAAAACAATGGCAAGCTAATCTGATAATTAGATGGGCCTATATGCAAGACTCGGGTTTATTTTAAATGTTTATTTTTGTAGAGCTTATTTTCAGTCATGGATCATTTTTGAATATACTGCGCTGCACTGGTACGTTCACGTGGTACCTCTGCATTGAACCATATCATGCTGATCACTCGCACCTGTTAGATTAATGTCTTTGAAAAGACCGGTATTGTATTCAATCTATGATTGCAGACATACACAGGTGATGAGTGCAACCTGCTGTGTAATTAATCCGATTATTACATCACTTCGCCAGCGTATATTCAAAAATAGTTTAACCTATTGTTATGGTAGTTAATCCGATTATTACATAACTTCTACGGTCTAATCGGAATAATTTAAATATATGAATAGATGTTGCAGTCCGTTTGTAAAAAGGTGTATCTCAGAATTGGCTGATTTCAACATGTATCGATCGACTTCCAGGACGACTATGTAGAACAAAAAAGGATGCTCAATACGCTGGCGAAGTTACGTAATTAATCGGATTACTTACCATAGCAATAGGTGAAAACAATTTTGAACATATCACGCTGCACTACAAGCAGGTTACACTCATCACCTGTGTATGTCTGCAATCATAGATTGAATACAATACTGGTCTTTTCAAAGATAGTAATCTTACAGGTGCATGTAAGCAGCATGATATGGTTCAATGAAGAGGTACCGCGTGAACATATCAGTGCAGCGCGGTATATTCAAAAATCGTTCTGAGTGTATGATGATTTGCTCGACAATGTCAATAATACAATAATATAATAAATACACTTAGCTCAGCTGTATTGATATTTAACAACTTCACTTGCTATTTCCCTCTTAATTCGTCATGGATAATCTGCAGTTACTGGGCCTGTTGGTGCTTCTATCCGTAGCTGTTTTGTTTATTCAGTATTACAAACGCCGATGGCCAGTTGCTAACTTTCCTCCAGGACCAACTGGTTGGCCTTTCATAGGTACTATTCTGTCCATTCGTAATGAAGTGTTTCTCAGAACGATTGCAGATAAGCTTATACCGCAGTATGGAAAAATATTCACCCTTATGCAAGGTAAGTTATGACTCTCATAAATTGTACCCACAATCATAAGCGCTAATCCGGATTCAAATGTGTGAGGGGGGGGGCAATCGGCCTAAATTGTCAAAAAGTGGCTGAAAGGAAAAAATTGGTAAATTTGCCGAAAGGTGGGGGACACGTCCCCCTGTCCTATGGGATTGACGCCCATGCACATGCTCGTCAAAAAACACGTAACCTAGCCTAGTGGCACCCAATATTGATAGGTGGAAAATGAGGACGGTTGGGACATTAGGAAAAGGTTTAAGTTTGACACCAAAGAAATCTTCAGCATTAAACAATATCGGAAGTAAGGAAATATCGGAAGTACGAGGGGCAGTCAGTATGTTTTAAGAGTTGACTCGTGACGTCATATGTGGATTGTTTTCATGGCATTTCTCAATGATTACATAAACACTGTACCTTTGTCTTTCAAACAACACATGTAAAAAATATATCATACACATGATTACGTAACAGCATTAGCATAAAATCAATATACTAGGGACACTGCCAAATCACGCAAAAAGGCGGGCCTTTTAAATTACAGAAAAAACACGTGTTTACAATGTCCGAAAACAGCAAAAGTACAAGGTGCATATGGCTAGTTTTGGGCAGGAATAAACACTAGGTCCTCCGTTTGCATTTGGTAAAATATGAGACTTGCCATTAAAGTTGGGTGGAAATGGGATGTCTGGAAACGTCAACAATTTTAGGGCTTTAATGGAAGCAAAATTATTCTGCAAAAATGGCGAAAATGAAAAAGCAGTTATTACAAATGACATTAATTATCTCCAAAATGAAACAGACTAAAATATAATGACTGGTCACGTGTGAAAGCTGGGACTCAGTGCGATGATAACTGGTGCAAATGAAACAACAATCTGGGCATGCGCAGGTGGGATGACTGATACAATTGGTGGAAATGCACGAAAATTGCTAAATTCCATGTATATAGGGCCTAAAATATTACAAAATGCTATGAAAATTGTAATTTAATATTCATATGAATTTTTATGGATGATCTCAACCTGAAATGAACAGAAAAGTTTTAAAAATAAATTTCTCATTCAAACGATGGCCTCTCTCTTTGTACCACTACTTTTTGTATAAATGTAACAATGGTACAATAACAGTTATATTTTAATCACGGATTCAAATATTTTCTAGGAGACTCCCGTTTAAATGTTTGGAGATTAGTCAACAGAACTGGCAAAAAATTTAAATTTCCACGTTTGCTATTTTTGGCAATATCAAGATTTTTAAAGAAAGAAAAGCCTTGTTTTTGTCAAAAATAAGACATATTTGACCACGCATTTTAAATAAACTAAAACCTTTACAGCCCAACAAACATGGTCTAATGAACTGGTAGTTTGTGTTCTATTACTGTTCCAAAAGGCAGCATTCTCCATTCTTTAATTCCCGAGAAAATATAGAAAATACAACAATACCTCATTTCAGCCTCTTATTTCCCTTAACAAAAACGCCTCAATTTCACCAGGTGACTCTAGACCATTGATTTTATGCTAATGCTGTTACGTAATCGTGTGTGTGATAGAATTTTTACATGTGTTGTTTGAAAGACAAAGGTACAGTGTTTATGTAATCATTGAGAAATGCCATGAAAACGATCCACAAATGACGTCACGAGTCAACTCTTAAAACATACTGACTGCCTCTCGTAAGGCCATTATGCATGTCTCAATTACATTTTGCGAGGATTGTAGCTCAAGTGACGGTTGGGATGTTAGGAAAAGGTTTAGGGGCTGCGGGGAACAACGTTTGCACAGTATTTTTTGTGGGGCATAAGAGCACATCAGATATTTAGAATTACATTCTGAATACGAATATTGTCCTTCTGATATCAAATAATTTTGTATTATATCGCCAATTTAAAAAAATCTAAATTATTTGATATCAGAACATTCCTCGTATTCAGAATACAATTCGATATGTCTGATGTGCTCTCATCTAACATCGAATTTTAAGCGGCTTTAATCCACCCAATTGGGCAATCACAACACCAGTTTGGTGCTGCGGGGACCCAATAATGGCCGACCAAATCCTGACCATGACTTGGCTCGTTGGATTCGTCTATAGGCCAGTTTGTTACTTTTAAAACAACGGGACCTTCGACTATTCAATTGCTTGTAACTTTACTTCTCGAAGTCACATTGGATTCAATGTGGTGTCATAATGTGCAGGATTAGATAGTGCATCTGTTACAAAAATAAATTTACCCCAATATGGTTCAGTTTTGAAATTGTGATTATTTTTCCAAGTGTAAGGATACTTTTTTGGCGCAGAATAGATTGTACACGTAGCGATGCATTTTAGCCCACGCTCGTTTTTGGAGAGGAAGTAATTTCGAGCAGCAATACATTATTTTGTAAATTAAATCTAAGTAATACTGAAACTAAAATTTGCATCTCACTTTGCTACGTTGTGTCCGAAAACATCGGACTTCGTCGTCAGGCATCTGATAGATGATGTTAATGTTGTGACATCAGATGTGATGATGCCAGATGGCGAGGAATGTCTCGTAACGCCGGGTCACATGCGTGTGATAACTGGAAGCGCCAGAGTCCACCTTTCTAGTTAATGGCGGGCTCCTGCACTCTCTCCCATATGGATTCTCTGACTCTTCTCTCGAACCACCTCTCCTCCTTATCTAGGATAACTGCTTCTTTGTTACGTGTCTTTCATTCTAACAGTCTTCCATACAAATTCTACATTAGGGGGGCTACCCATGCATATTTGCGTTGCTGAAACCAGGCTGAAACTGTCATTATAAAAACATGAATACCGTGGTATGAACAAGTTTATGCACATCTCTGACCCACTTATGCTTAATATGCTTATTTATGCCTGGTATTCTATCTGGAACTGTGTTGAGAAGTCCGCGCATCAATCCGCTGTTTCTCAAGATGAAGTATTGTGCAACATCGAAATGGAGGTATTAAAACAGAATTTGGCTTGAAGTTTGGTTAGGTATGATCCAATCATTCTGAATGATAAATAAGCCTAAACATGACTTACTATGTGAAATATAGAAACACACTATTTTGAGACATAATTCGAGGGTTGACAAACAGAAGGCCTTAACTCAAAAAGTGCCTTTTTGAGAAAAATGAGTAAAATAATATTTTTGCATTGAGATGTGACCAAGTATTATTGTGCTATAGATGCAATATTAAGTTGAATTGAGTTAAGGCTTATGATTTTAAGAATCTGTGGGTATTACAGATTATTTTGGTACCAAAATCTCAACATGGCCATAAGTGAGTTAAGGCCTTCTGTTTGTCAACCCTCGAATTATTAGCCCAGGAAAGTTGAGATCCTTGAGATAAGGAAGAGTAAAAAGAGCTTTAAAGGGCATATCTATTGCAAAAACAAGTTTAACTCCATTCGAAGAGAATAATCATTACATTACAAGTTGACACTCGTCATGCTCGTTGCAATTTTTTATTCGTATTTCTCCTGAATAAAAAAGAGAAATTGTGTTGGTAAAATGGGGACTCGTACGGGTCCTCCCCCGTACGAAGCGAAATTGATTTCCAAGGCAGCGGGTTGATGACGTAAATGAAGTAAATGAAGAGGACACCATGTGTTCTCGAGTAGTACATAACACATGAGCCCTAGAGCTCTCTTGAGGTTCATTCATGAATAAATGCGCGACCTTCATCACGATAAATTGGGAATGGACAACAAAAGGCTAGCTCACGGGCCATTGAAATTGTTTATTTACATAATACATACAATATTGATGTGTCACGCTCAAATTCTAAGCTCTTACGGTATTAACATTGCGCTAAAATATTTTCTATTTTTTAGTCCAAATATTTCTGATCATGTTGATATACATATGAATTGTAATATCACAATTTACTAATATATAATAAAGAAGCGGCCTGATTTTATCCATATGTGTAAAAACCATTCAATTTGTAATACTTTTTTCTGATAACATGCACAGTATATGTTCTGTGCATTGAGAGTGTTGAAAGTCTATTCTCTCCAAGCTGGCACACTTCATTTCATGACATCACAGTTTTTTCTAAGTCAAATCTGTCTCGTTCGAAGGAACTCACCGCTTACAGTTCGTTTTAAGGAATATCAATTTTAAACGACTTATTTTCTCAAAAAAGGAGTAATTTTCATTGTCCTCATAATATTAGCTTGCCAATTATATGATATTGTCCGAGCAATATGCCCTTTAAATATGTACTATGCATGAGTGAACAATGACACTTATTATTATAGCACATTGATGTAACACTATAAATTTCACTGAACTCTCAGAGCATCAATGAAGAGTTCCAACATATTGTCAAAGTGTGCTCAAGTATGCCAAAAACTTAATGGTGACGTAAGAATATAAGAAACATAATTGGTGATAGCTGGTCATCAGCTTTCGTGCAACATTTTCCACATTGTTTTATCTACACACCCTGATCTTTTCATGTGCTAATGATGCGAATTTTTGTCATGGTTTGTTTGTACTTTATATTAGATGTCCCTCTCGTGATAGTAACAGGATACGATGCAATAAACAAAGTACTGCAATCCAACAAAGGTTTTGACTTCGCAAGCAGAAATGAACCAATGTTCCTACTCCAGCTTCACAACCCCAAGAAATTAGGTTCGTATATGTGTACATACATAGTGCCACATTTAAAATTCGCCTTTTCCATGCCAAAAGAAGAATTTTCCATTAAGCAAAAATATCAAAAAAGCAAAATCATAAACTAGCAAGAAATATATAAAGGGTTCAATAGTTCTACATTCCCCCAAAGAATATTAAAAAATAAATCGATATTTGTTACGCAATTAAAATAAAATTTACAATGTCACACATCGTATTTGGTCACAAAATGGCTAATTATTGGTTCTGAAGATGGCACTCGCTAGAGTTCCGAACTCAGCCCTCTGAAAAGGACTTCTCTAGGAATAGATTAAATCTTACCCAATGGCTAATTACGTTTAAAAATATGCAGTTTTGAAAGTTGCACTTTGGTCAAATCAACACCCACAAAGCATGAAGAATGTAATATAATGTAGATCAGGTGTACTGCATATTTGTGACGTGTCATGTCAAAAGGAGACACTTTTGGGCAGGATCGTAAATGAAGAAATAGCCAAAAATCTGCCGGGGTGTTTTTTTCACAATTTGGGTTTGTTGCGAATTTTTGATGTTATTAATGTTCAAAATATTGTCTGATAGTTTCAGACCAGAATATAAGTGGCATTTTCAAGGTAATTCCTAATTTCCAATTTTATAATTTACAATAACTTACGAACTCGCTTAGCATGCTTAGGAATGTCCGATTTCATTGGAGAAAACGGCGTTGTGGAGCAAAATATCTCTTAATTTAAGATATATGTAAACATCAAAATTGAAAACCTGCCCAAATGTGTCTCCTTTTGACATGACACGTCACATTTATAGAGTTGAATGGACCAAAGTGCAACTTCCGTTAAATGAAATATTACAAAACGAGCCATTGTAACGAGGTGTAACATTTGTAAATTGTATTATTTTACCACTTTCAAGAAATTTTAAAAGTCACTTTGCCCTCAATGGGACAATCCTGGCGACGCAATTGCATGAGTGGCACTTGTGTGTGTGTGATGAACGGAAGAATCAATTAATCATTTTAATCTAAATGTTGGAAGTTAAGGCAAGAATGGTTCAAATGCTTCATTTGCACCGTCATATCATCTCTGCAACCATGTAATATATCATTTGATGCATGTTTCAAAACCATTACACATTTGTTTGTCCTCCCGTTCAGGCTTGTTTGCAGCTGACTACAGTGAAGGGTGGCAACAGCAAAGAAGATTTGCGCTCTCGACGTTACGTGGGTTTGGATTTGGAAAGACTAGTTTTGAGGGGAAAATCACTGATGAAGTTAGCTTGCTATCAGAGGATGATTTAAGCACTTCCCAGAAGTCTTGCGGTTAGCACAGCTGTGTGAGTGAACATGACACCACTGCCCGCCCACTGCATACACACGTGCATGGTTAAATTTGAATTTGGACATATATATTTACAATAAAAACACCTTCAAAAGGTTGGTCGATTTCACATTTTATGTTATCTACAGAAGGTGTGAATTATCCTTCATGCATACATCACTTTAGATCTAAAATCGACCAAGTAATGACGACACACGGGCAATTCTAAAACAACATCTTTTGCACAGAGTTCAATGGGATTTGAAAAGTAAAGTGGCAGTTGAAACTCTAGTGATAACACATTTACGGTGCATGATGGGGCTTCCTTAAATCATCCTCTGGCTTGCTATTAAGTCATCTTAAGGTATGATTGACAGATCTTTAAGTATACTGGAAGAACACTGATTCTTTAAAAGATTTGAATCAAACCTTTAGTAGGTTTGAATTCTGTTTTTCTTTTGATATTTAGGCTTAAGGGGTGGGGGTATGAACGTTTGGACAGTATTTATTGTGGGACATTAGAGCACATCAGACATATCGAATTGCATTCTGAATACGAAGAATGTCCTTCTGATATCAAATAATTTAGATTTTTGAAATTCGCAATGTAATACAAATTTTATGGCAAATGATTAAAAATTGATATTTTTGATATTTAACAGTACTAGAAGTAAACTTTATAAACTTTATAAATCTGATGATTTATAGTTAAAGTGTATGTAGGTGGGATGAAAAGCCGACGATCAATTGAAAATTTTGACCTTTCGTATTGAAGATATGGATTTTTTCCCAAAACACCAAAAAAAAAAATTAGGTCTTTTTGGGAAAAAAATCCATATCTTCAATATGAAAGGTCAAATTGATCGTCGGCTTTTCCTCCCAGCTACATACACTTTAAGAATATGTCATTAGATTTATAAAATTTACTTCGAGGACTGTTATAGTATCAAAAATGTGAAAAATATTAAATTTTAATAATTTGTCATAAAATTTGTATTATATCGTGAATTTCAAAAAATATTTGATATCAGAAAGACATTCTTCGTATTCAGAATGCAATTCGATATGTCTGATGTGCTCTCATGTCCCACAAAAAATACTGTCGAAACGTTCAAAACGCTCATTCCAGATCCTTTAAAGCAGTAATTGAAGATTTGTGAATTCTTAAGGGCTGGGGTATGAACGTTTGGACAGTATTTATTTTGGGATATTAGAGCACATCAGACATATCGAATTGCATTCTGAATACGAAGAATGTCATTCTGATATCAAATAATTTTGATTTTTGAAATTCGCAATTTAATACACATTTTATGGCAAATCATTAAAATTGATATTTTTGATATTTAACAGTACTTGAAGTAAACTTTATAAATCTGATGATTTATACTTAAAGTGTATGTAGGTGGGATAAAAGTCGACGATCAATTCAAAATTTTGACCTTTCGTATTGAAGATATGGATTTTTTCCCAAAACACCAAACAAAAATAAGGTCTTTTTGGGAAAAAATCCATATCTTCAATATGAAAGGTCAAAATTTTCAATTGACCGTCGGCTTTTCCTCCCTGATACATACACTTTAAGAATCATTAGATTTATATAATTTACTTCGAGGACTGTTGTATATCAAAAATGTGAAAAATATCCAATTTTTATAATTTGTCATAAAATTTGTATTATATTGTGATTTTGAAAAAATGAAAATTATTTGATATCAGAAAGACATGCTTCGTATTCAGAATGCAATTCGATAGGTCTGAGGTGCTCTCATGTTCCACAAAAAATACTGTCGAAACGCAATAAACGCTCATTTTGGATCCCTTAAAGAATGATAAAATTATATTATTATTTTACACTTCATGTATTCAGATATGTTCCAATATCATTTGGAGCCGAAGCAATAGTAAAATGAAAAGCGACATTTATTTCATTATGTACAGCGCCTAGATCGTGGAAGTGTGTATCTAGCCCTACTATAGGGCCTTTTAAACACACTATATCCGAGAACCGCTAAAACCCACTAAACCGCTCCACCTGGGGAATAGCAGTCACGGGGTTTAGCAGTTCTCTGGATATAGATATGAGAACAAGTTGAGAGACTACTCTTGAATTCTCAAGTAAATCTTACAACCGGGTTGGTTCATGTTGAAGTTCTAATTTATCTTTTTTGCAGGATCTAGCCAGGGTACCTCAGGATTTATCTACGTTGCTTACCTCCGGTGTTGCCAGTGTGATGTGCGATACGTTCTTGGGTTGCCACTATGATCATAATGACATTGAATTTCAACACGTTCTTCATGCAATGGAAGGGTGTTTTAAGATATATGGTGGGAAAAAGAGTCAGTTGTTGGACTTTGTCCCTATATCACGACCATTTCTAAAGCAACATGCACAGAAGATAATTGACGTGAACGAGGAATGGTATGGATTTCTGATGGGCAAAGTTTCAGGACATCAAAAGGCATCTGTAGCAGATAGCGAGCCTCGTGATTTTATCGACTGTTACTTGGCAAAGAGTTTGGAAGAACCAGATATCTTTACCATTGAAGACTTGAAATATGTGTTGAGCGATATGTTCGCAGGATCCACAGATACGACAGCAAATACCCTTAAGTTTGCTTTATTATATATGGTGATGAACCCTGATGTGCAGGAGAAGGTACACCAAGAATCAATGAGGGTGAGTGTGAAGTAGTTTCTCATTTTAAAAGAATTGTTTTTTTATTTTTACACTTTCTCAAGATTAATCATTCAGTGTTTGGGTCAGTGAAGTGAATTCGTATCCAATCTAACCTCTAAAACAATTCGCTGTCGTAGTGCATGTTACAATATGACCGTTGACAGGTCAACTGGATCACGCTTTCTTTGTTACGAACCACTGATCGAAATGGTCACAACACAAAGCCTATGGCATATCAGAATTCGGAACGGGTGTATGAGCCCAGGCTTGGAGCAGTAACCAATGGTTACTAACGTGCACTACGACAGCGAATTACCCAAATTCACTTGTCTCACTTGGTAGTTTAGATAAAAATTCCTTTAAAAGGAATAGGGTGGGCAAATGAAAAATTGTCAAGAGAAATGAAAGAATGAGTAAGTCAAGTTCACAATTAAAAACAGGGAAAATATGACACAACATCGATTTCCAATATAGACAAGTCAAAATTTGAGAATTTGTGCTTACTGGAGGCATTTCGTGTTAAAAGTGGTTAAACAAGCTTTTTAAGATAATTCGAGGGTGCTGAATTTGAAAATGCTGTTTAACCAGTTCAGTTTTGGAGTCTTAGCCCTCAAAATTTAAAAAACAAAATGGCCGCCATTTTCAACATATTTTTGATAATAACTTGAATTTTAAACAGCATAGGAGGTTAAAAATGGTGGCAATATTCATGTTTATGATACAGAGGAACCCAAAATTGATTGTTACTGAAGTTTCAAGTGTTATGGTTTTGCCGCCATGTTGAATTCCAAAATGGCCGCCATTTTCATCAAATTTATGCATTTCCTGCTATAACTTGGATAGTAGGCAGCATAGAAGTTTAAAAATGATGGCAGTACCCATGTTTTTAATACCAAGTAAAGGATTCCAAATTATCTGTTACCTACTATCTGTTGTAACTAGTCACGGTTGCCACCATCTTGAATTCCAAGATGGCCGCCATTTTTATCAAGTTTCTGCATTTCATGTTATAACTTGGATAGTAGGCAACATAGAAGTTTAAAAATGATGGCAGTACCCATGTTTTTGATACCATGGATTACAAATTATCTGCTACCTACTACCTGCTGTAACTAGTTAGGAACTATTTGATTCTTTCTATTTGACCTTTCACTTTGTATTTCAGTGATTCCTAACTTTAATTGACCCCTTTTAAGGCAAGAGTGCAGAAACTTGTAAAGTCTCTTCTGTTTCTGCACTCTTGTTGGCAGTTAAATGCACACGTATGCACAACCATCTGTGCATGTTAGCTTAGGTTTCATGAAGCTGCAATTGTTTATATATACATCCATTGGTACATTTGCATGTTGGTGGTAGATTCTCCTGTGGACAATCCTTTGAGAATAGTATCACATGTCCCTTATCGCATCTGTGCACATTATGCACCTTGCAAATGAATTGTGCTAAGAGCTGTCAACAATTGCTTGAAACACCTCCTGTCTTTTTGCCGTGGCCAGCAAGCTGTGACACACTGTCACAACCAGTTATGAAATAGAAGCAAAGCCTCCACTTGGCAAGGCAGCAGTTCCTGATGGATTTTATGGATTGAGATGTATTTGGGCTTCTTACAAATCCTGCCTTCATCCTACAGCTGAGTGCATAGCATCTTGTCAAAATAAGCAGCCAGCAAGACAAGTATGTCAGTGTCACATACTGAAACCACTACAGCTTCAGCATTTGTGTTAATGCAATGAAGTACAAAGTGAGTATCCGCCTCCTCAGGGCCTCTAGGGCTGTTGTGTCCATCCCTGAATCTGAAGATCTAACTTCTGTTATATGTGCAAATCCTCCAGCCACTACAAGTGTTGTGGGTGCAATTGATACAGCATTTGTCATAAGCTGTTGAGATGGGAGCGGCAAGATTTGCTTTATTCTCTGTGAGAGAACAGAGGATGTTTAAAGACATTCCCACAACCCAATGGGGTTTCTGACCTTGTATGTCTGGCTTTTGTACACATGTGGTATAGTTGATCATACCTTGCATTGGGATTGTGTGCAAATATCTGGTGTTTTCATCCTATTATTTAACATTCAAAACATCGAGACTTAGGAACAAAATTAATGCAGTGGGACAATATGAATGTTTCCTGTAAGAAAATCAAATATCAGTCCTAAGTCTCAACTATTAGCTCGTTGGCTGCAGTTTTAAAATTACCATTTTGTGTGTGTGGCAATGGGGACTTTGCCTTTAAAATTAGGTTATATTGATCAAATTTCCCAATCATAGTGCATTGTAGGAATGCCTTTAAGCCTCCTCTGGTGACTGGTGAGAGAAAGTTAGTCCAGTTATTCGGTAGAGAACGTTGTGGTTTTCTATTACCCGGCATACTGGTCGATAGCCCAGGTTCGTTTTGTTTTGGTTCCAGTCTTGATGGAATCATGCTGGTATCTGTCAAAGGTTACCTCAATCCTCTGAAACTCAGCCGCCACTGCTTATATGCAGACTCCCATTCATGGCAGCAAGTGAAATTTGAACAGGCATAAGTTCATGCTGCAGAATCTGGTCCAAGTTGTACGTCCTGCCTTAGAGGCGGTCACAAATCGCTGTAGAATGTTTCTATCTGCCTTAAGGGCTGTATTAGTGGTGTAGTTTATGGTGTCAAGTGCGCTGAAGATCAGGAGTGCCAAGCACTTTGATAAAATTGATAAAAACCGACCAATCCTTGCAGAGTCGCATATCCCAACTTAGACATGTTAGTTCAAGTGGCAACGATTCCGCAGTCTACAAACATCTTGAGGGCAGCGGTCACAGCTTTGACATTGACAAAGTTGTCATTTTGGACCGTGAACTATGTTGGTTCGAGCAGGGAGTCAAAGAAGTGTGGGGACAAGCCGAACAATCGTCCCTCAACAGGGTGAATCTGTCACATGGTTGGGATCAGGTCATCAAGCAACTTTCTCATCGATTGACCTGGGATGACCCTAAATCATCCATGGGGGATAGGGGGGTAAATTTCCCCAATATTTTGCCAAGTGGGTGGTCCATACAATCACCCCCCTCCCAATATTGACACCTGTATGTGTGTTTCCAGCCAAATTAACATGATATTTGGCCATTTTAGCCTAAAACTGTAAAAAGTGCAAATTTTTGCGCGCATTTGTACCATCATCTTATTCTGTTGCTTATAAAAGGTGCTGGATTCACTATACTTCAAGAAAATAATAAGCGTGGGTAAAAAGCAGTAAAGACAAAAATACAGAACAATTTGGAGTAATGAATTAAAGAGTTGACAGGAGTTATAGGAGTTAATGCTTTTTGCTGTTTCAGTGTGCATGTTCTCACCATTGATGGTTTGGTGAACTGTCATGTAACATAGATGTAAGCGTGATCCTAAAAATGCCTTTCACGGTGACCCAAACTATTTACAAGACCTCTTCTGCATTGAGGCTGGCCTTCCCTTTTAGAGGGAATTTTTATTGACCCCCAACCCCACATGTCAAAAAGAAATCTATGCCACTAGCACTGGCCAAATCTTTGGTTGCAATATTCTACAGTACAGGAGATGGTACCCCCTTGTTGAAAACATTGAATCATCCGAAAGCTGAGACGACTTCTCCTCATCGAGGTTGTCACGCTCTTTTCTGGATGGTGTGATCTCGTTGTACACATACTCACTTTCCAATTGGGAGTGTTCCATCATCAGCACTTGCCTAATTTACTTGATATGCAAGTTCTCATGTTATATAAGAGAGTACCCATCTGCCTAATGCAGTGATACTTCTTGTGATACCTACAATCCCACCGCTCCTCTTCCCAGTACCATTCAACCATTCTTGGCTATAATCAGGGGATACTTGGTTGAATTTCCGCACGGACTCCTTTACAACGACATTTCCTGCCTGGAATTCAAGGAGGACTTTTGGTGGACATGGTGGAAGGTAGCTCATTTCTGCCATATAAGTGGTACCCCATTTGGCATTGTGGTATGATCATACCTAAAAAAGAAAGTTAGCATCCTTCTGAAGGCATACAAGTGGAGATCCCAGACACCATCACGCTGTGCTCTGATGAAAGCAAGAGAATGCTCACCATGTCCATATATTGCCAGATGATGTGGACAGATGCAATAAGGCACGGGTGATACTATTTTCAAAGGTTGTCCACAGGAGAATCTACCACCAACATCTGATGCAGTAAGGCTTCACACAAAGTATGCACATTACCAGGCTTGTATTTGGAAACAAGCAGTCACCATTTCTCCAATTCTCCCCAAAGTAACTGACATGGGATGGACCTACATAGATAGAACCTGGTTCCACAACTGATGACACTACCTCCTATTCACAAAGCATGTCTCGAGATAGTTTCATGCATGTATAAATGGCAATTGCAGTTGCAAAAAGGCTAAGCACATTTAACAGCCAACAAGAGTGCAAAAACAGAAGAGGCTAAAGCCATTAATCAGAGTTTGGAATCACTGTACTACGAAGTGAAAGGTCAAATAGAAAGAATCAAATAGTTGAAAGATCCTAACGGGAACAATTAGCCGAAAGTAAAATCAAGTGCCAATGTTACCAGTTTTAAGAGTTGTACGGTGTAAAGTATAGGCCTAGTAGCTAAAAAGCGGCCATTTTGAAATCTTTTAAAATGCACTTGGAAAACTAATTCAATATCACTGTTTTTGTTCTAAAGAAATTAAAAGTGCATTTGGCCAGAGAAAGTAATCTGCCCTTATGAAAACGATGACAATTTTGTTTTTCTGAAACACACCCCAGAAATTACCTAATGAATGGCGGCCATCTTGGAATTCTAGATGGTAGCAACCCTAACTAGTTACAACAGATAGTAGGTAACAGATAATTTGGAATCCTTAGTATTAAAAACATGGGTACTGTCATCATTTATAAACTTCTACGTTGCCTACTATCCAAGTTATAGCAGAAAATGCAGAAACTTGATGAAAATGGCGGCCATTTTGAAAATTCAACAAGGCAGCAAAACCATACCAGTTAAAACTTCAGTAACAATCAATTTGGGTTCCTCTGTATCATAAACATGGATATTGCCACCATTTTTAACCTCCTATGTTGTTTAAAATTCAAGTTATTATCAAAAATATGTTGAAAATGGCGGCCATTTTGTTTTTTTTTTTTTTTTGGCTAAGACTCCAAAACTGAACCGGTTAAACAGCATTTTCGTATTCAGCACCCTCGAATTATCTTAAAAAGCTTGTTTAACCACTTTTAACACGAAATGCCTCCAACCTTTTAATAAAGCACAAATTCTCACATTTTGACCTGTCTAATAGGGGAATAACACAAAACGTATAAACAAAGTTAAAAGAGTTTTTAACTTTATACGTTTTATACGTTTGTTATTCCCCCATTGGAGGTTGTGTCATATTTTCCCTGATTTTAATCTGATCTATTGCTTATCCTTTGTTCTCTGCTGGTCAGTTGGAACATATTTCCCTGTTTTTATATTAACCCTTCACATCATAACACAAGACGTTTTATGTTAACATTTTATATAAAACATGGTTATAAAACTGTTGTAGATAATAGTTATTTAAAACATTTTCGTAATCATACCTAGAGTGTTTTTTTATCATCAGATAGAAAGACTTCTGCTCATCTTCTCTGGTGAGACAACAGGGCTGGGGTATCTTTCCATATCAAAGTTTAAAAATCTGTCATATCAATTTCCTCAATATGTTGTATTGCAACTTATGAGGGGAAATGTTTGATTTTACAATATTTCGATATTATTTTTTAACTTTGTAACTTTATTATGATTACCATAACTGTATTTCAAAGCGTCAAACTATATCATTATTTTGTCCCAACAAAAATAATCCAGGGAATAAAATATTCATTCATATGTTTATTTATTTTATTCAACCTGGGCCATTTCTACTGGTGCACATGCATTCTAATAATTTGTCTATAATACCTTATACAAGCATCATCAAGCACTATTTGTCACAAGATTTGAAAAGTAAATAGCCTATGTACACACTGAACACAATGCACACATACAAGCTGTATTTAAGTACATGCCGAAGCTGTCAGTATAAAATGATATATATGACCTTCACGATGCTATTAATTTAGCCCAAAGATTAGGAAAACTAGCAAAACTGGTGAACTGGTACTGTTCAAATAAAAACATCTGCAAATCTTGCTGCAATTTCCAAATAGTATTTCTATTACTTAAATAATTATTTTTGTTATTTCTTTTAATACAAACACATTACTGCCTATGACGACTTTATCGTATTACTTACATATCAAAATCAAGTAATAATTACAAAACTCGCCGTAATCTATCACCTCTGTGGGTGTTTGGGATATAACCGGCACGAATATTTTCTCAACACTGCGGCATGTGAAAAAGTAGGTAAATAGTCAGAGAATACAGGGTGGGTGCGGCACGCCGCACCCACCCAAAAAAGTTCCGTCATTCGGATGAAAGTGTAGTGTCTTTGTAATTCGGGCACAAAAATAGGTTCTGGGAGATACTTTCAAAACTTCCATTTCGATTGTTCAGATCATTCAGAAACTTCTGCTTCATATCTCAGCTTCTACATACAGTAGCGATTTCATATTTTCTATGATTAGTTTTTTGTCCAGCTTGTAAAAATTTTGCTTTAATATCTTTTTTTTAGTAAAGTAAAAATAATATCATGATTCAGAAATATGGAGTAGACTAACTAGAAATGACCGTAAATACACCACTGCGTCACTTCAGATGGCTCAAATTGAAGCTGACATAAAGACAAATATTGAAAACTAAGTAAACTGATCCAAAATAAGTTGCTTCATTTAAAGCAACACTTCATTTAAAGCAACACTGTTGCAAGGAAACGATAAGAGTATAGAGGAACTGTCATCATATTTAATGATTTTCTTTATAATGCCCAAATATACATTTATGCAGAAATTGTCTGTATTCGAAAAAAAGGCTAGCTGGAAATATTTCAAACCTGCTACGGATATGGCACTAATTGGACATCAAGGAAACTAATTTGAAAATAGCAAGTAACAAAAAGTAGTCGAGTGTCTTTATTTTTTAACTTAGCTCTGAGACAAAACTTAAAAGTCACATACGGATGGTCCCCGGTCCCCAATCAGATTCTTATTATGATCTGAAAACCCATCAGACATAAGAGTAACAATTCTCGCGTTTCACATTACGATGCGCCTCCAGCGGTCGCTGGGTCGAGGCCAAAATACGCAGTGCATCATGGGAAAATGAGTCGACATCCAAAGCCCGCGTATTACGAATACAATACAGGAATATGCATCATTGTGGGTTTAAATGTCATTATAATGATGTTGCATGCGAATGCACACTAAAACAACAATTTACAACTATACACCAATCCGAGAAGCGTTTACTGTATTTGGCCCTCTATTGACGGCAACACAGATGTACCAGAGCGGGAGATTTAATTCGTAATTCAATACTCATGATTGTGTATTGAATATCACTGTTGTGTACAATTCCCGGGTACAATTCTGTATAGCACACAATAAATAATGGATAGAACCCCCGACCTCGGGACACCGCAGTTTTACATCGGGGACACCGAAGTAATGGCGAAGTCGGATAGGTGTATAGTAGATCCATTTTCTATCTATTGATCACGGGAATCCTTCGTGGAGCTGTTTTCAACATATTTATTATCACACTCGCGTGAAAATTCAATAGCAGCTAGAACGGCGATGTCGACTCTGGAGTCGAAAATTTGACTGCCAAAAGCAACCGCTGGCGGCGCATTGTATTGTGAAACGCGAGAATTGGATGCTGGTATGATTTCTTAAATGTTGAAATGCATTCTCGTAATCTTATTAGTCGTCATGATGTCTGGTTGCACTTTGCACCTTGCTGTTTGGTTTCACATTTGATGTTGTTTCATTCATGATGTAAATTTATTAGCATAATCACAACACTTATAATATCAAGCTCATTTTTACCGTCTCTCGTGTTTCGCTTCTGAGATCAGCTACGAACAACTGGAAAAGGTAGAATTTACAGAAATTAATTTACAAAAGCGGAGACTAATATTGAATCTGATCTAATTATACACCGTGTATAGCCTATGTATGAATAAATGATGTCTCTCCCCCAAATCTCATAATATTTCATAGGTGGTAGGTACATCTCGACTACCTTGTTTGGAAGACCGTGACAAGATGCCGTATACAGCAGCTACGATATATGAAACACAAAGACTGGCTACAATCGGCCCATCTATTCCTCGGTGTGCTACTGTTGACACTACATTGGCTGGTTACTCCATTCCCAAAGGAACCAATGTCGTTTGCAATATATGGTACGTTATATCATGAAACCAGATATGAGCTAATTATGCATTCAGAAAGTGTTTGTGTTGGCACAAATATACAGGGCCGTACCGACCGGGGAAAGTAGCACTCCCCGGTTACAATTGACCTAATTTTGAACCATTTTAGCATTAAAAATTTTGCGCGCTTCGCGCGTACCTGTCCCAGTAAATTACTTGTCCCAGTGAAGTCAATTTAGTAGCGGATCAGCATGACGATTTTCAAATGTTTCCCTCATGGCTCAGTGGCCTTGATAGCACCTGCTGAAATGTAATGCAAAGCGATGCCGCGTTGTGAGTTTTACATAATTTACAGATTTGTTAAATGTGAATTAAATATGTTTGTAAAACCATTTCATTATGAAATGTGACGTGTACAATCACAAATGTAGAAGAATCTAGTAATGCAACATGTAATGTAACGTAGTGTAAGTAGGCCCTAATATTAATTAATTAATTATCATGCAATCTATCAGAACTATTGAGAGGCCGAAGGGGTAGACAATTAACATTATGTAACCCATTTTACAAAACCCATCCCTTGGACAGATAATTAAAACAAAAACAAAGTAAACTGCGTATTCTTTGTTAATCTAGTGATTTTTGTTATTTGTTGTTTAATACTTCTTCAGGTCAGTACATCATGATTCAAATCTTTGGCCTGATCCAGAACGATTCGATCCATCCAGACATCTGAACGACAAGTTGGAAATGGTCAAGAGTCCACACGTGTTACCCTTTGGAGCAGGTATAATACTGATGATTCTTTAGTCAAAGGGGATGGGCAAAGGGCAGCTTCCCCCTGTGAGAAGTCTTGCTCCCTCTTTCCCCCTATGAGATGTTGCCCTGTGAGATGCTGTGAGATATTTAGCCCATTTTGACCTTTTTCGTCAAAGTCGGCCCATCCTCTTGAAATTTGTATTGCACCCCCCCCCCTCCCTCTCTCCCTTTTTGTCCCCCGAGCTTTGTCCACCCTCTGAAAAAGTGCTGGCTAGGTCACTGTTCTTTAGTCCATTTCCGAAAATGGTCCTGCTATATACTAACGAAAAACGCAAGCAGTCTATTATAATATTTAGGACCAGACCTACATAAAAGTCTGCCCAGCTGGGAACTAAAAGATAAATCCAATGCAACTGCAAAGCAAAGTCACAGGAGGAAAGAGTAGTATAGTTTTCAACATAGCCCAAAAAGTCCGTGGTCGATTTAGTCGGAACTAAAATTTCTGTTATCTCCCCAACAGGTCGACGTGTGTGCATGGGTGAAACCTTTGCCAAGATGGAGCTATTTCTATTCTTCTCCAGTTTGATGCATCGGTTTAAGTTTGAACTTCCTCCTGGTAGAGAATCACCTTCGCTGGATCCTGCTCCTGGGTTTACTGCATCACCTTTTCCATTTGAAGTACTTGTCAAAGAATATTTATGAACTTTTCTTTAAATACGTTATTCCTTGGCATACTTACATCCGGGGTTGTGCACTCACATATATCGGCCATGTGCCTGATAATAGAGCCCTTTTCTTCAGGCAAATCTGCCACCCAATGACCCTCTTTTTCATTAATATGCACCCAATGACCCCTTTTTGAACAACTTTTACATGCCATTTCATGCTATTTTTTGTGTCTAAAATGAAAATAAAAAATTTTGGTATTTGATGGTCCAGTGCGAGCGAAGCGCGCAAAATTGTGCAATTTGCGCCACATGTTTGCCCAAAACACTATGTTTTCGCGCTAAAAAGGAAGCTGCACATGAAAATTATTGCTATATGATTTATCCTATTATGATTTTTACTGAGTAGGGGGACGTCCACCATTGACAAATTGAGGAGGCTTGCATTGTCCCCCCCCCCCCTTCAGCCGCCATTGCTCAAATGACTTTGGCTACTCGCGATCGAGATTTTCAAGGGTAGGGAGGATCGTTTCTGACATTTATTTATTTATTTTTGCTCTTAAAATATTCTTAGAGATATTGAGTTCAAGCTTGATATTTATATTTCAATAGTAATATCATTTCAAATTTAGACTTTGTAGCTTTGTGGCAGATTATTTGCATATTAAGAATATTAATTACCTTATTTACATATTCTTTGTATTTGCAAACCTTTGTTATTAACAAATAAAGCTTTGATGTTTACAAACCTTTGTTGTGGGAGCCACCTTAATTACGAACCGTGTAATTCTAGTCTTGCTTAAGGGATCTGGAATGAGCGTTTTGAGCGTTTAGACAGTATTTTTGTGGGCCTTTATAGCACATCAGACATATCGAATTGCATTCTGAATACGAAGAATGTCTTTCTGATATCAAATAATTTTCATTTTTGAAATTCACGATTTTTGATATTTAACAGTATTCGAAGTATTCTTAAAGTGTATGTAGGTGGGAGGAAAAGCCGACGATCAATTGAAAATTTTGACGTTTTGGGAAAAAATCCGTATCTTCAATACGAAAGGTCAAAATTTTCAATTGATTTTCATCCCACCTACATACACTTTAAGAATACTTCGAATACTGTTAAATATCAAAAATATCAATTTGTAATCATTTGCCATAAAATTTGCATTACATTGCGAATTTCAAAATATCAAAATTATTTGATATCAGAAGGACATTCTTCGTATTCAGAATGCAATTCGATATGTTTGATGTGCTCTAATGTCCCACAATAAATACTGTCCAAACGTTCATACCCCATCCCATCAATAATTTGTCATAAAATTTGTATTATATCGTGAATTTCATAAAATAAAAATTATTTGATATCAGAAAGACATTCTTCGTATTCAGAATGCAATTCGATAGGTCTGATGTGCTCTCATGTCCCACAAAAAATGCTGTCGAAACGCTCAAAATGCTCATTCCAGTTCCCTTAAGGGGTTGTTTGGAATGACAGGTGAGTCAGGGGTCAAAAACAAAATTTTTACCTTTTTGACCTCAGCACATGTGTATGTATGATCTGCCATACAAAAATTAAAAAACAATACCTCAAAGTATCATTTTTAATGTTTTTGTCATAATCACGCTTTTCTACAAATTTCATCTGTTTGTACCGGGGCGTGTCTGTTGCCAGGTAGGCCTACATGACAGCATAGACACACGTTACAACCTTGAATAATAATACAGAATTGTGACGTTATATTCTTCTTAACCTATCTTAGAACTGCCTATTATTTCAATTGTTATACTGTTCTGGTTGGTTTATTGCATATACTGTATAGAAATTATGCAATATGACGTCGAGCATGACAGAGTCATCTTCATTCAAATAAAATTCAGGTACCCGTAAGGTACCACGGAGCAATTCGCACGATAATACAATAAAACAGATGAAAGGTATGAATGGTTGTGGAATCGAATTGCAGACCTGTCCCTCTGTCACCTTAGAACTGCATCTCGTAGGCAATGGTAGGTAATAAACCAACCGGAACGGTATAACAATTGAAATAACAGCATGTCTTGGTCTCAATTCAAGATGTGCAATTTGGACACACCTACTCGTTGGCTGATTTATACTTCAACAGTTCCTCAAAGTGATATCAGAAAAGCCACTATCTCATTGTTCATTGGCCCGCAGTATGCGCTCGCCCCGGGGCACTCAACTTTAGAATTGATGGGTATATGTGCCTACAAGCGTCGCGAAGTAGGCGCATATCAGTACAAAACGTTGGGGGTTTTTTTAAAAAAAAAAAGGGTCATTATGTACAATCAAAATGAAAAAGGGGTCATTGTGTATAATATTTTGAAAACTGAAGGTGCCTGGTCATCGGGTATAGTCGGCTTCAAAAGAGGGGCATATATTGACAGGCACATACCGTCACCTCTAAAGTTGATGCCTCCCCGGGTACTCGCATTATATTTTGTTCATGGCTCGGCTTTTAAAACTCCCACACATCACAATAAGGCTATTGAAAAGTGTATAGAATAGCTAATGATAGACCGGTCCCTGCGATTAGTCGCGGACCCGAGCGACAATATAGTAAACACATCGAGTTTATAACACAAGTGACAGTAGTCGTGAATTATGGAGGGTTTCATTGAACTTCTACCAGCAAAATATGGAATAATACTAACACAAGACACCAATCGAGATGATGATACCAGCCATAGTGGAAGGCTTGTATTTGACCTTCTTATGAATCCAATTTCGTGGCGAGAAGTTAAAAGGTAATGTATATTTCAAGAAATTTGGGTTCAAAATTCCGTATCAGCTCGTATCATCAATTCCGTAAATATGGCGTATAGAGGCACAACTTGACAATAAACTGAACTATTTAAACGTAAAGGACGCACTGGATACACATAAATTTGTGTTTCCTTGCTGGCGGAATAGTTGCAAAACTCTTTTTTGTCAAAAAAGTTGGACAATTTATGAATTATGATTGGCAAAATAGCGAAAGGAAATATACTTTTCCAACCATGTAAAACTACACTGGGTTGTTGACATGGTCGACATACAATAAGGCATACGCATGTTCCTAAAGTAGGAGGTAAGTACTATAATTAATTGTTTAAAGTGCTCAACATACCAGCAAAAATTCATAGGGTCATCAGAGTAAAGGGACTTTGTGAAATACTGGGTACAAAAAAAAAAAGTGAGCCGATATGCAACATCAAATATAAAAGCCGATTTACATAATTTCCCATGACCTTACAGAAGTGATCGTGCTCAAATATAAAACTATAGAGTTTGGTCCTTGATATGCACCATCAATTGTGTACTTGTGATCAATATTGCTAGGCAAACAATCACAGCAAACATGCCAAAATCCTCCCATTTCTCCTCCATTTACACACATATAAACCCATCCCTTAAGGGTTCTATGAGGATGTTTTGTGGAAATGTCCAGCGCCGCTTCATTAGACTTTTCGACAAAATGGAAATTCGGACTTTCTCATCGCAAGCCAATTCAGCATCGAAGTGGTTACATAGTCCTCTTGGTTACCGGATCACGCTATTTTGGCGCTATGGGGGGAGATAGTAAGTTGGTCATTTCCCCCCCTCATATTTTTCTTGCCCCCCCAGTTTTGAGGCACCCCCCAATTACGTAAATTTCCGCTTTTTGCGGCAATTTCCCCTTCCCCAATCCTCCTGGTGCCGCCGCTTCTGTCGGCTGCAAACACCTTTCTCTCTTTTTACATAATGGCTAGGAATAAATAAATTATATCCAGTGGCGATCAGCCAACATCTACAAGTCACGTGCTTTAGATTAGGAATGGCTGATGCATGACAAGTATACCATGCTTTTGAGAATTTTCGTTTCGATTTCAATATTTTTCACGTCGCGACTGCAAAAATGTCCAACTCGGGTACTTTATTTCGAATACAACCAGCATCAGGAGAAATAATAGATATTTCTATTGCCGTCAATCATTTGAAAATTTTGACATTTCGTATTGATGATACACATTTGTTTTTACCAAAAAAGACCTATAATTCTTTTTGAGAAAAAGAAAGTACATCTTAAATACAAAAAGATGTCTGATGTGCTCTCATGTCCCACAAAAATACTGTGCAAAGGTGGGTGACCGACCCTTTAACTCACTTTTTTTTGTCAAAATGTAACTTTATTTTCAGCCCAAATTCTTATTATTCAAGTTTTTATCACAGGTTAGCTACAAGTTCAGTGGTGGTATCTCTGTAAACTCAAGATTGAAATACAATTCCTGGGGTAGGTGTGTCCAGCCAAACTTCTTGTTGGTGTGCAATGGGATTAGTAACCTCGGCCACATCGACAAAGGCTTGAGGCAGAATTGGAAATTGCAGCACTCTACTCCTAGTAGTGTCCAATACTAAAACCCGTCCAGAGGGTACATGATATGCTACGTCCGTTGGTCCGATTATTCCGCGATTTGAACCAGCTACATGTGTCACTTTTGTATCGTTTCTTAGATCTAACACATCTACACTACTTCGCGAAAAATCAGTAACTATCAATGTGTGTTCTTGTGGGCCTATGCAAAGACCTTGCGGAACACCAAGTGAATCAAATGCTCTTACTGCTGTACTATCACGATTATCGAAGACTTTGATGCAACCACCAAGCGAGTCTGCGACAAATATGAGTCTGCCATCATTACTGCATTCTACGTAACTTGGCTGTTTTATCGGATTCGCCATGTTCACCCCACGGTTAGGGGTACTGAAGGTGTGAACTACTTTACCATCAAAAATGGAATGTTTTGTAAGTGTTCGTGTCCTTATATCTGTAATGTATATGTACCAATCACTTGTAGCTACACCGTGTGGACGAATAAGATTGTCATCAATAGTTTTAAGAAGTCTGCCTTCAGAATTCAGCAGTTTCACAACACCATTGCAGCTGTCCGCAACTGCAATTGTCAGTGGGGGATTTTGATGGCAACTGATGCCACATGGATATAGGAAGTTATCATCATTGGCAAAAGTAAGACTCTTTTGTGGTTGCAATTCTCTCATCTGACCAGAGTCATTGAGAACCATAAGCCTTTGGTTGTATGTATCTGATATGAAGATAGACCCAGCAGGTGATGTGCACAATCCATATGGCCATCTGAGATCACAGAATCTATCGTTGATGGACTTGTGAAAATGGGTCGACTTTGGTGCAATCCATCAGGATGCCGCTGCTGTGTGACATCAAAAGTAAAATCTAGATTTGTCTGCATTTGTAGTTTGTTTTCTATATTTTTAGTCTCCTCCAACCTCTGACGCTTGATCTCAAACTCCTGCACTGGGTTCGCGGTCAGTTCATACTTTGATGTCTCATTTTCATGTTCCGATTTCTGTTGGCCTTTAGTAACATCAACCGCAGCATGATACATATCATAGAAGACATGTTTCATATATATTTTTACGTGCTTAATATGCTCCGTATCGAATGCACATTCTCCACAGAGTGTTACGAGGCATGATCGACACATATATTCAGCAAGAACGTTCTTCTTCGGCTTGAACCACCAGAGTGATGTTTTACACGGTTTGCATAGCGGTACTAAATTCTTACTCTGTCGCTCTGTCAGGTGCTTAAAAAGGTTGTCAAAAGAGTGTTCTGATGAAGTCGCCATGCCTAAAGTACAAATATCGTGTACACGGAATGATAAGGCAGTTCTACCTACACACAACTACTGAGCTATACAAGCTTATACATATATATACCAGCCACTGCTTAATGAACTTGGGTTGAACGCGAACCTAGTCCATAGTCCAATACGCATCTTGCTCGAATACATGTTTTATCGTCCTTAATGACATACAGTGTGTTTCGACTAATTGAAGTTGAAATCTTTCTGAACATGAAATTGAATCTTGATCGCGGGTAATGCTGATTTCCCGGCAATACTGGTTTCAAACGCAATTTCCGGTGTAAACTGAATTATTTGGGCTTGGTCGTTTGGCCATGGGGTGTCATCGGAACATAGCAGCGAATCATGCGGGAGAGGTTCAGGCGGGTAGATTGTTCCCCAAACGCCTTTATCGGGCTGGCCAGTTCCATTCACCGTGCAGAAATCATATCAATTTTTAAGCGCTCTTTAACCAAAGTTATTGTTTATTAAACTTACAACCGTATGACAAAACAGGCAAAAATAGATAGTAACTTTTCGCACAAGATTTGCAATTTAAAGAGAATTGGCCATTGCCCATTTAAATGAATCTAGTATATGAAAAATATAAGTGTGCTCTTTTATTCAATGACATAAAATTTAAAAATATTGTAAGGATCACTCGGGGTTTTGACTTTTAAAACCTACATTTTGGTCAAATCAAAATTTTGCTTGAATAGGTTGTTTACAACAGATTTACCACATTCGCCTCATCTGTTGACGTAATGAAAAAAGTGTTCTTAGAGGGAAGTGTTAGTTTTCGTTCGAAATAAAAAACACTTTCTGATTGAATGAAGGGGACATTCGGGGTTTTGACAAAAACCAATCACAGATGCCGTATTTTCCACTAGTCACCAGCTAGAAGCTCACACGGCTCTTATGATGCTATGCACTCAACCGTGCAGTGTAAACACAGAGTGTGTAGAGACAAGGCACTGCTTGCTTGGACGAAATTGTGTGCTCAGGTGTATCGAGGTGGAAACTGTGCATAGATGCGTTTATAAGGGATTCATTTTGTAGCCAAACCATTTCATATGCGACCAGAATTACACTGCGACATCTGCTGTCCATCTATCACAAACTCATCACTTTTCGCTCTCTGTCTACAACCATTATTTTTGTATAATGATGTATATTCATACGTAGCGGTAAACGTAAATAGAAAGCAAATTTATACTTCTACGCTACTCAAATTTGGTACACTCACCGGAGCGCTTTCACCGGGTCAACCGGCGTCTTCAGCGGATGTTATTGCTCTGAAGATTGTTGTTGCTAGTGATGTAGTACTAGGACACCTCCGATGACGTCACAGATGTTGATGACGTCAAACGTCAAACCTACCAAGTTTCATGCCCATACGACACTTTTTAGTCATTTGACCTCAGATGACACCTGGGAGGGGACCCCGGGGTCAGATGACTTAACGAACATAAACATCTTCTTGCCAGGACAGAATTACACCCACCCACCGAGTTTGAGCCCCGTACGACCTAGTTTCATGCCCATATGACAGTTTTTAGTCATTTGACCTCAGATGACCCCTGGGAGGGAGCCCCGTAGGACCTACGACGGCCTCACATTAGCAGTCATAGACAAACAGACAAAACCTAAATCTACAGAATATATCCATTACTCGTCGATACTCGATAGAGCGCAAAATAAATAACTTAATACTTCAAGCTTTTAATCCGATATGCTGATTATCTATTTGTTTTCATGAATTGGAAGACATTCTTTGATGTATTACTGAGCTCAATCATTTCCAAATTACTGGAGCGTGAGGTCAGCATAGTATTTTATTAACAGAAGGTATTCTCCAAATTCATTTCCTAATGTATGTGAGAATGATAAAATACCGGTATGACATGATGAACATAGTCATTGATGCATCAGTTTTAAAATAGACTAGGCGGTTACCATATTTGGCGGTTTTCGGCAGGGCACGATTACCAGGCTGATGGTGACATGCCCACATGACAGTTTTTACTAATTTGACCTCAGATGACCCCTGATGACCCCAAAATGACCTTCCAAAAAAATGGCTATAAATGTGGACTGTACCCACCAAGTTTCATCCCCATACGACAGTTTTTAGTAATTTGACCTCGGATGACCCCTGGGTGACCTTGGATGACCCAAAAATGACCTAAACTTATAACTTTAAATGTTGACTGTACCCACCAAGTTTCATGCCCATATATGAGTTATTACTAATTTGACCTCAGATGACACGTGGTGACCTTGGATGACCCCAAAATGACCTTCAAAAAATGTTGCTTTAAATGTTGACTGTACCTACCAAGTTTCATGCCCATACGACACTTTTTAGTCATTGGACCTCAGATGACACCTGGGAGGGGACCCCGGGGTCAGATGACTTAACGAACATAAACATCTTCTTGCCAGGACAGAATTACACCCACCCACCGAGTTTGAGCCCCGTACGACCTAGTTTTATGCCCATATGACAGTTTTTAGCCATTTGACCTCAGATGACCCCTGGGAGGGGGCCCGGGGTCGGATGACTTAATGAACATAAACTTGTTCTTGCCAGGACAGAACTACACACACCCATCGAGTTTGAGCCCCGTAGGACCTACGACGGCCTCACATTAGCAGTCACAGACAAACAAACAAAACCTAAATCTACAGAATACTAGGCAGTTACCCGTATTTCGCGGTTCTCGGCTGTCATAGTTATTGGCTTTTGCAGATCTCAAACCTGGGCTTCCTTGGCCAAAGTTACACCCACCGACCAAGTTTGAGTTCCATGAGCAATTTGAAATCTTTGTTTTTTGACCTATGACCTCTCAACCGTAGGTCTGACAAAAAGGTCACAATGGAACTTTTGTTTGTTAGTCCAATTTCCACCAACCCACCAAGTATGAGCTCCATAGGCATTTTGAAATTTTTACTTTTTTGACCTCTTATACGTAGGTCTGAAGAAAAGATCACGGTGGAATCTTTTGTTGTCCACCCACCCACCAAGTTTGAGTTCCAGAGGGGCAATTTGAAATTTTGACCTTTCTTGACCTATGACCTCTTAACCGTAGGTCTGACGAAAAGATCACCGTGGAAACTTTTGTTTGTTAGTCCAAGGTCCACCCACCCACCAA